>NC_081250.1:49602816-49912064 GCF_030490865.1 Poecile atricapillus | reverse complement strand
TAGCATCCAGTAAGTGTAGTTCAGTTTAGTAGATTAGCAAAGCCTTCTGCCTGGATGTGGTCAGAAAGAGAAGAGTGAACTGCTGTGGTTTGTGTCCTTTGCTTACTCCCATCCTCTGCTTGGAAGGGAACTCCCCCAGGGGTGAAAATCAAAGTTTGGAGCAACCCCAGAGAGGGCTTTTATGCCCATGTCCCACCTCTTACCTCCGTTCTGTTCCTCCCACAGAAATGCATCGACATCCTCATTGAGAAGGAGTACTTGGAACGTGTAGATGGTGAGAAGGACACCTACAGTTACTTGGCTTAGCATTTTTATTAGCAATTACCTGACTGTGTGACACTCGGCAAGTAGGTATGTGATGGAAAGAATGAAAGCGACAGAACTTCATAGCAGCCACCCTGCTGCCATTTGGACCTCCCTTTTTAATGACTGAGACCAGGACTCCATCAGCCAGTCTCAGATTTACATCAGAACTGCTCAGGATTGATACATTTCAAGTATGTAAATATGGACACCAATGCCATTTAACCTAATTTAAGAACAGAAAGGAATCAGACCCTTCTCGTTTAAGGGTTGCATGCTACTGCATTTAAATCAATACATTGGCTATATGATAAATAGCTGCCATCACAGGCAGCACTTATACATGTTGGCAGCACTTGGAGAGCAAGTCTGAATGGACCCATGTGTAATCTGCTATGAAAAACCATTTGTATAGTGTGTTTCATTTTTTAATGTGTGATAAATAATAAAAAAAAATTTAAAAGATTTCTGTACAAGTTGCATTTGGTTTTATTAAGTTTCATGACTTATCTTTCTAAATGTAAATAAAAGGTATAATGGTTATGAAAGCTATTAGAAATTCGTTTTGCTTTTCCTCCCTATCTTCTGGTGCTTTAAGAACATTTTGTTCTCTGAAGATATTGTCATCTATCATTATCTGTGCATGTTATTTCTTTTGGAAGAGGAAATGTCCCTTTCAAAATAAAAGAAATTTGTCATGATTCCACAAGATATGCAGCATAGAAAATACTCAGAATATATGTGGCAATGCTTGGTCATCTGAAATTGGAGCTGGTTTTAATATTGCTCATTTTGCTATAAAGTGCATCACACTTGCATAAATGCTGCCTAGAGTGAAGGTTTAGGCTGCTCATTTCTGTGACTGGAGCAGAAAATTGAGTGTGTTCCTGAAGAACAATTCCCATTAAATGCAACCTGTGATTGGAATTAAAATACTTTCAAGTGTTACTACACTTGATTGACCAGGCCTCATTCCACTTTTCTCACATTTTATGAAATGAGTATTGGCTTTCCGCATGCTACAAGCAAAATGCTGCCATCCTCACAGGTCTCATTTTTGGTAAATCTATATTTTCTAATATTGATCATGAAAAGGACTTAACTTCTGTAGCTATTTTACCCTTTATGGGAATTGTGAATTGTTCAGTGTTCCTTCTAGCAGGAAAGGAGCCAGGTTTTGTGTTGCTGCTGTTTCTCTCTTGAGGGAAACTAATGGTTAGAGTTGAACTCAGGGTTTAAAAAAAATATTATGGAGCAGTACTATCTGTGATCCAAACTGATTTGGAAAAAGGGTGGGGTGTCATCTGCACTCTAGATTTTGTATGCTTGCTATTTCTGTTATGAAAGAGCTCAAGACTGCCATTAGGGGCAAGAGAAGCATCTTGCTGCTCAGTTCTAAAATTGCTTTTGAAAATTTAGAAGAGTGGAGCTGGTGATGCCTCTTAAATATTTTTTTCTAAGATGCAGTTTTGTTTTTGTAAACCCTTCTTGCAGAAAGTACAGGGCTAATAGATTTTTTTAGCAGGATGTGTGTGCTATGATGACAAAGAAGCAGCCTGAATTCCTTTCTTAGTTGGAAGGCCAGAAATCACCTGCTCTCAGCTGACTTTCCAAGCCCTGGGCTGATTAAAGCAGTGCTTTGTGTACTGTGCATCCAGGTTCAGACCAGGAGCTGCGCTCTACCCGAAGAGGGAGAAAATCAGGTTTTTACTTTTGGACTGTTCTTTTACTCATGAACACTTCATTCTTACTTGGGCCACCACCATGGTGGAGGGCATGTGGCAGCTGCTGCTGTACATGGAGTGTGGAAGCAAGAGCTGAACTCAGCCCCAGGCTTGGTGCCCCCTCAGTGCAGCAGGTAAATGGTCACCATGACCAGGATGTCATGAACTCAGTTTGGCAATACTGCCACCCTCTGCCTGCCCTCTGACTCCAGCTGATTTGACCAGAGCATTGTGATCTTTGCAAGAGGCTGCAGAGTTCACAGTCCACTAGAAGAAATAAATGTGGTAGCCCTGTACAGAGATCTGGCTGCAATCTAAATTATCTTGGATGAAAAACTATACATTTCTCTTCTGAATCTCTTAATTTTTTTTAATATATATATGTAATTACCGTTACTCATCATTCAGTATTGTTTCAGAGAAGCCACAGTGAGGGCACCTTGTACCACACTTATCTTGAAAATAGTTTGTTTATGAAATCACAGATATTCTGGTAATTGTAGGAGTTTCTGGGCTGCAGCCATTATCCCAGAGACCATGGATGTATCTGCATGCAAAGGGAGCAGAGAAGCTGCAAGACCACACCTGTGTCACTTGGGCACTGCAGCACCACAAGCACCTGACTGGCAGCTAACACTGCATCTTCACACTCATCTGAAATGTGACCCAAAGCAACCATAGCAGAAGGAGACAAGTGTGGAGCTGCCATTGCACAGAACTTACAGGTTAAATTCAGATTGCTTTCTCAAGGGGCTGACACAAAATTCCAATTCAATTCCAGTAAAAATGAAGAAGTTCAAGTATCCTTTATTCAAGGTTGAAAAATGTACCACACCACATTATTGCAAAAGTTCATAGGTACAAAACACTTTGCAGCTGGTGAGAAGGCAATAAAAAGTTGTTTTTTTTAAAATTTGTTACTATAAATTACTGTTACAGTACTTTGCAAATACAGAATTTCAAATTGCATCATTTTTATTTTTCTAAAATTGCCCACAGTACTAGAAATTCCTGAAGATAAGGCAGCTGTTTGTTTAAAAGAAGAGGTAGCTGGTGTCAAGGGATTTCCATTTCTCTTTCAATGCCCACATACTTAAGGGCATCAGCTTGGCTATATCTGAAATTAAAAAAAAAATAAAAAAATAATCAAAATCAGTATCATGGAATGTTTCAGCTTCATTGTTCTGACTGAATGGCACCACAACCTGGAATTCTCTCAGATTTCCCATTGTTTCCTCACCAGCTGTGGTGTTTCCTCCTTGTGTGATTGTGCAGGTGCATAACACTGCTGATGCACTCAAGAAACTACTTTCAGTAGTGTTTGATCAGGAGGAGACAAATCACTAAAATTCCATATTTTTCACCTTGAATCTCATAGTCCTGAAGTTCATTTTCAGTACTGGAAAGCAACTGCATTTCTCAAGGTTAACCTACACAGTAGTGCCACTGGACAGTTTACTTTTTGTCAAGTGTGGTAATTGTAGAGGAAAGATAAGAACACATCCTTAGCAAGCACTTGTCTGTAGTAATTCTGAAATTTCATTCTCTGAAATTCTTGTCTATTTCTGAATGATGGGGGAGTTAACTTGTACTGGTACCTAGGGAACCCAACCAGAGAAAGTCTGTTGCCATTTGTCACTACACTCTGCTCTGCACAAGCTGCTGTTCCAAGTTTGCAGGCTGTTAACCAGCTGCTTTCTCAAATCAGTCTTCCTATGGCATCTGGGTTAACAAAACCAGTGTGGGGAATGCTGCCTCTCTGCTGCTGAGCCAGGCCTGAGGTTGCAGGGACCAGGCAGGCACGGGAATTAACTCTGAGCTGTGCAGATACTGGAAGTTAATCCCATCTGAAATCTGTCCACCCACCTGTAGTCAAAGAACAGTTCTTCACCAGTCTGAATGGCTCTTTTAGCAAATATTCCTATTCTGTGATCGCCATTAACCATCATAACTGTTTTAAAAGAAATTATTAAGTGTGTTAGTACAAATACTGACAAAATGCAGGCTAAAGAAATATCTCACAGTATTTCATACATTGATGAAAAGCAAGTAAATGTGAAACTTACCTTTTGCATAGCAGTTGGGATTTACTGAATGGTTTGCAAATCTAATTTTGTTGCCCTTGCGTGTTGCATCAACCACAAAATCTACGGGGGGCAGAAAGAACAACAAAACCCACAAATGATGGATGGGTCACCTACAAGCACATTTTTGAGTTTAATACCTAGTGTGCTTGGATCTTAGCAGCTGGAGAAGATAACAGCACAGCTTCCCCCATGGAAGAGCTGGCCCACCACCCTACAACAGCTGAACTCTGCTGTCTCACACTGTGCTTTTCCTTAACCTCCTGCCATGGTGGCACCACCTTAGCTTCTCATTGAAGCTTCTCTACCTTTATTCCACAAGGACAAGCTCCATAAACATGCTAAGTCAACACTGACATAAAGCAGCAGGGGTTTTTTTCCCTCATTTCGATTATTTTCTAGTATTTTATGCTTGACAGGGGGAAGTTTGTGTTCTTCTAGTGGCAGCAACCACACAGCACATATCTGTGTGGCTTTTTTCTCCCCAACACAATTACCATCATAGCATACTGCTGATTTAATTCACTAAAATTACTTCAGACAACACCTGGCAAGCCTTCTACATTCTTTCATCTACTTAATGTCTGCACATACTTTTACTCCATGAAGTTCTACTCTTGTACAGTTGCTTGTGCAATAGGCTCCATCACTACATCTAGCTGACTAGTGTTTAGAGAAAAAAAAACAACCCAAAGACTAGCTATCAACAGGATGAATCCACACACTGATAGGGAAAAATGTGTGGAAAAAAATTCTCATTGCTGGCTGCTGTCTGCAGAAGAACAGGGCTGAAGGAAATCTTGAGTATATGTACTTTACTGATGCTGCCAAGGGTTGCAACTAATGCATACATACCATTATTCAAGTTAAACAGAAAGCTGCACATGTATTTGTCGTACACTTTTCCTCTTCTGTCTGCCTCATCCTGAGAAATAATCTGAAAGAAAGACTACTTGTAAAAAAGAGAAGCACTCCTCCATTGTGTGTAACCATAGCAGCTTAATGTCAAACCTCCCCCCACAACCTTCTGAAAGACAGGTGGGAGATTTTTATTCTCTGAGATTCAAAGTATTCCCAAACAAAGTGTTCTTTTCAGCAAGCATTCTGCACTTACCAAACATCCATGCTTTGCTCTTAGCATAAAAAAAACTCTTTCAGAGCAGCAGAAAAGCAAGAATTGCTTCTCCTCCCAAAATCAAGACTGCATACCTGACTCAGTGTTTTATTGCTACAGAATATAGCTTAGTGAAAGCTCCTACTAACTGACTTTCAGTACTACACTAAATGATTTGCCACCAAATTCCAAACATGTCTGAACTGAAATTCCATCTAAGATAAAAAGAACATTCCAGCCTCTCCTTCTGACAAGAACCTGTTTCAAAATTTTTGTGACATTTCAGTTGTGTAGCTCCTGGGGTTTGAGCCTGTGACACTTAGTCAGGCACATGGCTCTGTCTGAACGTGATACCAGGTTACAGACAATGGTATCCCATAGTCGGTCCCTGTCAATGCATAACTTCACCAATTAGACTCATATCCAGTGTTCTCCATCCTTACCTCACCACAGTATTCAGAGATGAATTCATTCTTCTGTACAGGATCTTTGATAAAAATTCCCCAGCCTGCCACATCTGAAGGTGCCAATAGTAAATGCTGTGGAACAGAAAAACCAAAAAGTTTAGATATGCTTGGCTTACATTTGAGTTCAGGGGGTTTTTTTTTCCATTTTGTTTTGTATCACTTAGTGAAATGTATATACTGGGACTTCAGGAGAGTAGACAAATCCAGAGTCTTCTAATGAACAAATACACACTGGAATGACAGTGTGTGGATCAGAAGATGCGTCTAAAACAAAAATTACCAAGTATTTGAAAACTAAATTAAAAATCTTAGTTTAACCACCCCAAGACACCTTGAAATGAGGGGGTTGCATAAAAATTCATTTACTAAAGACTTCAACCTCAAAAGGTCTGCAGACAAAAGCCCACTACTGATTAACTCAGGAATCAACTATTTTGTGATGAGACGTTCCAGAGTAGAAATAAACTTTGGCTTATTTATTTATTTGCTGGAACTGAAAGGACTTTCAGAACTTAGTAGACTGTATACAAGTCTATGCCTTAGAATCAACAACTGAATAAAGAAACAGCTTCTAGACTCTGGGATAAACTTCTTTATGCTGACCTGGGGAAAAGCTGCTGAGGTATCACTTTAAAACAGCAGCCTTTTTGTAATTAAGCAGCAAAGCCTGAATAGGGAAAAGGAGATATTCTGCTGCAGTGCTGCACAGAAAACACTAATTGGTACATGACAAAATGTAGATAGAGCTTAATAGCACCACATGAACAAGCTAACAAGTCACAACTCCCTTCCTTGCTGTTTGGTTTGGGGTCTTTTTTGTTTTCTTTTCCTGTTTGATGACATGAAGGCAAAGAAATTCCATTCTCTGGTTTGAATATACAAGAACACCTCAAAACCCAGGCAATAGAAATGCAGTTGTATAACTCTGGACGTACTTTTTTGGATCCTCTCTGAATGCTGCAGTTCTTGCAAGAAACATTTTTGCTGTCCCAATGGTCAGCTGCTCCACAAGTCAGGCAGAGGTCAGGATCACACTCACGGACAGCCAGGTAACAGGGGCATTGCTTGGTGTTGCATTGTGCTTTACAACGACACCCAGGAAAACGATTTTGGCCTACAAAGGAAGGTGTGGAAAAGAAAAAGAGCAAGTATGAAAAAAATACAGCGTAAAAATTCAGACTGTATAGATTACAGCATATCAGAATATTGGTAACACAGCCACTGATATCTGCATAGGACATTCAGAAGTACTGCAGATTCTCTCCTTCCCTGATTTTAATTACTCTTCCTCCAATTTAAGTCTAAAGACTGCTTCTGACCTCATGCAATGGCCAGTTACAATGACCAAATTGAACTGAACGTGCTGGAACTGTTTGACACAATTTGCTTCTCCTGTAACTGTCTGCAGTATGGACAGACTTGGTAGTACACAGCTCGATGGTGGGACAGTGAGACAAGTTTAGAGACAACTTTTAAATGCTTTACTTACATTCTGAGCTGCACTGACAAAACTTCTCACAGAAGTTTTGAGCAATTACACATGGGCATGAGCTATCACAAGGCTGACGTGGGTGATCACATGGCTGATAGTTGTAAACGTGATTCGATGACCCATCTGAATAAAAATAGCAACATTTTGTAAAGTTGAAAGTTGCAAACAAACAATATACAGTTCCCCTTGCAGTAAGGCAGAAATTCCCTTTTAGTCATTTAACTAAGAAAGCCCAAACATGAACAAAAAACCCAAACCCCCAACGAGTGGGGTATAAAACCCAAAAGACACAAAACCAGAACTGTAACGTTAGTGAGGTGTTTTACACCATTACCTGCCTTCCTAGTGCACCTCGTTCTGCCACTGCTCAGCTGCTTTGAGTATTCAGAGCTGTAAACTGTTTATGTGGAAAACTGAGAAACGAAACTACAATAGTATAATTTCCTCTCTGAACATGTTTTGGAATAGCACCGATATTAATTCCGCAAAGTAAATTTGCTTAAATACCCAAAGCAATTTTTAATATGGAACAACAGTCAACTTTCAAACAGGTAACACTAGCAATGTAATTCTATTATTATTATTATTATTATTATTATTATTATTCTACCACTGTGCTTTCCCAAGTCAATTTTCCAGTACAAACAATGCCGAAGTCTTCTAGGCAAGAAAGGAACTACCAGGGGCAAGTCTTTACTTACAGAGCAGATAGGAGAATTTGGTGCTATATAAATTATATTTGCTATTAATACTCCTGAGCTTGTTTTGGGTTTGCATGAATTTGTAAACTTGTAAAAATGCTCAAGTTGGCAATCAGCAACAAAAAAGGAGAGACAAGCTGATCAATTATTTATGCTGCTAGAAGTCCCCATCATTTTCAACAACTTTTCAGAGAACTATTTCTAAATTAAGTTGGCTTACAAAAAAAAAAAGGGGGCACTTTTTAATGCAGCTCATATTCTTAATACCTTTTTTACCTGTGCTTTAATGAGGCCATACTAGAAAGACTATAAACTCAGCCTCCTTTCCTTTTTAGGGAATTACACAGAGCTCTTCCAGCTATGTAAACCAAAGAGTACCTTTTTTCTCTATAATATGTGTAGCAAGAGTTTATGTTTTTAATTTTCATTCCCCTACAATTTCTAGCTCCCCACAGAACATATATAATGGCCTAACACTAAAAAAAACAAACAACCAGGCCCCTCCCCCACAAACAACCAAAACCAAAAAAAGCAATAGTAGAATCTTAAAAGTTCAGGACATAAATTGAATGGAAAGATGCTAACCCTTTTTCAGCTGTATCTTTCTGCAATGAGCAGCCCACAACCTGCAAAAACACAAAACAAACAAGAAGGTTGACAGGAACTCCTCCTGCAGTGGGCTGGGAAAGGCAGCTGCATCTTGCACCCATACTTGACTTAAGATGGGAAAGTTTCTGGAGACATGAACACCTGCTAACTGCACACAAGTCAGAGGGGCTGCAGCAGAACCACCCTGTCCCAGTCTCTTGGGCTTGACAAGATCAGAGCTCTGCAGGCTGCTCCCCCCGCTCCCACACCACTCCTCTAGTCCCAGGATTGTACAGATGAGCAGTCCCCCCCAGCCCAGCCTAGAGATGCTTAAATCCAGATGGCCTTGAAGGAAACCCTGCCAAGAGCAGGCTGCTGGAGCTGCATCGGGCAGGCAGGAGCAGCAGCAAAGGAAGGACACGAAGTTGCAGATCTGGAGGGAGATGCCCGAAGAGAACAGGGGGTCAACACGGGACAGCTGTTTGCTTCACAGGACTTGGCCCCAGCACCACTCTGGTTGTCACCTACAGATCACAGCCAGGTCCTACCCTTCCCCTGAGGAGCTCCAAGTACTTAACAGGAGACAGTGTCTGCCTGGCACAGCCACACTGATGGGACCTCAGTATTCCTTCTGGCTGGATGCTTTTCCCCAGTTGTCTTGCGGAGCTGCACTGAGCCTTTCCCCTCTGCTTCAAAGTCTACACTCCTTTCCCTTCTGTCCTTAGTTTTCCTTCGGTGTCTCCTTTCTCAGGTGGCTCAGCCAAGCACACCCTTTGCCAGAAGTGGTGTTTGTGTTGTGTGGTGGATTTTATTGTTTGTGTTGGTTGCTTTGCTGTGGTTTTTTAAAGAATAACATAACGTAACTCACTATACTTGAAGGTTCTTGCAAGTTACATTTACCCCTTTATTTTGTATCAATTTCAGATTGCAAACTCTTTGGCCAGGGAATATCAGCTATTCCATAAATGGTGTGTCAGATACAATCAAGCAAAAACACCTGACTGGACCTTTAGTACTAAAGGTAAACCAGACTTTTAATTTCAGTAGCTTTAAAATTAAAGGAGAAATCAGTTGTTTAATTTTTTTTTCTTCAATTCTATGCATTCTAGTTACCACCTGTATTTCAGTGAACACACATAACAAAAAAAAATTAGATCAAGGATTTTCAAAGTTTATACTTCTTGGACTTCCTCAGTGTATCATATATTGTCTAATATGGGAGAAGCCTCATTCCTTGGCCAAATAATACATTGCCAGCTGCACAGAGCAACTTCACTTTCTCTGCAGATTTACTGAGCTGCCCAAAACACTCCTGAACACAGGTAACTGAAAGATCCCCAGCATAGAACACCTACAAAAGCTATTCTGCCTTTCAGTGAATGCAACAGTCCTCAGAAGTTTGCACTCTGAAAAAAATATCTCCCACTCTAACTACTTAAATAGGACTTTTTAGCTGCTGCTTCTTTCATAAAAGCATAGCAGCTTTTACTTCAACCAAATGGTGTGCAGGGCTCTCCAACAGCTTCAGATAAGTAAGATTCTCTATAAAATTGCCCTTCTAAAGCATTACGATGGGATTTAACTCAACAACCAACTTTCTTACAAGCACTGAAGGAGCCCATACGAGTTAGAAACCCACAAAGGCCGATTTGTTCCAGTAACTAAGGCTGAGGGGAGGGAAGAAGCCCAGCATCACAGAGTACTATAATAAATAGATGACATTCCTATTAAGAGTGTTTCACTCTAGAAGAAAAGGCTACCAACATATATTTATGAATTATGAGACATTGACTCTGCAAGAAGACACTTCCCATTACCTGAAAGGAGCGCAATTTTGACTTAAATTACTCTAATGCACAAACTACTTTCTTTCTTGTCTACCTGGTATTTGGAAAATGTAACATACCACATTTTTTAACAAGTCTCCCACAGAAATTTTTATGTCACCCCAAGATAGTAAGAACCTACTAGCACAGCAAACACTTAAAAGCATTCTGTGGCCAGACTTACAATACTCTTTCATTATCATTAGCAGCTTTATTTCTTTTCCTAAGGTAAGCACTATCCTAATACTGTAAATGTACACAAATGTGCATACACATCAACAAAGCATTAATAATAACAAGTCAAAGCAAAAAGCAAACTACAGGTGGCAAGTCACAATGGGAAAGGTATCCAATCTGCTCTGCCCCTCTTCTGGAGAGACTGGAGTCACAGGAGGGAGAGGGGGCTGGAGACACACAGTGGCAGCAGGAACTGTGGGGAATGACACAAGGCAACAGGAACCAGGCTGCCAGCACTGACCAACTCGACAGCAGTTTTGACTGGCACAATCCAATAGTATGTTCATTCATTGCCTTGTAACTTCCAAAAACTGCTGCAAAGCACTGCAAGTTCCCCTGGTTAGTGCACAAAGCTGGATCCCGAGCAAGCACCATACTAAAGGCAGAGTCATTTTTTTATCTACCCTATATAAATCTGCCATCACAAACAGAAGGCAAGACCTGGTCCCATGCAGCAGGAAGCAAAAGCAAGGGAAAGACAAAGTTGGGAAAGCACTCAGAACTTGAAGCTTCATTGTTTCATTTTAAAAAAAGCCAACTGGAAATTCCGTGGCAGGTTTCCAAGCAAGCCAGTGGATTTGTACATCTGGTTGCTGACATCTGCAGGAGAGCCAGCTTAGAAAACAAGTGTTTCCAGAAGCATCACGACAGAAGCTGTCAAAGATATTGTTCTTCTCTCCTAACAACCTACTAGACTTTGCCAGTGATTTTAGGCAGCAGCAGTGTCAGCCAACCCAGCACTAAAAACACTCTTTGGAAGAAGCTGCTCCAGCACTTCTTGCTTTGCACAGGGATATTCTGCTATCAGAAAGAGCACTGAAAATTCAAAATACATGCCAATTATGTTAAATATGTAGTTGAGTCTTTGCAGTGTTTGATTTTCTGGCAACACTCCAAGACTACAGTCCCCCAGATCATCTTATCCACAGCCTTCCCACCACTCCAAAACTCAACCTTCCAACCAGGTAGCACATAAGAGTATCTGTGCCAACACCTCAGCTGCACCTTTTGCCTGATAACAGTGAGACTTTAAATCCCAACAAAAAGGCATCCTGAACTCTTGGCAGAACTACATAAGCTATTCAAACACATGCAGTGAACAGCAGTCCAGCAGAAAGTAGGTACAGAAGGAGGAAAATGAGAAAGCAGGGGGGAAAAAAATAAAATATTTCAAATAAAATTACTAAGTGGCCTCTGAATAGGGGATGAGGAAGAAGAGGAAAACCAAAATAATAAAGAAGCAGCTTTACGTGGCTTTAAAATCAGTACCAAAATAGAGGAAGGAGTGCTGATTAGTTACAGCAAATTCAACTCGGCTCCCAGAAATGGAAGAAAAACATACACATGAAAGAATAAACAGTACTGAAGTACACTCCCCCTCCAGCACACACCCATGCTTTTCAGAATTCTTTCTTTGTTCAGGTTTTTTACTGGCTTCTATGCAAATACTCACTTCTCATCAAAGCAGAGTTTTCTCAACATAACAGGTTAATCTGATACATAAGCCAGGTTCTGACACTGGTTCTCCAAAAAGCTACTATATTATAAGTCTTCTTCTCCCACTGATCAGTCTTCTTATGGCTATCTTGACAAAAATGACACAAGAAGGAGGGAGACGACATTTCTTTATCCAAGAGGGGTGCAATCTTGCCAGCTAGTTGTTCCATATGCCCATATGGGCAGCAGGATGACATAGGGAACAGGCAAAGTCTTGCAAGAAAATACTTTAACTGCTCTCAAATCTGTTACAAGAGGCCAGCAAAAGCAGCCTTTTGCTGCTGCTTTTACTTCTGGTGACACTGCTTTAGCTCAAAGCCAAACGCACGTGGAAAACCTGCAGACAGCTATGAGCCCTGCAATGGAAAAGGACAAAAGGAAAGGAAGGGCCTTCCTGGCTCTAGGATTGGATTTAGTCTAAGAGTAAACTCAACAAAAAGAAAGGTAAGAAACAGGAAAATATTTCCGGATGGTTGTCCCAATTGCTGGCTGTGGGAGATCTTCAGACTGCTCAGGTTACAGCAGGACGTAGGCGGGCAAAACTGCTTTCCTTTTTGAAAAGGCTAATGCCATAGAAGAATGGAGACAGCTTGACTCTCACATATTCTGGGACATGAAATCTGTAAAATTATCTCCTTCCTTCAATGAGAGTTTAAAGAATTACAAGGCATTTCAAAACTAAACTGCCACCATTAAAGTTTTTATATTGGCAACTAATAAAGAAAATCAAGTCAAGAAACCCCATGCAATGGAGTGTGCTTTCATTTACTTGGGAAGAATACCTCCTAAACTAAAAAAGTCTGAGAACTACTCCAAAACAATGTCAGCCTGGTAATCACACAATCCATTTCAGCTGCAAAAATACACCTGAGCCTTTTAGCTGCTCTTTTTAAATAGATGCAGTGGCACCATTTTTACAGCAACTTGAATGAATCTGACAGCAAGCTAATTCTCAGCTGCATATTCCAAACTTGTACCATGGCTAATAACCTAAATTTAAACAGCCAAGCCCACCAAATGCCCAAACACTTGAAAACTGTGCCAAGAGCATTAAAATCAATAGCTTTTGCTGAGAACAAAATCTCTTCCAGATGCTCACTCAATCTTTTCCCAGCTCACATTGCCTGCCTCTATCCTACAAAGCAGAAATATTCTACTCCACGTCAACAGGATCTTTGAACCAGTTCAGGAATTTCACCAGGCCTGGAAATAATAAATAGATGAGCTAAGACAGAAGCAAGAAGAATTGATGGGAGAACTGCAAGGACAAACTTGACGGAAAATAAAGAAAGTTAAAGGGAGAAATAGGAAATTATATGGAACAAAAGTGTACTTACTGTTTGCTAAAGAAATGTTTTTGCTAAATTTTAGTCAACTTTTTATCTCCTATGCTCTTATCTCTCAGAATAAAAATAATCAGTGCAGAGCTGCATTTTCCAAACCTCAGAATTCTCAAAGAAAAATGCATTTCACTGACAGACAGTAGTCACCAAGCTTTGCAATTTCAACAGAAATTGTGTCAAATGATTTTTGTGGATCCAGAAAAGCATAATTCTGTTCTTCATTGCAGCTTCATTTCAAATAAACTTGTTAACCTGGTTCTTTAGTTGGTGTTCTTAGTGCTAATGAAACTGGGGTGCTACAAAGGAATAGTCTCTCCTAAAGAAAGGGAAGGCAATCCTACTAGCTTGCTATCTGAAGCTTGCTAGAATACACTTCATCTTAAAAAACCTGTAAGTATTAATATTAAAATACCATATAATCATTACTCAATCCTATTGAAACTCTTCTAAATTTAATGTTTATCACAGTAAAAAAAATAGTTTTACCACACTACCTTCAATGTTGCAACAAGCTGCATAGGTGATTTCTAATCTAAACAGAGTTTTGACTACTCACATCAATATACCTACAAGAACCTGGCTATTAAAGTTCTTCAAAAGAAAGGAAAGGGAAAGAGAAGAGAAAGGTTATACCTGCCAATGCAGTAAGACTTTTCTGAAACTAAACCACCATTTTGTTTTATTGCTGCAACTTTTGGTTTTGGAAGCAAAAGAAGAGTTGCACAACTTTTCCTCCAAACCACTTTCTGTTCTGATCCCCTGTATCTCCAATTTATTGTTATGCTAAGGGTATTTAGTAACAGATTTACCTGTGTTTCCTTTTCTTCTTTCTGGGAGGAGTATCAACATCTTCAGCAGGGACTGGTGCAATAATACTAGATTCCTTTACTCTAAACTCATACACCTAACAAGAGATACCATAACACATCCACGATAAATCTCTCACTAGTACAAAGTTGCTCAAATTCTAAGTTAGTATGATTTCCTCCAACCAACAACTTACAGATTATATCCAGTCATAGTCTCTTTTCAATACATTTAAAGTTGCTTATTTTTGTCATTTAAGAACTGATACTCTAATTTAAACCTCCTGTAAATTTAATTTAAAAACAATTTTAAAACTAACTTTTATGTATTTTTGGTATGAATTCTGGACCATAGCATTCTTGGGAAAACCAAGAAAATTAATTACTTTTCCCTTTTAGTAATCAATACTAGTATTTGTATACTTTAGCTTTAAAAGTAAATCACTATGATTCTTAGCAAGCAGCTTCCCTTCTTACCTGTCTGCATGTTTTGGTCCCAATCAGTCTGGCAATTGCACAGAAGTTGTCATAGTAGGTGCCAATAAGAACTCTAAACATTGAAGCTTCTGCACCACTCCATTCCACGTTCTCAGGAGGCTCAATATTTGGTTTCATCTTTATTGGTGTTTGACACCTAGAATTTGCTTCTGTAATAAATAATTGAGAGTAAGGCTAAGTTTCAAAATTTACACTGCCCTTCAAAATGTCAAATCATTAGCTGCAGTTAAGAAATATCCCAGGTTTTCTGCTGTGTTTCCTAAGTGCCAGAAAAAATGAGCACTTTTCACAGGCCTCTTACAGAAGGTAGCAGTAGCTAATCGAATTACTTGACCTACACATGAATTGAGACAATATGGACATTCTCTTACAGCTTGACTGAACTCATATTATTATTCTGTCCTTTCACTCCGTTCCATACGTTCTAAATGCATATTTTCTAGGATTGCACAGCTCAACTTGTTTTGGCTTTTTGTTGTTTTTGTTGCATTGGTTTCTTCGTAGTTTTGGTTTTGTTTCACCCTCTCAAGCACTACAGCTCACTGAACGAAGCAGCACTGACCAGCCTTACCAGAGGAACTGGAGGTTTCATCTTTCTTTTCTTCTTCCTCTTTATCGTTGTTTTCCCCGCCAGTTTCAGTGCCAGCCTCCCGATCACTGTCCGTGTCCTTCGACTCCAGAACGTTTATGGTGGGTGTGCTGGGCCTGCTGGTGTTGTTGGGGAGCCGCCCCCTCCGGCGGCCGCCGGGCCGCTTTGGCGGGGTCTTGATGCGCTCCGCGGTCAGGGCAGCCGCAAACTCCTTGGCGCCTTCCTGAACGCAAGACAGAACAATTCACAGCAAAAGAACCAAAAAGCGTTTTCACTTGTGGTCAGGGCTCATGGGAGAACACCTTCTACTTGCACACTGAGTAACTACCCGTTCTTCTACAAAATAATCACGTGCCCCAAAATTCCAGTTAAAGGCATTCCAACCATGAGCACAAGTACTTTTGATGCTACCGTGAAAACAAATCTACACTCACAAAGTACTCATGTCAGTATTTCGGTTCACATTTTACTTTGGCTGCCAAGTGAAAAATAATTCAGCAGTAAATTTCTATTTTCCCAGATGACAGAAAAACATTAGAATTTCCCACAGAAAACACCCATAAAAACACAACTCTTCTTGCATGTGGCACTTAAAAAATATGTGTTCTGCATTTTTTAAAATGCAAGCATTGGTAACTTCTTTTCTAGTAGAAAGGGGTATGACATAGTGTGGCAAGTTTTCAGATGGGGAAAATTGCATAGTTTCTCATACTAAAAAATTTAGGGGAATTATGAGAGAGATTTGAAATTATATTACTAATTAAGAGCACAAGTTCCAGATATAATCAGCCATTGGTAAACTAAAAAATCCTTTATAACGTTTAGTTGTGATATAATTTACAAGAGAGCAAAGCCTGCAGTTTCTTGACTAGATTGGACAGAATAGCAGCAACACCATTATTAGGGGGTAGTAATCTTTCCTCCCTACAAATATCTCAGGCTACATCTCCAAGTATTCCTACTCAAGATGACCGGAGGTTATATTTTTCCTCTTGCAGCAGATGAAGGTGACATTCTTGACTGCAAACGACCCACAAGCAGATGCACTATCCTAGATCCAGCATATCCTTAAATTAAGTATCCCGCTATACTGCAGCCAGCACGAACACTCAGTGAGTTTTGACATATAAAATTATCTTACCAAATGTTGGTAACAGTGAGGTCCACAAGGCTTATTATCTAATGCTGTTTCTGTATTCTTTCGTTTATAAGTATTGGGAGTTGCATGGAATGCTGTTGAATCAAAACATCACATTTTTAAGTTTTCGTATAAAAATACATTATATATGTAACCTCAAACTGTATCCAAAAAACAAGGTTACCAAGAGTTTACTAAAACCAGAATAAAAATACTAACAAATGAGGGGGAAAAAATGAAATAAAATAAACCCCATGTAGTGACATGACTTACCACTTAAATACACAGAGACAGTACATAGGTAAGTTTCACATATCATGGAATGGTTTGAGTTGGATTAAAAATCATCTGGATCTAATCCCTCTCTGCCATGGGCACCTTCCACTAGACCAGGCTGATTAAACCGCATCTAGCCTGGCCTTGAACACTGTCAGGAATGAAGCAGCCACAGCTTCTCTGGGCAACCAGTTCCAGTGTCTCACTTCCCTCATAGTGAAGAATGTCTTCCTAAAACCAAATGTAAACCTATCCTCTTCAAGTTGAAAGCCATTATTATGCCCATTTACATCAGCAAAGACAATAATCACCTTTGTTTCATGTATCAAGGAAGATTTGGTGTATCACCCTTTCCAAAGAAGGAAAATACTTTACTTTGTTGTCATGTTAAACAGAATTATTTAGGGCTTCTCCTATTAATGATCACCTCTTTTATGTGTAAGATTCAGATGGCAAAATTCTATCTTGTCAAAAAATCTGACCCCATACACGCTTTGGAAAGGTAATAGGACCCACTTTACATTTTCATCAGTGAGAAGGACACATAAGCATTTTTGCTCTATTAGTTTATCAGCACTCCAGCTAAGCTGTCAGGATATAAGAATTCAGTTCCTGTATCCCAGCTGCAGGGTAAAAATAAGTGAGCATTGCACAGTCACTCTGGATAAGTGAGCCAAGTCTGCACCTTGCAGAGAAGTGTCTGTCCTGTACCTGAGGACTGTGTATAGCTCTGTAAAAGCTGCAGAACAGTGACTCAGAAAGGAGCAGAACTGGGTATGTTACACATGCAACACGAGCACCTCGATAACAGGAGGGCACAGCTTCCTACCCATTCTCTTTGCCAGAGCCAGCTCTCCTCCCTGGCAATCCCTGTCTCCCACCAGGGTGTTTTCAGAGAAACTGACTTTTCATGGTTTTGCTGGAAGTCTTGGGAACTCCTCTGTACCCCTTACAGAGCTCTTCTGAAGCCTGGAAAACCTGCCACTAGACTCTCACCAAAACTCATACATTCATGCTCCCACATTTTATTAGGAGCTTTTTGAGACACTATCATTAGTTTTCTGCAATTGTCCTTTGAAAAACAACTCATCTGTGCTCAAGGAAAAGTTACTTTATTTTTTATAGAGAGATAGATATCAATAAATGCTTTTTCCCTCTAAATGTGTTAACAGTGGCATACAGAACTGCAAGGAGCAAAAATAAAGAATGGACTGCAATTTAAAAAAGAAGAGACTGCTCAGTGCTAGCTGTCTGTTTGCTAATGCTCCATGAAGATGCTTGACTCAAAATGTTCAATTTCCAAGCTATGCAGAAGCACTTATGCTGTAGTTTTACCACAGCTGCAGTTGGGCAACTGTAACTTACAGTGAAGGTTATAAAAATTCAGTGAATATAAAGTGCTAATATGTTCAAAATTAAAGAAGAAATCCCTCCCCTCTTCCGATACTAATCTAAAAGGGCTGTTCCACACCAGCACCCCACACATCTCCTTCATTAAGCCATTTCTAATTCATCTTATTTCCAGATCATGCTCAAGGCTTCTCTCTCTATGTCCACTATGCTTTAAAGACTCAACTTTTTACATGCAGTTCCTTCCCTGTTAAAACATGTGTGCAGAGCCCACGTCTTCCCAAACAAGGCTTTTAAAAGCAAATTTCATTTCAGTGGTCTGGTTTGCAGCATAGCTCTGCAAACACTTGTTTTGGCACCAGTGGGAAGGGTGACCAGTTCCAGCTTGGAACCATCACTTCAAGTTTGCCTCCCATAAAGGAACATGATTTGAAAAATCAAAAAACAAATTCTATAATAGTGTGCCTGAATTAATGATAGCAGCACATGGGAACCCCTCAGGAAAGCAATGTACTCTTCCAAGGCTTTCTCAAAATGGTATAAATAATATAGAAGTATCACTAAGGAAACATTACGTCCCTTTCTCCAGACAAATACGTTACATTTTATAAATCTGGAAACACAAAAAAAGCTTTAATTTGCTATATATGGGCATATAGATATGCAAAAATTATTTACAAGCAAGTATAGGAATTTAATTTATGTATACTGTTGCTGTAAGTGCTCTTTCTTCCCCCAGATTCCAGTTAAAAGCTCTCATTGCTATGCCACTTCTCGTTTCACATATGCTTCAAGTTTTCATATATTCTGTAGGTAAAATATGTTACACTTTGTTACAATAACAAAGAAGCCATGCAATTTAATGCCAAGTTATTCCACCTTTTTCCATTGTTTAAGAAAAAACAAGATGATGGGAGCTCTTTATCCAAAAGGTGGGAGGGAGGAATAAAACTCCCATGTTTTTCAACACTGCATCTTTACATTTGCACAGTATACCATTTTATTCAGGATTTTTTTCCACTGAACTGTTTTACCTTCTCTTCATACCATAAGGAAAATGATTTTTCAGCAATGCAAAAGAACAGTAAAACATTTGCAAGCCATGATCTGTACCAGACTGCTGCAATGTACGGAAATTAAAGTTATTCCTTTTACATGTCACTTGCAGATGCACTCATTTTTCTCACAAATTTGTTTCTGCAAGGTCCTAAAATGAGTATTTTTTTGGAAAACTGTTTTCCTTTAGAAAATGAAGAAACGCTTAACTTATAATAAATGAAACAAAACAACCTTTGTTTTTTTTAAACCAGTGAGACCTCAAAAATAGGTTTCATCTGATACTTAAAATTAGAATCATATCTTGTGTTCAACTATTTGTACCAACATGGTACAGTAAAGACAACTACAGTCAAAATCTACCACCTCTATTGTGAGGCATCTTTTGGAGAAGCTTGTTATAAAAGACCCAGGACAAGAATAAAACTATTTGTATAGCTGTATTATGAATTTTTAAAATATCAGTAGTAATTTAAAAAAAAAAAAAAAAAAAAAATCACAGAAAGCTTTGTAGAATTTCCTCAGCACCTGGAGTCTGTATTTCTTTAATGATTTCCTTAAGAGAAATCATTCTAAAATGGCGTCACTGAACATGTTTTCTGTCTTAGAGATTTATTATCTGTCTCATCCCCAATAGGCTCAACTCTCATTTTCAATAATGTGAAAGTACACAGGCAACAGTTTAGCCTGAAATGTACATTTGCTTCACAGTCAAGCTGTTTGGGAAATTCTCCCTACCTGATATTTTTCCTTCTTCTAAATTCTTTGTTAGTCCAGACATTTAGGCATAATTCCTTGCTGTCAGCAAATGAAGTCGGTACACAAGTTTTTTCAGTTATGTCATCACCTGCACATAAAGGGATTGCCAGGTCGTCAAGGGGACTTGACACGTTAAAAATCTAATGATAACTTTTCCTATATTTAAGTCAAATGTTCTAGAACAAAGACTGGAAACTCCACAAAATAAGGCTAATCTTAACAAAAATGGAATCTAAGAGGGGGAATACAAGAAGCAAAACCAGACCTAATAGAATTCCTGCATTTTTTTAATTCTCTGTGCCTTCTCAAGAGATTGACGCCTTTCAAAGTACAAATCTGATCACTGTAGCCCACCACATTACCAAAGTAATTCATCAAAAATGTCATCTGCAAAAGTCAGTACATCATCCCACAGCACTTGGAAAGTGCATGAAACAGACCATAGAGAAAACTGTAGAAATGTAATAAAAGTTGAATTGTTAAATTGTTGCAAAGACACTGAAGACTGCTACTGCAGCCTTCCAATAACCAAAGCAATTTGGTTTTGGGGTTTTTTTTCTCTTTTTGATGAGTTACTTATTCCCAGCAATGAGCCTGGCAAATTTTGACCAACAGTCTTAAGATTTCACAGAAAACAAAGAGGCCAAACAACTGACTCTCCAGGTTTTTAACAAAAAAATTCTGTGTTCTAGACAGACACGCAGACAGACAGACAGACAGAAAATAATCCTCTTTCCTTGGTGTAACTACAGACAAAAGCAAAAGGAAGCAATGCATCCAAAGCAGCGAGCAGTCATCATTGCGGTGGAATTTGGGTATGTTTTCAGGGAATGGCAACTGAAGCATCAGTTTACTACATTCAGAGTCCAGTGTTGAGCCCACGCAGCAAATGTCAAGAGAACTCTTTGCTGTGATTACATATCAAATACATTATTATCAGTGACAATGAATGTTCTGCACAGGCTGTCACTAAGAGCACTGTCATAACTGGTAATTTCACCCTCTGTCTGACACAAAGGTACATCTTAAATGCCTCCTCAGTGAGAGTGCTATGCATCCCTCTTCCTGTCATCACCCTAAAATCCTGAAAGGATGATTTAAAGTTTGGGCACTTTTGAGTACGAGGCACAGTTTAAATAAAGTCTTGGACATACACCACTTTGACAAGAACACCAACTTGTTTAAGCGACATATCAAAAATCACCAGCAACAAGAACTTAGGCAATCTTTTAGTATAAACACTTTGTCTTCCATCTCAAGATTATGAACCCAGAGAAAGAAGGCACAATGCTTTTGGCTGAAAGTATGCTGCTGTGAGAACTGAAGTCCTTCACGCTCTGGACATTCTCACTGGCTGAACCTGACACCCAAGAACATGACCTAAACTCCAAGACTGTGAACCCATTCTTTCACAGCACTTACATAAAAGAAGTCTCAGAACTGGTGCCTCAAAACTGTGGTCCGGTAAAATAGCCAGACCACAGATAGAATAGACTTCTATCAATCTCCAAAAATGACCATGAACAGCAAATCTACATAGACTAATGAAATAGAGTAGTGAAATACATTATGTTTTAGAGGAGCCACCATCTCCACTGAAAAACTCCTAAAACTTTATAAAATCATGGGGAAAAATGCCTAAAATCACTGCAAGCAGAAATATCTTAAGTCTTCAGAGGTGCCACTAGAGTAAACCTGTTCTCATTATGTCCAGACAATGCTTTTTTGTTGACTTAAGAATCAAAACTGGCACCCAATCTTTCTGCTAGACTACTGAGAGTGTCAAGAACTCCAAAACCCCCTGCCAGACAAATGGATTGCAAAGAATGAGTATACAGCTTCATCACCCTGTCCTACAGACTAGGACTGCACACAGCACTTCTGGAATGAGTGTCCAGGCAACCAAGACTCCACAAGACCTACAACTTCACAGAACACACTGTGCTAAAGCTGGCTGGTCAATGCAGCAGCTTACTCCAGAAACTTCTTTAATGTTATGCAGAAGTAACAGCTTCCTTTTATTTTTTATTTTGTATTTTCTAGCAAGGCATGTGAACAGAATATGTGGAGAAAGTGAAACTAACAGACCTAACTCCAAAATGCTCAAGTACTAAAGGAACTAGGAACATGAAAAGCTTCCCCCGTCCCCATCATCTGAGAACAACTCCAATTCCTCCTCAAACTGAAAGGCAACCAAGGGATATGAAAAAGCAGCAGCACTGTGCAAAGTCTTCAGTGTGGAGTACAATTACAGGCAGGCTGCATGTGTGCTGGATGAGGAGCTGCTGACAAAGCACAAGGATTCCCAAATGAACATGCATGCGCACTCACAGTGGAACATGCAAATGAACAGCTAAGTCAAAAGCAAAAATTTATTTGATATAGAGGGCATCACAGGATACTGCTACAAGTTGAAACCACTTCATATTTGACTGTTAGTTTCCCCTTTACATTTAACTCGCTGTCCAGAATAATTGTCTCAAGTAGCACTTCAGAATCTCTTCACACTTTGCAGCTGAAAACAAACATCACTGCTAAGCTCTTGTCAGCTTGTTGGCCCAAAACAATGGGGCAACATGAAAGCAGTTCAGGGGAAAGGATATCACATTTTCTAAAACTCAACTCTCTGAAACAATTCTTCAAATAACCAAGTACAACTAATGTGACTAGAAAATAACATGGCAGAATAAAAGAGAAAACTGTTCATGAGTGTTCATTCTCCCTACTGGAAAATGAAGCAAGTCTGATGAATAACCAGGATTCTTAATGGAAAAATACATCCCATTCTTCATGCACAAACTGAGAAAGTGTAACACAGAAGCAATAGTAGAAAATAATGTCGTTTTCCTGCAGACTTTATAAAAAGAGAAGTGATGTTACAGATTGGTCCAAGTCAGGAATTCTATGCAAAGTCCTAAATGCAAGAAGGATAACAAACTAACACAGGTGCATTTGTTTTTCTGAGGTATAATTTTCACTGCAACATATATGAGCTGTTCTCAAACTTTAGAGACAGTCCTGCTTTTATTTTTTCTTCTCTTTCCTTCCTTCTACATTGGCTCTTATGGTACTTTTAACCTCCTGACTTACAAAAAGAAGTAAGATATATACAAGCACACTTCAATTGTACTTACGATGTAAGAAGCAATCATATTTAAAACAGCGTCTACAGAAGAGTGTGTGAAAAGAGTGCAGGCTTTGCTCCCTCTGAACAGATTTAGCATTTGGTCCATCTATGTTCGGTGTGCACTCAGGAGGAAGAGCTCCAGGAAGCTGCTGCTCAGTCAGTTCTTTGTATCTTTAAAGGAAAAGAAGTTATTTATTAAGTATATTTTTTTTATAAAAGTGGTTTTTATTCCAGTACCACTCTGCATTTTCAATGACAACTTAAAAAAACCCCTAAGAAATATGTGCCAGCTAAAAAAGGCCAATCTGTTACTACATGACAAGTTATTAATACCATACTCATTAATTCAAACTGACTAGGAAATAATGCGTTTGTTTTCAAGACCATCATCACCTCATACATAGTATCATTAACTCCAAAAAGGAGATAAGGGGTTTTTTTAGCAGCAGCCTTTATTTTACCATCTCGAAAAAAAAAACCAGATTATTAGAGACATACAAGTACCCACTTATCAACAGTTTACAAAAGAAGGCTAACAAATTCTTCTGTATTGTTTGACTTAGGGGAAAGAGCCAAATCCCTTTCAGTGTCACTTTCGGAAGTTACACAAATGCCACAGAACTAGCTGCAAGGGGAACCATTCCTAATCAACAAGTTTTTAAGTAAGGATTTATTTCATAGTGGAATCTTTGTTACATAATGCAACACAGCAATATACCCTAAGAAATATGTTCTTACTTCTCTTTCAATTCTTCTGCTGTACCCTTGTCTGGAAACATTGAGGAAATGGCTTCAAATATCTTATCAGAAGGAAATCTCCGAGGTGGGTGGGTTTCTTTCTCTGTCAAGGAAGCAAAAAATTTGGAAAACAAAAAAAATATATATCTTCTGCTCCTTTGCGACCTCAAGGTGTTCAGAGAAAGGGGGAGTTTGCCAAAATTCTAATGTAAAAAAGGTTTTTATTTCTAAATTGCTTACAATTTTAACTGTGTTAACTGATCTTTCCTGATGAGAAAAATCTACTAGTAAAATAGGGAGAAACCATTATTTCACCAGCAGATGGAGATGGAAATTCAGAATTCTTCCTGCTTTAGAATAACGATACATCATTATCTGAGGAGTCCCAAAGCATTTATTAGATTGATACCTGACTTATTTTTGGTGCATTTAACTGCCTCAGTATGCCAATGAACAAAAATTGGAAAAGTGCCTTTTATGGTGTTCTCAATACAAATCTTGAACTAAATGACGAAAGAAATTATGAAAATTATGCTACTTTAGACCTGGAAACTATCACATAGGAAGATGGGTTAGAACAAATTTATTGAGTGCTTAAACAAAATGTTTTGGGTTTAATTTTTAAGGTCTGCAGATAGACGTACCCATTCTGTTACCTTCCCGATCTTTTTGCTTCTCATCTCTTTCATCAGGATTGTCATCTCCATCATCATCATCTTCATCATCACTATATTGACCAAGGGCATTGACCAACTCAACAAATATTTCATCATTGATAAATCCACATTCTGAAATCCAGCAAAATTTGGAGTGAACAAAAAAAGCACAAGGTGTATATGAAGTATTTTTCATCCTTCCTACACTTAAATTAAATTAATGCAAATGCTGTCATTTATAAAAAGCAATTTTGTAGTTTTCCCCTCTTAAATTGCAATGTATGAATCAACACAAGTCAAAAATGCTCATTATTCATTTCTTAGACTGACAACTGGGAAGGGAAGACTAAGAATTCCAACATTTTTTTTCCCAACTCCCTGTGCTACATATGTATATAAATCTCTCTTCCTTGTAAGATAAAAAATACTACCAACTACATTATTTAAGAGATTTTATGCCAGAATCCCAGTTCCAACATGGTTGGGAGTCTGGAGCCAGTCTGGAAATGCATGCTAACAGTCTATAAACTAATCCTTAGGCAGTGAAGGAATCTCCAGAGAAATTTCTGGTTGGTAGTTCCTTAGCATCTGCTTCCCACAACAGATCCCAATGGCTGGGTGATAAAAAAAAGGATACAGTTATATACAAAAAATTCAGGAGAAAACTGAAAGATACAATGCTGCATATATCTATTTATTAGATTATATTCTGCTGTGACATTCAGATGGCAGAACAGATTAAACAATAAGCCATTTCTGCACAAAGGAAAAAATCATAGTTAGTGCTGACAGAGACTATTTTTTCAAAAAAAAACCAAAAAAACATGAACTGTGTGAGAACTGTAGTGCTTATTACCATCCTTTTGAACCTGGACTGGGTTTGGATGTCAAAATAACTTGACAGAAAATAATAGTTTTATTACTATGTAGACAATGGAAATACCACTCAGATGTTTTAAACTGACTCTTAATATATTCACACAGGTTAGTACAAATTATCTCCCAAAAGTGCAATTACAGAGCTAGTGTAGAATTCTGACTCTTACATGGGAATGCCTTTGGATTACAGATTCCCACAGTATTTACATTTAATTACAGTCACACAACACCAGTTATTAGGAGACTAGAAAAACTCTTTCTACTTCTAATACGCTTTATATATTATGGAGAATCCATAGTAATAGCAATTGTCATCATAAACTTGCACCTCAAGGTGCTCAAACAGGATTAATTTTAAAGCTAAACTCCTTTAATAATAAATTAAATCAACAATAGAAGACATTTAGTAGCAATGTCATCACTTTGACATAACCAGTTTTCTGACAGAGAAATCAGTAAATGTGTAAAAATATTCAAAGGCCAAAGCCCAAGAAACATTCCATGTTTCTTACGAAATACACAGGCACCACCTATAATGAGGACATTAACAAGTCTAGTGTACGGCTGAGAAGCATTTATTATTGAATCACAGACTTAAACTTCATGAATGGTACATGATGAACTCAAAAAATTTGGTTCTCTTTCTAAGACACTTCAGCATTAACAGGAATATGATTAATTTTAAGAAGCTATTCTCTGAGTGAATGGGTGGAGTGTGGGGGTAATATTTCTGTGAAGGGAGAATCACAGTAGCCAAGAGAAACCTCTACAACTGAGGGTTGTATAAGCCAGTTCTGAGGGAGCACAGAGCAAGTCATAGGTCACCATTTCACTGAGACTTTAGCAAAGTGAGAGACAGATTACACTGCAGGTAGTCCAGCTCCCACACAGGAGAACAGGTAAACTACATCTCAGAATAAATATATATATAATACTTCTGTACCAACAGAAGGATACAACTTCTCTCTATAAGCTGACTTGCAGAGAGGAGGTTTTTAAATGGCTAGCAAGTTCCCTAAAGAAAGGAAGGGGAAAAAAAACCTCATAAACCTACAAGAAGTTATTCTGCTGAATCACATGTGCAAATGTTATTATTAGCAGAGTTCTGCATAATCCTCCTGCCACTTTCGGCTAGGCAGGACACATACACACATTACAATATATTCCAAAACTCTGAGCACAAAACTGAATACCAAAAATCACTGTATGGTATAATAAAAAAGTTAATGTGCTTAATTTCTCCGCACTACTGTTTAAAACTTTGCAGCCTAATGAAAATGCAGAACAATACATTTAAATAAGGAAGCCTCTTACAGTGTTTACACACTGTAGAGACACTACTGTAACAATCACACCAGGCCTTAAGCAACACTACAACAATAATTTATATAGGAAGAAATTATTAGTATACCTGAGTGTTTGGGCTCACCTCTGTCTCCATGCACTTTCCCATCATAGTTCTTGATCAGTTCTTCAATAAAGGTACCATCCTGGTCAAGTACTTCATCTCCCATATACGGAATGTTATGTAAAACAGTTTCATCCTCTACCTAGGAACAAAAGTGATAATCAAACAATTTTAAATTGTGTTGTCAAGCAACCATTTCTGCACTGCTTTTCACTATCTACAGAAGTCTGCCTATAACAGTAAATTAGCTAGTTTCACTGCTTTAGCACATTTACCATTAACTAGAAAACAAAAACAAAACCCTCAATGACTTTCAACAATTTTTTGCATTCCTGGTGGCTGGCTCAAAGTACTAACACTAGCTCCTAATCTTAACATTAGCAAAGCATTTCCACGAAGTTTCTAATATGGAAACTCATTAAGTCACCCAGCTTTGGGAAGCTTGCTTTTGGTAAATTCATTTATCCCCGCCTTGGTTCCCTCTTAAAGTGACGTAGGAAACCACCATGAGAACCACACTTTCATTGTTTGGCCAGAGATAAGAAAATATGCTACCAAAAGACTCTAAATTAAAGTTGTCTAAAGAGAAAACAGAGAAATATGCCTAACAATTTAATCTCAGCTGCACTGCCCCTTTTTTTTGACTGCACATAGACTAAATGCATCTATACTCCTGTGTTTTATCAATTGAATTTATGGACCTTGATACTCAGCTGCATCTTCCAATACTACAAAAGAAATCTCTATTGTTAAGAAAATAAATTTTCCCACTGATTATGATCCTGTAGCAATCCAAAATATCCAAACACTCTTGAATTAAAAGCAAGGAGAAAAACATGTGGAAATGCTCTGTACGTATACTGACAAAAAATGGTTGTTTAAACCACTTCATAATAATTATTATCAAAATAACTACTCAGCAAAGGTGGTCATATACAAAAAGATGTGACAGACATTTGCAATAAGCTAAGCTTTGAAAAAGTCAAATACCTATATCACAAATTTAATGTTATGGCTTCTGCACACAGTGAAGTTAATCTGAAAAAAAAGGGTATACTCAGATATGAGAATGACCATTATGGGGACACTATTTCAGGATTTAGTTCCCTTTATTCCACAAAAATTACTATTCTGTTACAGATATGTTGGTTGATTGCCTCACATTAAAGCAGTCATATCCCAGAAAACATTTCTCACTACACTAATTAGATGCTTTCAAATAAAACTACATTTGCTAACAGCCACAAAAGACAATAGGTCACCTGAATTAAATAAACTTTACAGCAAGATTTTGGAGATACTTGGATACAAGGAGGATGGAGATTCAGTTTGCAAAGTCACCTTTTTATTTATTTTATTTTGAGGGAGCTTGTTTTTGATTATTACTGCCCTATTACCAATACCTGAAGTAGGGAGGGTAACTGGCAATAGATTTTGTAGGCATACTTCTCAAATTAACACTTCCCTTTTCTCCATACCTTTCTCCTCCCTGCACTTGTTTAATCTTACCATAAAATTCTGTTGAAGGGGAGACCAAGAATACATTATAGGCACAGAAGCAACAGCATTGAGAGTCTTCAGTGGGATGACTTGTTTTGGAAAATCAATATCACTGGTAACAGAGCACTGAAATAAGAAGTTGAAGTTACACTTACATAGCAACATCACAAAAAACACCAAACAAAAATAAATCACAGAACACTCTACAATGTACAAAAATCGAAGAGTTTCTCAAAATTAGCCATATCAACCTTTGAAAAATGCATCAGTTCTTTTAGGCATAATAGCAAAAATAGTTTCAGCAAGAAAAAAGAACCTTAAGAATTATTTTTATGTCATTACCTCTGCTAATAGATCATGATGAGGTTTTTCCACTTATTATTAAGTGTCTGAGATAGTATTTTACTCAGACTATTAAACCTAGAATACAAATTAGGTTTGGTATCTCAAAACGGATTTAGTACCTGTTGCTGCTGCTACACTGATGTTAGTGTATTTACTCAGATCATCTGAGAGGCAAGTGAATTCCCCTAGCTTCAGATCAATACACTGCAGAAATCATGTATTATTTATGTTATAAAAATAAATAAAATTTTACTTTCATGCCAACAAGACACCTTATATAAATAAAAACTCCATATGTCTTTTTAATTCCTGCCTTGTTACCCAATTATTGGCTGTTTATCCTATCCTCAAGCCTTTTATTATGTTCACTGCTTGCAAAGGGAAAAATGCAAGTTAACTCTTATGTAACTCTGGATTCATCAATGAATTTTTCAGCTACAAGACTTCCATTTTGGATATTCAGAGATTTATGTAGCCTCCAAAGGATAAAAAATCCATAGAAATACAGACAACAATTAGGTTATGCTCACATCTAATAATCGACAGTTAACAAACACAGATCAACTTTTCTCAAATACTTGGACTGTAGTATGGAGAACTCTGAGAAAAAAGTTACAAGCTAAAGCAGACAGGAACATTCAAAGTTAGGGGAAGTATAACAGAGAAGATTTGGTGGTAGGTAAAACAAAGTTTAGAACAGCTATCATAGCTACCTGAAAGGAAAAAAGGAAGTGGAGACAAAAGATCTTTCTCCTTTCCAGAAGGGAAAGATGAACAGAGCTTCACATTTCTAAAGAAATACACAAAGTAATGTAACAAACAATATACAGAGACAGTACCCCGGCAGAATGACACAAGCCAGATTTCTTTTCTTTTTAATCTGCAGCAAATTGAATTAGATTTCTGCTGTGTATATTAATATTCTAGACACCATCCTATGGTACCACTTAACTCCCATTTCAGGTTAATGTTTAATTTTCTAGCTAGCAGCCACCTAGCATATTTTTCATGTATTTTTAAAGCAAAATACAAAAGTAAAAGAATTAACTACTTTTATCTTTGGAACTAGAAGTCTTGGGCTGACAAATGGGCTAAGTCAAAGCGACTCAGTGCTTGGTACTAAGTCTCAGTTATGCTGCTCTGTTTTTCTGATATGGAACTCAGGTTAATGTCTGGCAGGCCTGCACTGGGCATCTTATGGTCTCCACTTGATGCTGACTGTCACCAGCAATGCCCTGCACTCTTCATCAAACACAGGAAGGCTCTCACACAACCCCTTCTATTTCTAGCCATTGCCTTATGCAACTCTGAAAAATTCAGCATATTGAGAAAAGAAGATTTTAAAGTAATCTTTTTAAGTCTCTGCCATTTTTTCATCTCGGTTCTCTCACTATAAATTATAGAAACCTTAAATCAAACATTAGAGTTCTGATTCATGAGACAGAGACTGTATTGAATGTAGTAATTAGTGTGCTCCACCAATACAGGCAAGAAATTAACATAAAGAATAGTGAACACCATACTTGAAAGAAAAGAAAAAAGAAAGAAGAACAATCTTCTACTAACAGAAAAAACGTGAAAATTGGATGTGTACCTGTGTCAATTATTATCAGTTCTGAGCCCACACAATAGCTATAGAGCTGTACATGAGTAATTGCATATTCAAGAATATTTAAAAGAGAACACCTGAAGGTCCTCACCTTCTTGCATTTGAACATGCATGCACACAAATGCACCTCTGTGACACACTCCCACTCCCCAGTTCTCCACTAAAATTTTAGGAAAAGAAACTGCAAATTTCTTTGCAGATAAAGTAATTTGGTTTGCTTTTTTTAACCTATTCATGGTAAATTCTTTTTATTCTCACCCTACTGAAAATGGTTCATGTTTCAAATTATTACAGATAAAACATCTTCAAACTTGTTAAACATGAAGAAGTGCTTAAAGAGAAATAAGGTAAATTAAGCTGGGATGAATACAGAAAGCTGGAATAGGCTTAAATCACTGCTGAAGCTACCATGACACAGGACACAATCCTGAGTAACATGCTCTAGGACAACCCTGCTTGAGCAGGAAAACTGCACTAGATGACATCCAGTCGTCCCTTCCAACCCTACCAATTCTGTGGAAACCAGTTCAGGTGCCCAAATTATGCCACAACTATGGAAGTGTTTTTCACAAATTTAGCATCCAGTCTGCTTGTGCAACACAAAGATTTATAAATCTAACTCCAACAGAAGCAAGAGTAAACTCCCAGTACCATGGAGACAGAACAGTCTGATTAAAGGATGCTGAGGTATGATCCAATCATTATCAGAAATTAAGAAGTTTCACTTTTGTGTGTCATTCAAAGCCAGCTAGCCTGTTACATATTTATTACTTTGCAGAAGTCATATGAACAAAGTACACAATAAATGAATTTTTAAGACACTCATACAAAACATTGAGCTGCCAAGTCATATCATGCTGAAAAAAAAAATATAAAGAACAGCCAACTTTCCAGTAATAAAACGAAAACGTGCTAACAACCTTGTAAGTGGAATTACCACAACACATGTTAACCAACCTCCCTGGTCCCGCGCAATGAGCTCACAGAAGTCATGATGTGAACAGGCTGTATCCTACGTTGTTTCCATTCTTGATTTAAGATTTCAGTTCTTTCCAGTATCTTCTGACGATTAGAATTAAACATACTCTAAAAATTAAACACAACATTATAAATAAATGAAACCCTAAATTCATCTGTTAGCATCCTAAGGCATTCTAACATTTAACCAGACATTTTATAACAAAAAGACTCAAAACATACAAATTTAGTTTAAACATCAGTGACGTTCAATATAGTTTATACCATATTCTCTCATTTAGAGTCACACATTTAGCACAGAAACAAATTCTAAATGAAATTTGGAAGAATATGCAGCTAAAGAAATTGCCTTATTAGGTCTCCAGAACCTCTTCTGATACTTAACATTCTCAACCCAATCACATATAAATGTATCATACCTGTTTATAAGACCATAGAGTTAAGACAAGTTCTCATTAGGTTGACAAAGTATTCAATGAAATTGCTACAGCAAGTGTTAACTGTAAAGACACATACTTCAGAAAATAATCAATACTTGTAAAATTTTATAAGCAATAGACCCAAAAGATTAAGTACCTTTACTTCATCAGCACGTCGGAACCTCTTGAGCTGCCTCAGTCTCATATATTCTGATTTTACACGTTTTCTCCAACAAATTGGTCCCTTCTCAGATTTTTTTCCGGTTTGACCCATGATTATCCTGCAAGAGACAATGTCAAGTTTGTATTACCAAATCTGACACCCCTGCTTACAGAAGTTAGATAGGAAAATAACATTCCTTTAATATCTTTTATATTTAATTCCTTTCAATCACACTTGCAATAGCATCCCAATCCAACAGAAAAAAGAGGAAAGCACATTTAAGTAATAGGCACAAGAAAATAGTAATTTTAATTGCAAATCAGTGGACCCTTCACATTTGTACTTCTAATGGCTATATTAAAAAAGTTACCAGATGGATTTAAAGGGGTGAAGAGGAACAAATCAAGATTCCCACTACAAAGATACACACTGGAATCCTTGCAAGTAGCCTTGTAAATTAACTTCTGAAGAACTATGTTCATTTTTCCTCTTTGTAGGAAGGGTCCTCTTCACTAAGACACCAATTCCTACAACATGCTTCTGGAGTTGATCTCAAGTAGAAAGAGGTACCCCAAGGAGTACTCAGTCTTCCCACCCAGCCACTCAAGCGTGAAAAAATTGTAGAAATTCAGACGATGAGTTTTGCAACAGCCAGAGTAAGAGATTTTGCTCTTTTCTTAAGTTTTCTATAAGACCACAAACTGCCCACTGATTCCACTTTACTGATCATCCTCCTAGTGCCAAGTGGTTCATTTTCACATTACAGGACTGTTGGAAATGAAGTTGTATTTTTATGTTATAATCCAAATGCCTTGCTAGAATATGCCAATCTGCTCCGTATTTTTCAAAATCAAGGACCGTATGCTACAGCTATGCTGGCAATGACTATTTTGACAGCATCCTGAAACTAAACCACTACATCAAAGACTGGCTTCCTCTCAAGAGCTGCATTGTAAAACCTACAATATTTCACTGAACAGCTCAAAATATCATTCACATGGACTGAAAGGCTGAAACATCCATTAGCCCAGGGTTAATACATTCTCAAACAAGCATAATCAGTTTGAGCAGAAATAATTCCAGCCCTTCTAGTTATCAAGGCAGGTCAACATGAATAGGTGTCATCTTTGGGCTTGAATCCAATGCCCACTGCTACCTTCACTGCCCCACACTACAGCTCCCCTAACAGTCATAAGTACAGCTTTATCCCAGTTACTGGAAGCTTACTGCTCTACTTTCAGCAATTCTGTAGAGGTCAGATTTGAATTCTATCAGACTTTATGATGATGATGAGAGGGAGAAATCGATACAAAACCTGTTTATTCTCAAGACTATGCATTAATTTACAGTGAACAAAAAGGCAGTAAGTCTATAAAAGCCTGAACCCATTTTCATTCAAGACTTAATAAGATTTAAGAATATGCAAGAAAAAATGTGGGCGTTTTAGATTTAGGATGAAAAAATAATCTACAAACAAATAGCAGAATTACCAACTCAAATAATGGGAAATATCCTCTGAGGAAAAAAGACACAGGATACAAATAACTACATAATGCACCTGACTAGACAGAGGGTAAGGACAGAGAATTCACCATGGGGAGAGAAATCTAGAACAAAGCATCAAACCCAGTTACCCTGCTTCCACACAAGACAGCAAGTAAAATCCACCTGTATCTCATTCACCACAACCCTAGTGATTACAAAAGATAAAAAATAAAATTATACTTAAAAAAATTATCCTGGACCATTCATGTTAGAACACATCAGTGTCATTGACAAGACTTGTCATTGTCTAACAAGACAATCAGTGATTCAAAGTGCACTATGATATTGATTAAAGAGCAGCATAAAAGCATTATGAAGTACAGAAAATACACTGCATCATATGCTAAACTAAGCAAAGTAACAATATTGAAAAACAACCCATTAACTGGAAAAAAATTAGACATAGAATAAGTACCATTAAATAACAGACAATCTCAATTTTTAAGCAGTATAGAACATCAAAATTGCTTCAGTTATGATTCAGCCAAAAGACCCAGGAAAAGCATCAATGAACTCTAAAGATAAATGAAAGCTCAGCTGACAATACTGAAGTGACATAGCCCATAAAACTGAATCACAAATTACATTTACTTACTCTAATACTGCCCCAACCACAGCCCTTCCTATTCTAGTTTCCTGGATGATAACAAATGACTCTGGCTTATAAAAAGCTTTCTTAACTGAAATTAAATTGCCAGATAAGCCCTGCTCATCAGAAGCAGATCTATACAGAAATCACATACAACTGAATTAAAAACAATAACAAACAGACAAACTCAACAGAATTTTCATCTTTCTTTCATACAACTTAAGTATAGCCCCAAGAACACCCCACAAAATGATTTAAGACATGAGAGAAATATATCCCCATTAAAAAAAAAGAAAAAAAAAAAAACCAAAAAACCAACAAAATCAAGTCAATTCAATTTTCCAGTAATAAACACTACTGTTACCTGTTGTATTAAAAGGGTAACAAAATAATACTTCATAAGAAGATTAGTATTTCCTTTTAAAATAGCATCACTTACAGTCAGGTTATTCATCTGAAAACAAACATGACTTATAAGAACACTCTCCTCTTGCACTAGTTTCAAGTTGCTATCTGGAGTACAGCACAGACAACCTAATGGCCAAGGCACTAAATAACATAATAGAAAATTAAAAAAACCACACTGTTGCTTATGTCAAGTTACAGCAAGAGAAAGTTCTCCTACATAAAGCCGTAATGTTAATATGCAACAGTCAGTGGGATATACAAACAGATTAAGTCCAATATGTATAAACAAATTAGAAACTACATCTTAAATAGCAAATCCATATTAAGAGAAAAAGCACTTAGTGGAAAGGAACCATATGCACAGAGTATACAAAAATTATATCTAAGAAAAAAGAAGTGTCCTGGATGCATGTTAGTAAAAAATTTTCAGAGATTGTCAAAATTAATATATTACTGGTTTCTGAGCAGCAGAGCCAAGTGAACTCTGTTTATATGTTTCTGGGCAGTCTAACATAACCCAAGTAGAATTACTGTGTTGCCAACATATGTACAGTGGTAGGAGACAACTGGTTTTGTGCCCCAAACCTCAGAAGAAAGTACAGAATAAAAATTAACCACAGTGGGGGGCAAGGCAGGAAAAGCATACTCAGAGAGCTAATTTTCATACTGCAATTGATCTACCATCTTCACATCTGGACTACAGACAAATGCCACTGATGATTTCTCATGTCAGTTCAAAGGTTGTCCTGAAAACTTTAAATGTAAGAAGCTAGACCTGAGAAACTGTGATAAGAAGTTCCACAGGCAAGGACAGCCAGTCCTTTTTTGGGGAGCAAAAAACAACTATGAAAGTAGGGTGCTTTACACTGCTTCCAAAAGCAAAAGTAATTTGGAGAATTCAAAGACTTCAGGAAAGCATCAACATAATCTCTGGGACAAGTTCAGAGTTGTAGATGCTGTCTCAAGCCTTCTAGCGGTCCACTTGCCTACTACCTATGTGTAAGACAAACCTCTCCCAAATCACTTTCTTGTGCACATCAACAGTAGAATTGGTCAAAGTGCTCTGAACTGTAACAGACTACACAGTTCCTACTTTGGTAGATAGGACAAAAAACCTGCACATTTCCTTTAAACTACATTGTATGGGAGTCACAGCTAGGACTGCAGAGCACAGAAGCTAGTGAATGTTAAGATAAATTTGTCAGAACTAGTCAACTTTTCGTATAAAGTTTCAGAATATTTCCTACAGCAGCTGAAGTGACACAAACTAAATCCCAGCTGTCTGAGAATAGTTAAGCCTGTCTTAAAACAGCACAGTTTGAAACAGTTTCCATTTAAAAAATAAAACATGATACTGGTTGTCTTAGCGCAATGGTCTGATTCGATTCCGAAAGCCCCTAGGCCTTGTCCCTCTTCTCCGTCCTCATTTCCCCTTCTGAATCCCACCAGTTGTTTGTATTGTTTTAAAATCTTATTGTTCCCCATTTTTAAAATCCTTTTGATTAAAATGATCCAGAGAAACCATGTAACTGCCAAAGAGCCAAGTCTTGAGAAGTTCTATCCAAGCAAAAAGAAAAACTATGTAACAGCCAACACAGCTATTTACCGGCAGAGTACTGCCTCTCCAGAAGAGATACAAAGAAAGCAAGCATAACTAGAGAAAGCGCTTCTCCCAAAGTGCACTATGACTTCCAGGCAAAACCTCAGCTAACCTGGATAGATCTCACCTGGCACCACAGTAAGGAGGGAAACCTTGCCATAACTCCAGCAGACTGTCCCATTCCACACTAGGCAATCACCCCAAGGCCATGAAAAAAAAGGAGATAATTATACTAATGAGGGGACCAATGTTATTCCAGACCCCCACCAAGTACAAAAAAAATAACAAAACTAACCCCTCTTAAGGAGAACAATAAGGGATTATTAGGAATGAGACTTAATAAATCCACCTAAACACCCATTTAAAAGAAAAAACCTACAAGAAAATAGAAATGAAGACATAGCTGATCTTTTCAGTTTCTACTCATACTTGCATAGCTGGAAATGAAAAACAAAAAATAGCTGTGTCCTAAATCATATATATATATATTTTTTTTAAGAAATCCTGCTGAGCATTTCATAATTCTGTACAAGACCCACATCTTTACACCAAGTTTTTAAGAAAATTCATGCCTATAAGCTTAAATCAGGCAACCTTTACTCTCAGCAGACAAATTGTGAACAATACATCTAGGATTCATAATGAGACAAAGTGTAGAACAATTTCTGTTCAAATTGCTCGTGTTTTGCCTACAGAACATAGAAATAGCCTTATTTAAACACAATGTCCTATTTTTCTTCGATCATTTTGGCAATATCCATCAGTGACAGACAAGCACACAGATAATTCTCTAAATTAGGCAGCCTATTCAAACAGTCATATGGCTGTCAAAAACTATATTTAGGTTCCTCTGGCTACCATGCCAAATTTCAGGAAAAAAGATAAATTAATGAAAATTTTCAACTGAGAAGCATGGGGGAATAAATGAAGGGGTCTGCCCTTTTAAAGGAACACTATTAGTTTGTAATTGTGCTTAATATTAAAGAGTATTTTAAACTGTAGTAATATTACATTATCTTCCCACTCAGGATTCCTATTTGGAGATATTTATGAATCAAAACATATTTTTTACAGTATATTATAATTTACAAGCTCCTTTTTTTGTGAATTAATCTACACTCATAAGGTTATTTATATACTTTAAATATATGCTAATATAATACAGCACTTCAGAGCACTCTTAACCACCAGTTTCAGTGCAGGGGGTGGGGGGACAGTGAGGTTGGAGGAGAATATAAAACCCAGTAGAGAAACTGCATTTGTTATCCGATGCAAATAGAATAATGAAATAAGTTATCATGGGGTTTTTCGATGCCTAGAGTAGTGGGAAAGTAATGAAGGTACAAAATAATTCAAATGGGGCATGGGCAGACAGGGGAGAAGTACTGCTTCTACCTCCCACAAAGCCAAATGCTTTGACATGTACTTCTCAGAAGCTGGAGGCCCAAAGGAATTCTTTAACTGCAGGACCCTGCTCAATGGACAATACCACAGTGCTGCTTATCCCCCTTCCGGCTCACCTTCAGCATGCCCACAGCCCTGTCTACTGCCACTGACTGGAAAGCTCAAAGCCTGCACCAGCACTGGCTTCAGGAGCTGTCATTTCAAATGCTATACCCTTTATTACTATACCTAATTTAGACTCAATTCTACATGGTGAAGGTACTCGCCAAAGTAACTTCCTCAGCAGCAATGGCACTTTACCATTATCCCACCCTTCTCAACTCTTTATTTTCACCCCATACAGCTCATCAACTAGATTCAACTGACCAATGGTAAATAAAAACTCATGACTGCACCTGCTTTTGGAAACACAGACGAACTTCAAAAATCCCATCCACAGCTGTGGTGTCCTCTGCACAACTACAAAGCAGGAAGAATTTTATAGAAAATCAGGCCAACACTACAGAAAAACTAGTGCAGGCAGTGAAACCACAAACGGGCACTGGTTTCGTACATCAGTTTGCTCTGGAGCTGCAGGCATGCTCTTCAGCTGTAAGCTGTTATCAGATCCAGACAGCGTACATTTCAACCCGAGCTTATGCAATCTTACTAATGGACAAATTATTATATAATAAACCCTACCTGAAGTCAACACAGAACTCCTTCAAGCATCTACAAAACTTAAAGAGAAAAAAAAATACAAACCAAAGAAAACCAACCACACCCCACCTCACCCTTCTATGTTTTTTCACAAACCAAAAAAAAAATTTCTCTTGGGCAGCAGAATTTAGGACAACTTTCACATTCAACTCAAAAATGCAGAATTTTAGCAATAGAAGGGATTAACAACATTTTTCCACAAGCCTGCAAAAAGATTCAGTACTTGCTAGAAAACAGGAAAAAAAAACAAATAACCCCATAAAGAATGCATTTCCAGTATCAAAATTCAGTGAGTTAAGCTTAGACCTGAAGCTGTTAACTTTACCAAACTACCTCATAAAAAACTCATATAATCTTCTTGTTACAGGATTTTACACAGCACAACACAATAAAATGATTGTTCAACTGCAGCTAACTATTTTTCAGATGTTAAACTAAACTTAACTGCTTAGAAACTCTTAGAAAGTACATTTTAGCATTCTGTTTCATGCACCCTATATGCAAAATAAGGTAATACAGTCCATGAACTTATCCTAAATCTTTCCAGAGTAAGCAGTTTCTAGCACTCTTACTACAACTATCAAGCAAAAAAAAAAAAAAAAAAAAACAAACCCAAACCAATAAAACACATACATATAGCCAAACTTCAAAAAAACTGACTTGAAGATTAATTATAAATTAATGCTCTAATCTACCAGATATTTCTTTTACATTTATATCAAACTTTTTTAATAGCACAGAGAGATTCATAGAAAAAAAATATGTTCAAAACCCAACACTTTTCTTTTGGATTAAGTAAGAAAAAATGCTCAGTTGTGATTTCAGAGCAACTAATTCTTTCCACATTAAGTTATGCAAGCTGTAGGTGTGGGGGGAAATGACACTCACAGAACCTCAAAGGGCTTTTTACCTGTACTATTACAGCAAATACGCAAAAAGATATGACTAGAAGTTTTATAGTTGCCACTCTGCTTTCTGGATTTTCTAAAGCAAAACAAAACATGGTTTTCTTTCAAATTTATCTACGTAAAATACCACATTCTCATTTCCATGGGAAGAAAAATATTCCCAAGGCCACTGTCAACTTGGATATTTCAGAGCCCACACTAGACCAACTCACAAAAATCTCTATCTCTGAAATACAGCATAGGAAAGATTAATATAGTTTATTAATAATATTTTACTACAAAAAAAAAATACAGCACATTTAATCTTTTAGAGAAATAATCAGAGAAATAGATGGGAATAAACTGTAGTGTTTTCACTATTTTATATCACAGAAATGTGGTGTTCTAAGTTTGTAGCACAGTTCAACCTATTTTCAAGCAAGAAATACCTAAAAAATACTTATATATGCTTTAAAATTTAAAATCATGTTGTTATTCCATATGCTGAGGTACTGCATCATTAAAGACATCTTAAATTCCAAGAAATAACTTACATCAAATGCTACCATCGGTTCAACTACCTTCCTCAAATGCTATTTGGTGTCAGTTTGACCTGGAAGACATCATCTGTCCACTGTATCAGTGGTCACTCATTTCTACTTCTACACAGCCTTCTCTACTGAGAGTGCTTAAGTGCTTACGATTCTGTAATCAAACTAGGTCAGGAGGGAAAAAAATAAAAAGTCTGTCTGAACAGCCCAGAAAATGAACATACTTGGTTTTCAAGTACATTTTTTCAACAAAATCAGCTCCACATGCTGGTTTGTTCAGCAGCCACTGATTTGTTCAAGCCATGAATTCTTGAATTCACACAAGGGACACAGGGGCGACATTGGGGCAGAACCAAGAGGCAAAGAACTAAAATTGGAGAGGACAACAGTTCAGGCTTCAACACAATCATTTGTCAAACCATGCCATCCCTCTGACACTCAGTTTTACTGGTACAGAAAAATTATTCTTACAAAATAGAGACAGGAAACATTTATTAAGCCATCTGTGCCAGTCTGTGGGCAGATAAAGGCCAGAGCTTGTATTTGCCTACAAAGGCTTAACCAGTACCAGGTTCTCTTTGGAAGTATCTAAGAGAAAAGAATCAGTTTGTTAACTGATCCAAGCAGGTAACTCCAAACATTTCATCTGTTCTTCCTCACTTTGACAGGCATCAGTGGTTGTGGACGATGTAAATCAACAAAACACTCATTATCAGCTCTGTCAAGATTACATGATCTGCAAGAATGCTCTTTACCATTCAAGATATGGAAACTTACAGGCTATTATCAAAGACAAAACTATTAACTTTAACTAATCTGATGGAAGGATGAGAATCATCAACAGCCTCAGATATACCAATGCCAACCCCAAACTGAGGAGCAATGGCTGTGTGTGAAAACTCAGAATATTTCCTCTTTTTCTTCCTCAACTCAGCAGAAAACCCCTGGCTTGCAAGTAGAATTAAAAACCTGTTCTGCAGTATGGGTAACAACTGAATCCAAGACATTTTAGTGTCAGCCCTCACACCAACATAGACTGATGGTGGCTATAGACTTTCCAGGTAATATGGCAGCTCCAAAAGCAGAAGGTCTGCTGCTATAAATAGGCATGCTTTTATTATGAGCAGTCTCATTACAAGTAAGCTCCTATTATTGTGACAGCTATTTATTTGTAATTACTATTTGCAACACTAAAATACTTTTCAATTAGTAAAATCCCTTTTACATCAACCTGTCACTACCATATTGTGGGGTTGTTTATGTACCAACAACATGAAGATTTTGCCTCCACTGGAACTGCTGTTAAATCCAAGGCCGGTGTACTTTCTCCTTCCTGATACAATTGCTTATTAGCAATTACCTAACAATTTCACTTTGAAAAACAACATTTCAACCAAAACTAAACAGTACTTACCTGCTTGCTTTTGGAACCTGATGACAAATACATTCTAGTGTACTTCTCAGCTAGAACTGGGAAAGAAGTGGGATCTCAAAGTGGCATTCATTTCCTCTCCTCATAGTAGTAGACACGTAGACACAGTAGTGTCTGTCTACACTACTTCAGCATCTCAGACAGACTTTACATAGAAAATATGTTAAGTTTGATTGTGCTGATCAGTTACTTCAAATTATATCTTTTCTGCACCCAAAAGCAGCACAGTTTTCTAGCTGGACTAAAGCTGTTCAAGCTGGCATCATAAATATCCAAATCAGCAAGCAAGAAGCAGAACCATTAAACCAGAAAAAACCTCTCTTCAATGCAAGCAAATTCCAGCATATCATCCACTTGTCTTAGACTAGAACATTTATCTTCCACACCATGTAGAACATATCATTCACACTGCGTAGTTTTTTGTTCTTTACAGCACTTTGAACAATCAATGCGGTTAATGCGTTAACTACTTCTGCAGGAGTAGCTTTCAAGAAGCTGTTTCCTGCTATCTCTTGATCAACTAAAGATTGCTCTGAAAAGATGTAGTCAGTGGCAAACAATAGCAGCAAACTTGTCTCCATCACTTGCAAGACAAATGAAAAGCTAGTGCAGGTTCCTTCGATTGCGATTGCGTTCTGCCTCATACATCCCACATCCTTCTACGGCCACTCAATGAGAATTAGCACAAGCCAAAGGCTTCATGGCATGTTCCATTTATTCTTACAAATATTCTTTTAGAATATCACATTTAAGCTCCCCAAACTCCTGAACACACGCTTAAGATTGTGTCATACTTCTGTCTTATCAAAATTGGACGAGTCACTCCCGAGAATTTCAATCACTACATAATGGAATTAAAACCCTGAATAGCTTGCTTTCCTACACAAATGAGAACTAAACACAATCACAGAATTTGAGCACTGTTCTAGCTCTTCCACTGAAACCCGCTAATCTATGCTAAAATGAAAATACAAGAGGCAACAAGACAAGACTCAGTAAGGGGTTTCATTCCAATACAGGAAGAAAATTCTTCACAGTGAGTGTGGTCCAGCATAGGAATGCATTAAATAGAGGTGTCAGAATCTCCACTCTTGAAAACATTTTAAAAGTGGTCTGGAAAATATGATTTCAGTGTTGGCCTAACCCATGTGGGAGACTGGATCAGATGACTTATAGACCTAAAACCATTCTACAAACTATAGACCTAAAAATTCTCTCAGCTGGGCCCACCATCTCAAAACAAGGACCACACTATTTCTGAACCTCACACCAGGGAGTTTGCCTTTTAAATTTCAGTTAATATTCAAAAGATGAAAACAACCAGCACTAACACTCCCTGTATTTCAATCTGCTACAGACGCAATGTGAAAAACACTACCATTAAAGGATCAATAATTTGTGAATTAAAATGCTTAAGAGCTTAATCAGACTAAACTCTTGAGTCTGGTGTGCAATCACTGATTCTTATAATCAGTAGAAACATTAGTTTCCTTTAACAACTCCATCAACTAGCTAGCTCACACACTCCTTCCCACTACTACTGCATGTGTTGGTTCATTTGAAAGATGCCTTATCTTGTTAACAGTACAGTTGGAACTTTCAGCTCCCTCTCTTAGAAACTGTAATTTAAAAAGACAGATTGGAAAGCTGCTCACTAATTAAGAAAGAAGTCTAACTAAAATGCTTAAACTGAACATTATGTTTAAAATAAATAAAAGAACATACAAGGGCTGTTATTTTCAAATTAGTTGTCTTCTTATCCTAATGGGGTTCTGCTTCTCTTATAGCCCAACCTTTGTGCCTTTGAAGTGTCACTCTTATCAGACATTTTACTTTCTGCCATTTAAGTGACTGCAGCCTTAGCTTGCACTTGGCATACTTAAGATCAGAAGGCTGATCTCTATCCTGGTATATTAAATGGTTGGTTGTCTTTTGGTTTGGGGTTTGTTTTGGCTTTTTTCCACTTTTTTTTTTTTTTCCCCCAATATAAACTTAAACTTATTCTAGAAGAAATCACTAAGTGAGTCAAGTGATACACATGTTCACAATAAGCAACTATTCTATGATTTGCTTCCCCAAAACTTGAAACATGCGCTGCCTCAATTATTTCTTCCCAAACACAATGTTTTTTTGGGCCTTGTTACTACTCCACTAGCTCTGTAAGTTAATAGCCCCCAATTCATACTTCAGGATACTCAAGAGACGTATCAAAACATCATTTTTGAGTAAGAATTTCAGCTAATTTCAAAACAGGCTTATAGAAAAATAAAAAACCCCATTTTGTGGAAATTTCACACCTGGTCATGACCTGCTACCTTGATCTATCATATACAAAATTACTATGCACAGCCTTTTGCTCTCACAGCTATGTATGAGTGGCTATCTCAGTGAACTAAGAGTAGAGTTTTGTGACATATTTAATCCATTTAAACTACTTATTTGTAGTAGTACTACTGTGAAACTAACTTATTAACTATAATGACTATATTTTTTTATTTGCAGGATTATTTCCCAAACCAAAACTAATTACCTAGAAGGGTTATTAAAATACTATAACATAGGCAATATCTTGAATCTGAGCTAAGCAGCATGTCAGAATTTTCTCTAAATGGCTGATTTTTAGCCTTCCTGTGATAACAAGGCTGATGAACCCTTCTGCATACATACTCTACAGGAACTTCTGATGAAAATGGCAAACATAAACAAAATGTGACAGTTTACTGTCCACTGAGTTACATATATGTTCTGCAACAGTTTCATGAAGGACTACAAGTGCTCTGGCATTATGAAAAGCTTCAGCATTCACATATATTCTGTAAAAAAATAACAAACTTAGAGATTGGGGAAGTCACTAAAAATAAAATTACTAGGGAGAAACACCACTTAGGGCTACAGACACTAATGTGTCCACAGAGAGCAGCCCCTATCCAAGCAATACCATTGCAGCCAACCACCATTCCAAAGACTCACTGTCACTGCTCTCTGCTCCAGTATGTAACATAATTACATACAGTATTTTACAGCAGCTACAATCCCGCACTGTATGCCTAGATGTTGCTAGGGAATGCTCCTATCTTAGATGTTAGGAATTCCAACCTTCAGTCCAGATTTGGTAGCAACTGGTAGGAGCACCTGTTTCCCCTCTGCATATTTAACCACTGACTTAGGCTTGCGTTGATCACAACACTTACTTTCCTTCATCAATTACCATTTCCAGTCTGTTTTTAACAGTCGAAGTAATCTCTCCAAACACAGTTCCTCATTACTGCCCAAACATATCAGACAAAAACTGCCAGCCTTGACTTTCAAGCATCACCCCTACTTTACAAAGGCATTGCTACAAAAAGAAGCCCTTTTACTTGCACCTGTGCTACCATTGCCCTCCTGACAGCAGGAGCATTTTTGCATCCATTGACAGGAGCAAGGAAGTTCTCTAGCTGAAAATATCTTGCTGCTTTTGACTGAAGAAAGTGAGCATCCAGTCGTTCTGGCCTCACCTAAAGATACTGACCCATGGCCTTAGCATTCTAATTTTCAGCTCCTTGTGACAGTATTAAATGCCTACATCTGCAGATCAGTTTCTGGATGTGCTCAGTTCATACCACTTATTTTTTCAAATGCTCTCCTCACTTAGCAAGCCAGAGCAGTTCAGTTTTACCGACACACAAGACAGGAGGAAACATGTCAGCTCAAGGGCTCACAGAACTCATGTTTTCTTCAATCATGCTTACCATCTGATTTTTTTTTTTTTTTAATTATAAATATTAGTTTGCCTCCTACAGCAATTTATTTCTTACTTTCTCCCCTAACAGCTCATTCACATACATAGTTTAACACTATGTTGCATTAAAATCCTTCTCAGGAGTTTCTACCACTATTATATACTGACCAGGCAGATATTAAAAACTCCCACGGACAAGGAAGAAAGAAAGGAAAGAATGAGGAGTCAAGAAGCTCTTGGATATTAAATAGAAAGAAATGGTTTTTCACTCCCTTTTGCTTCCTGGAAAAACATGAGAAATTTTAATTTATCTTCTTGCTCTTTTTAAATGAGAATCTTCTATTTTTCTGCATTAGAAAACTAGCAAAGCAAAGCAACTGCCAGTATTCAACACCCCTTACTCTATCTGCCAGCATGTTAAAAATTTTGCAGCTCAGAGTTTATAAGTAACTCTTGACCTTCCAGAAGCATTTCAGAAAATAACAAATTTCTGTTCCTTAACATCTAAAATATTTGTAAACAATCTGCTTCAGAAATTAAATCATCATTAAGAAAGCCCACAAGAACTCATCAGGTCATGACAAAACCCCCTAATCATTTTAAAAGTTTTCGTAACTAGTTGTAAGTTGATTAAACAATAAGTACCTGAGCAAGATCCCACAACAGCACTGTTCTAGAAATCAAGCTTATTTCAGATTTTCTATGAGACAAAGAAGGAGGGCATCAGTTTGATGACTTCTTTTTTCCTAATACCACACTGCCTTTGAATTTATCTTGACATTATCCCATTTTGTGGGAGTTCTTCATTTAGAACATTTACTCATCAAGAAACACTGGTATGGATGCTTCTCAGTTTCATTCACTTCAGTAGAGAAAAACAAAAATGTTATGTCTGTTTATAAGAAAACAAGATTTCAATACAAATAATTAGTTTTTCAATACATTTCCTTAAAGAAATACAACAGTAGAACACAAAAAGTAACTCAACATAATTTGTTTTCAGACAGTCCTTAAAAGAAAAAGATAGGACACTCCAGTACGGATTTATCTGTATAAGCAAGCCTGCAACTTTCAAAGCTATTCTTCCCTTCAAAAAAAAATCTTCCAGTGTCCCCACTTCAGGATTTAGAGAAACAAAAACAGACACAAAATCATTATTGAATACCATTTAAGGAGTAGGAGTAACCCATTTAAAAGAAAAAAACTTCTGAATTCCCCACATTACCACTTTCTTCCAGCACATTTCAACATTTGATACTTTTAGAAAAATACCGGTTTGGAAATAAAAATAAGAAGTTTAAGTACTTGTCCACTTGGGTGGGGGGAGGGGAAAGAGCAAACAGGGAGATCGTAACCAAATATTTTATATTAAAGACTAAACCAAATTGGCAGTAACTGAAACTGACTGACATCACACTTCACTTAGGGCAACATGCAGCAGGTAATGCAACCATTTGCTTTTCACTTAGATATCTGCATCTATAAATACTTCTAACATTTGCATGGATGAGTAAGATTATTTGGCTCAAAAAACAAATAAAACATTTAAAACTCCAAGCAGCACCACAGCAACAATAAGTTTCAAGCCCGAATTTGATCATACTTTTTACGAGTCACAATTAAAACCATCCCACGTTCCTCACAGCAAACCAAGCCTGGTTATTTGTTAGGAGAACACAGGGTTTTATGCATAAAACTTGAGCTTCACCTTTGAGTTGCTCAAATGCGTACCTCCAGAATTTCCCTCTTCACACTCATTCACAGACACCTAGAGGAGTTAGATGACTCCCACACACATTCCAATTAACCTCTGTTGCCTAACACCTCCATCTCTTAAAAATTTAGCTTTTTGATATCCTGGATAAATCTGGCAGAAAAAGTAACACTTGCTGGGAATACTTAAGACATGTCTCCACAGGAAAAATAATTTATGATATGAATTTGAAGAGCACAAACTATTCCACCTGAACTTGTTTTGTGGACACACCTTTTATACTCTAAAAGCTAAAATAGCCACAGGTTCTTCTGTTCAACCCATACTTGCAAAAGCAACATACACTTCACACAGAAAAAACCCTGATGCACAATCCTTCAGGTTTAATAGTTCTTCCATACTCTTTCCCTGCTTAGGCAAATAGCCTAAACTTTGAAAGACATTATACCTCCATGTATGCAGAATTTACAGTAGAGCAGTCTGGCAAAGTTGAAGCTGAACTGGTATTTGCCATTTGCCTGAGTAATTCTAAAATGGGCCTCAAATGATGAAAGTAACCATAAGAGTTATTTTTAAAAATGATCATTTAAACACAAAATAACTGGGTCTAATGTATGCCATCCTTATTCTGTAAGGTATACAGCAATGAATCCACCTGCACATTTTATTAGGTGCTGCTTGAAAAGGAAAAAAAACCACAGACACTACTTTTCCAGAAGCTTGATATAATACAGAAAACTAATTAGAAACAGTTTATCTTGATAAAAAGACAAAGAAAAAGACAAAACAAAACAAAACAACCAACAGGCAACCCCAAAAAACTCCACCACCCTTCAATGAAAAGAAAACATCTTCCTTAGGCTGTGGAAGAGAACTGCAAATTCAAATAAGGTCTTGGGACCTTATGTCTCCCAGTTTCAAAGTAACCATGTACTGAACACCAGGAATGGTTAAACTATGTTAAGAATAAAACAACATATGTCGATCTCATCTTCTAATAATTACCGGATTTAGCTTTGCACTAAACACATTGGTAATAAATACTCCCTAGAAACATGCCACAGACTACTGGACATATAACAGAAAGAAGTTATCACAAAGGACAGAATTTATACCGACCTGGTTATATACTGTAACACTAAAAAAGAGACAATAATAACAACTGTAATGCATTTGCCTGGGCACAGTTACACAAGTAAATCAAGTATCTATAACACACATCCATACAACTTCTTACAGAAGCAGAAAAATTCATTCCAGCTCTAGAATTTTTTATCTTATTAGTAAAAACGAAATCAGACTACACACCAAAAATATAAAGCTTGCCAGATCCACTCATGCTAAGGAACATGGAAAGGAAACCAGCACACATTAAAAAAAATTAAAATTATGTATGAGTTATAAGATTTGAGTTTCCTTCCTTTCAAATACTTTGTTTCTTTAAATTACATCTGATGGCTTTGGGATTTAAACCAAACATGCAGGCTGTGAATAGAGAACGCATAGCAGGAAAAACTGAACTAACCATGTAAAAGGCAGAATGGAAAGGAGCCAGATACTACAAAACACTGACAAGGGAAATAGGCCGGGTTCTAGATAAAAAAAACAACTTAAAAATATAAAGAAATCATATCCTCCTGTAAAGATTTATTTTCAGTTCATATCTAAAAAAACATAGGATGTGAACCACAATTTGTACTACTTTGCTTGCATAATTACACATACAATGTTATTCAAGCAGGCACCATATGCATATACAAAAAATGAAAACTAATAGCAAATTCTGGAGTATTCTATAATTGTATAGCAAGGAAGTCTTTATTTGCACACAGTAAGACAGCAGTTTTACCTCATTTGCTAATGAAATTGTATATATATCCTAATTAGAAGCTTTGGAAGTGCTACATCCCATTTTCAAGCAAATGACAACACTGTGCTGATCCACTCACATCATTACACTGTTATTTTTATCCACAGCATTCAGATCACGTGCAGTATCTAAATGTCCAAATGGCCTTCTTACCTTAAGAGTACTACTGATTTTACCACTAGATAGAAAGCAGAGAATGCATTATAAATCATTCCAAGTCAAAAGCAGTTTTTACTAACAGAGCAGAGGCACAATAAATGAAAACTCCAATGTCCAAGCTTCAGCCAGGTAGCCAAAAGCTTTCTTAAATAAGACCGTGATCCACACTAATTTGGGGGTGACTCTTATTTGTTTATATTTTCTTCTAGACACAGCAGTTACATCAATAGACTCCCTCTTCTCTCCTAATATTTAAAAATTACAATCAATTTACAAACCTGTGGCTAAATCATTCATTATATACTTAAAAATTCCTTTCTTTTTCAGTATTTTTAAGAGAAGTTTGTCAATTTTATATGCAAATTATATCTTTCACTCTTCTTAATAGTTGCCAAGTTTAATAGTGTTACTTTACCCCTTAATTCAGAACCAAGTCCACAGTCTGACCCATCCTAGTGGAAATCTAGGTGTACAATTAGAAAAAGACTGTGACAGTCAAACTGCCTACTACTATCAGTTACAGAAAGCAGCCTGTTTTAGAAAACTTCCCTGTTTCTTGCTTGCAGCTCAATAGAACTGTCCCTCAGTAGATTTTATTGTTAGTTTCACCTTATCCATAAATAGACCTACACAGCAACATCCCTAAGTTTTTAACTGATCTCTGTAAGAACAGATAGGATACCTACTTAGTAATTCCATACATTGTTTTCCTTTTAGTCTTTAGCCCAACAAAACCCCTGTGCATATGCTCAGAGCTAAAAAACAAACCTGAGCATTTGACTAACTTGTAACAAGTGTTGTCACCATCCCACTGTGAAGCACCCCTATCTCTTCTGCATACAAATTATACAAGATTTTGCTGATTTAGGTACATTTTATACAAGATTTTAGCTTGCCTCACTATCCTCAAAGAGATAGCTACTTTAACTAAAAGTATTCCTTCAACTATATTAGTGCAGGAGTAATTCATCCATTTAAAGAATGACTTGGCCACTCCAGAACAGTTGTACAAGTCATACACTTAGGTGTTAAATGTGTAGATACATTTATAGATAGATACATTTACAGATGCTGTCTTCAATCAGACACCACTTCAACGGGCCCAGCACAGCTCTCCGTGGACCTCGATGACAGAAGGAACAGAAGGTTGGAAGCAGCTTCAACATTAAAATAAACCTCCAGTTACTGTCCTATAGCTTCTGTTAACAGTGGTCATGTTGGTTAATACAAGTGTAATGCAAACACCTCCATCAAATCATTAAGAATTGTATTTACCGTATGCAGCCCATTTCCTTCACTCTTTAAAAAATTTGTTACAGTGAATTTTGCATGGATAGGTAATACTGTCAAAATTACTTTATTTTTTATTACTATATTACAGTGAACTTCCTTGCTTAGCAAAGACAAGGTTCTGTTCCTGAGATTTCCAGCATCTCTGCTGTGGAAAATATTATTCCCCCTAAAGTTTCACAGATACTTTTTCTTAAGTCAGATAAAATCCATCCCTAAGTACGAAGAGTAGAATTATGGAACTTCCAGATTACAGCCAACATTAAAGGTTTTCCACAACACTTTTGCTCAAGCACAACGTAAAGCAGAAATTTATTAAATGTGCCTTCTGTCAGCATTGCAGCAATTTTTAAAAAATAACTCTCACTGTTCAATCACATGAATATAGAACCGTCATCTAAAATTTTTTTTCAGTTTTAACATTACAGCTGTGAATTTATTAAAACGCATCCACGATCTATACAGCTAAGGAAGCTGAACTGTCTCGTGAATGGTGACAGAACACTTCTTTTGATTAACTGCAAGAGGAATTTTAGAGTGCACTAACTTTCCTGAGAGCACTGTTGGCCTGCACTGGATTCTAGATGTAGCTTATTCTGACATAAGCTGCTTTACAGAAAGGGGCTTGCACTCTATATCTAATACAGCTCATGCATTCAATAATGCACTACAAAAATTCCCTTCTCCCTAAGCCAAAGTTTCTTTGCAGGTAAGAAGTAGCACAGGAATATTTACATTTCAACTACGAAGGTTGCAATGTTACAGAAAAAAACAAAAACCGTTTTGAAAGCATGTCTTCAAAGAAATCACCATATTTCAGCTTGTTGGCAATTTCAGCAAGAAAGGAAAAAAACACAGCAGGGGGGGAAAAAGTTGAGCTTGAATTTCAAGTCTCTGGCCTAAGTTTACACACCATCACTTTAGCTCGTTTTAAACAGAGTGGTGACATTTTATGACTTTTTGAAGGTGCAGATTTCCAGTGTCTGCCACTTTCCAAGGTGAAATTACATATTAAAAAAATCTCTGAAAGAACACTAAAGTTTTTCCCAATTTTTCTCCTAAATTAAAGTCTTGAATCCTTCCAAAGCTCCAGACGAAAATAGCAGTTGGCATCTCATGGAACATTATACTGTCACAGACTTCTGCACAGGTTGTTTAACTTTAATTGTTACTTTCATTTCTCATGGAGGCAGAGGAAGGAAAAAAATATTTTTCCTTTTTTTTTTTTTCTTGTAAAGGAAACTCCAGAACAAGAAATGTGTTGTTTTTATCCAGTACTTCATGAAGTACTAGCTCTTAAAAACATTCAACACATCACAGAAAATTTTTGAGTCACATCTCCTAAAATACTGGAAGCGTGTTTTCTGAAAGACTTTGTGGCTTTCAAATATTCAAATTTTAATAATAACTAGTGAGACTAGTTATAGTACACTATGTAGAAGTAATACTCACCCTTCTGCAGATGCTTTATTGTTACCACAAATAAACATTCCCCGGACTCTCAATTTGATATAGACACTGGGGACAAACAAAGAATTACCTTTAATTTTTTATAAATTGCATAAAGAATCTGAATGTGCCAACCCCTAAAAAAAAAATATTAACCTACCTATGAGAAAAACCCTCACTTAGATGTGAAGATTACACTAAATGTGCTGGTAAAAACTCTTCATTGAAATCTGTATTAGTAAGAACCAAACTCACAATAGCTGAAACTGGAGTTGCTAAACAAGCAAAGACAAACCTATCCTGCTAGAATTAAATTACGGTCTCCAAACTGTTAAATGCTTCTCATCAGGGAGAACAAGAATCTGAACTTCCAGCTTTAAAAATGCAAAAAACTTTTTCTCTTAAAATCAGTGTGGTGCTTTGTAAGTTAGAAGTAAGTATCCCGGGTAATGTACAAGTTTGTTATCCCATTCCTGCCGCACATCTGTGCACGCACTGCTTTTCTTTCGTGTATGAATAACAATCTTGGAATCACCACAAAGACCTGGTAATAAATAAATGTGCGTGATGCCACAACGCACCTATTTCTTTATCCAACCACACGTTTGTTGCTCACGGACGGCTCAGCCGAGTACCCTCCTTCGCACCTCCCCAGACACCCTAGCTTTAAACAGCGTTTCGTATCGCCGTGCTTGGCGACATTAGACACAAAACCCCAGAATTTTCAGCAATCTGTTAACTTTCTTGGGGCGCTCTGGAAGATCGGGATCGCACGGTGTCCTCCACGATTAGGAAGTTCGCCGAAGCGGCCGACAGACTGAGTTCCCCCTGGCCCCTCCTGTGCTCCCTTCCTGAGCCTGGAGCGCCTCAAAGCCGGGGCGGGAGCCCCCAGCCCAGCCCCGCCGTCCCGCGGGTGCGGGCGGACGGCCCGGGGCGCGCTCAGCCTCCCCGCCCGGCTCGCTCCGGCTTCCGGGAGCCCGGGCGGACCTGTCCCAGCCTCCCGGGAGGAGAGGGACGAGCTGCGTGCCGTGCTGCCCACGGCGGGCACACGGATTTCCCCTGCCCGGCGTGCGCCGGGCTCGCTCACACATACATACACACACTCACTCACTCACTCACATACACACACACCACACACACACCTCCCTCTGCCCGCGCCGGAGCCGCCGCCGCGTGCCGCCGGCTGGAGCGGAGAGGAGGGGAAGGGAACCGCCGGGTCTGCCCCCCGTTCTCCTCTCGCCACCCGCCCGCCGCCCACCGCCCGTCGGAGGAGCGACGGCGAGCTCGCCCCCAACCCGGGTCTGCGCCGCGCCGGGCGGGGATCGGAGCCGCCGGCCGGGCTGGACGGAGCCAACTTAGACAAAGGGCACTCCAGACTCCATGTCTCCCCCCTCCAGCTGTCACCGGCCGGGAGCGCGCGTGTCTGCCCGCCGGCGCCCCGCGGGAAGGGAACGCGGGGGGCGGCTGCTCCTCAGGAGCCGGAGCCGCCGCCGCCGCCCCCATCCTCCTCTCCTTCCCTCCCTGCCGCCCCCTCCCCTCCTCCCCTCCCCCATGACAAAGGACCCGGGTATAAATAGCCGCTCCCGGCGCCGCAGCCGCCTCAAGCCCGCGAGGTGTCGCTCGCTCGCCCGCTCACTCACCGGCCCCCCCGCCGCCCCGGCTCCGCGCCGCCGCCGCTCCCGCCGGTGCCGCCGCCAGCTCCGCTCGGCGCTCCCGCTCTGCCTCCCTCCGCCTCCGGCTGCCGGATTCACCCTCCCGGACCGAGCGCCAAACACGCCGGCCCAATCGCCATCGCGCTCATTGGCGAGCGCCGAGCGCCGCCCCCATTGGACGGACGGACGCGGCCGGGGCCCCGCCGGGCCAATCGGGCGCGGTGGGGGGCGGGGCGAAGGGCGCGGCCTAGCTCCCCACGTGCGGGGGGGGCAGGGAGGGGTGGGGAGAACTCTTTGTTCTCGCGCTGCCCGCGCGGGGGGACGGGAGGCTCGCGCTCCCCCCGCTCCCGCCGCCCCCCGCCCCCCGCGCGCCCGCCCCCCCCGCGCCGCGCGGCGGGGCCGGGCCCGGGGCTGCGCCGCGCCGGGGAGGCTTGAAACTCTCCGGCCGCCTCACGTGGAGATGGGGGGGAGAGGGAGGGGAAAGGGGAGGGAGGCAGGCGAGAGGATTGGCGGGCACCGGGAGGGGCCGCGCTCCCGCTCGGCGCCGCTGCCGAGTTTGAATCGGTCCGAGAGCGGGAGAGGCGTAACGGCCCTAACGGTCCCGGGGGGCGGGAATGCCCCGAGCGGGCCCTCCGACCCCGCCGCCGCTCCGCACGTCGCTCCCCCGGTGCGGGAGCTCAGCTGCTGGAGGTCACTCCAGCCTTCCTCCATCTTCAGCAGGGAAAAATAAAATTGCCTGGATAAGTTTTCCTAGCGGGTATTTAGCCCTTCCCTTGCGACCGCATCCCTTTCTGATGCGTCCCGCATCGAGTGCTGCTTCCGAGATGCGCAGCAGCCGTCGCCGTATCTTACTTCCACAAGTCCGGTCCTCCTTCCTTACCAAATATCACCTTCCCTCTTCCTTGTGGCTAACTCGGAGCATCTTCAGGGGCAGAAATGAGCAGCGGCCACTGTGAGGGGTCCTGACTGCTAAAAGTCCCTCGCGGAGGAAACAAATGACAAACGCGCCCTCATTGCCAAATCATGCCGTGGGCTTGCAGTGTCCGATCTGCGAGCGTGGCTCACAGATCTGACACGTAGGGAAAACGAGGATGTATCAGCCCCGGAGGCTGGGGACAGCCCACGCCCGCGGGGCAGCCCCGCCGCTCCCCGGCGGATGTCTCGGCCGGCTGAGTCACTTCGCAGCGCTGCTGCCTCGCGTCTGCGTGCTTGACCTTTGCTTGCCCAAACTTTACCGCCACCAGCCCGCCTTTTGTGCATCGCACCGGCGGCTTCCTCTCCCTCGCTGCTCCGCATCCAGCGCGGTATCCCCCCTGTCGCGGGGGGATGTCATTAATCGCGGCAGCAGCAAAGCGCTCGCTCCGCGTCAGGCTCGCATCCTGTTGCTCGCTACGTGCTGTCTCCAGCCTCTAAGGTTGCTATCGTTTTCCCTCGTTTCTAATCCACGAGCCGTGCTCATCAATCTTGTTGCCGAGGTTGTCTTTAAACCTTGAGGATTCGTGCATCGTTACTCTGCTGTCGTCTTGCTCTCTGGTGGCTCCAGCCTTTACTTCTCTTCATCAGGGAAAAATGAAATTGCCAAGATAAGTTTTCTAGTGGTACCATGCCCCTCCCTTGTGACCAGATCCCTTTCCCATGCATCCCACATCGTGTGCCACTTCCGATGTGCACTGGGGCAATCGACACATCCTTGCTTCCATCATCCTTCCTCACCAAATATCAGCTCCCTTCTTCCTCGTGAATATCTAAGTGCTTCTTCAGGGTCAAAGCTCAAAAAATGAGCAGCGGCCACTGTAATGAGGTCCTGAGTGATAAAAGTCTCTTGCGGGGGAAATAAATCACAAATACACCTTCATTCCCAAATAATACAGTTGGCTTATGTGTCAAGTGAGGCTCGGTGGTGTTCTACTTAAAGGCGATGTGCTTGTGTGTTTTTATAGTCTCTTTCTGTAAGTACTTAAAATTTCCAGACTTCATTGTGTATTAAACTTGGAGTGAGATCTCAAGCGTGGGCATTCCTACACTGTATGCTCTTGATTTACCTCATGGCCTTTAAAAGAGGTTTCTAATAGTAGCTCTTTTTCTTTTCTTTTTTTTTTTTTTTTTTTTTAATTTTTTTTAATCTCTGGGGTTTCATGAGTTATGAGCAAAACACATGCAGCAGAAATTATTTCCTGTTATGGTTGCATGTCATATAGTGGTAGATAGCTGTAACCTTCCTCTAAATCTAGTGTAGTGGCTGCCAGTTGGGAAGATTATCTTAAAAATATTAGTCATTTCTGAAAATTCAGCTATTTTGAATCTATTCTGCCCCAAGATGGCTGCCATCACCAAAATGGCTACCCAGTCCCTTAACAATTTAGGTTTTGTAATTTATTTTGATCCTTCAAGTCGCACTTCGTGAGATCTGGTTTTGGTTAACAAGAAAAGTAACAATTGCTAGATACGGGTAAGGTAACTTAATGTAACAGGTACACTCAGCCACAAGTCGGAAAGATCTGCATTGTAGAGCCTACCCTGTGAACTAGACCTCAGCACTGATCACATCCTTTTCCTCTCTTGCACAGAAGATTATTCATCTGCTGTACCTGAAACTGATGCTTTCAAGAAAACTTTACATGTTTTGAACTGAGTTACTCTTTCTCCTTTGCTCTGTAGCAGAACAACTTCTCCTGCAAGGCTCTATTCTAGGGTCTTAAAGAGATGAACTCCTGTCTAGAAACTCCATGAGATGCTGATTTCCTGATCCATAGTTCAGGCTGTCTCAAACATTCCAGAGAATTTTAGCAACTGTTTGATTCTCTACACAGGGGTTTGATGTTGCAACAAGTGCCATACAGACTTCTCACAGAATAAACCACTTGAGTGGTTTTCTGTTTCTGTGTGTATTCTGTGATTAAAGGACAACTACTTGAACAAGGATCTGTGTTATGCACAGACATTCAGATTGGATCTTTAGGCAAAACTAGTGCAACAGTTTTTGAAATAATTACGAAATCTGGTATTTTGAAGAGCCCTTCTGAAAGGAGTGGATTCTGGTGGCAGCGTGGAACAGTGCTTTTGAGGAAAGTGGCTAACATTGAAGAAATACATATGTGTTACATGATAACAAAATAAAATCAGGCTCAAAAAAAAAGGTATCAGTTTTAGATCCTTCTGGAACTATTGAAAGCATTTGCCCTTTTTTTATAGCTAATGCACTATAGAAGAGCTTTTTCCATGTTCCCAACACATGAATGTAACATGTATGTTCATATTATAGGTATGACTAAAATAGTAGAATAAGGATTTGTCAGTGCTAGATCACCAGCATCAATTAGACATAAAAATAATTGTTTGACAGCATCAGAGGATGTCCCTAACTATGATTGCTTCCACGGTGGGATACTTCTGTGCCTCTTTTCACCCTTTAAAGAGTGGCATTTGAGTCCAGGATAAAGAAGGTGCAAATAAAATTTTGCTACAAAGCACAATTAAGTGGTTCCTTTTAGATATTTTTAATGTCTCAAACAAGGTGGTATTTCCAAAGCAGAGGTTGTTCTTTATGTACTATTATCCTAAGATTTCCTGGTAGTCAGAATCATATGGTATTTTATCCATCTGGCTGGGGGAACCAAGCAAGACCTGTCTAGGAACTACCTTGGCCTGGAATAACGAGAGATGTTGGACAGTTTTCCCCTTGCCCATCCGGTTTCGTTCCGGAGAGGCACAGCAAGGCTGCTCCCAGCGCCAGCAGCCCGGAGCAGACACGCCGATAGCTGCCTCTGTAATTCTTGTAGATAAGCTGGTGACTTGCTGATGGCAGCGTCGCTTTCCTTTGTGCTCCGGAATGGCAGCGTAACAAAGCTGTGTGCAGCTTTGGGCTGGGTCTCCTCTGTGGCGAGGGCTGGTGGGCTCCACGGATTAGTCACACAGCCTGCAGAGATTCAGCCTGCTTGTGTTCCAACTCCCTTGCTCTCTGGAGGGGAGGGAAGGAGGATGCACACCCTGTCCTGCTTACACCTACCGCTGCAATTAAAGCCGGTAGCGCTGCAAGTAATATTTCATCCAGCAGAACGTTTAGAGTATGATCTTTGTTTCTTTGTGTTTTGAGGTTTTTTTTTAATATATCTTATTTATTCAAGAAGTCCCATCCATATATTAATGTCCTAGTTTAGGGACATAATAACATTTATCTCTTATCCACAGCAATGATTACACATAAATCAGCATGTACCTTACCCTTTTTAAAGTATTGGCCTCTTGTAACATTATTATAAAAAAGCAGGGATTTTGTGTTAACTTTTAACAAGCAACTAATGATTATGTTTTGTAACTAGCCATTCTGAGATCAGCTATGTTTTAAAATGTTTTACATTAATATCTTACTGGTACTTATGGACCAATTTCTTTGAAAGAAATGCAGTCTTACAAACTGTTTTGCACATCCTTTCTGACCTCTTTTTTTTCCCCATTTGCCATATGCTTCTCTGCAGAATTGAATTTAATAATCAGAAAATAGGCCAACGTAACTTTGGGTATGGTGTTCATTAGGCTAAATGTGGAGGAGACGAGCCATTGCAAGACATAACACATTCAACAGTGTCTGTCAGATCTGCCATATCTCAGGAATGGTACTTGAGGGTCCTGCACCATCCTTCCTGGCCTCCCCCACACTCAAAAGCAGAGTGCTGTGGGCTGAAGGCACAGGGCCTGGGGGCTGGAAAGGACAGCAGACCCAAAGGTGTGCCCCCAAAAGAAGCACCACACCATGCTCTAAGGGTCCCTGCTATCAGGAGTTACTCATGCTGTGGACTTGTTGTCTGCTGTGCAACTAAAGAGTGGCTGCCAATTCATTCGATGCATTTGTCACAAGAGCTGGTACCTGAAAACTCACCCAGCCAAAGGAGATGTTCTCAGTCTAGGTGCCAAGCATGTTCAGTGGCAAGAGTGGGCATATTGTCTAACAATGACAACTAAATAGACTGCGTGCACGGAGAAAAGATGTAACAGGGAGTACATTGCTAAACATAGCCAGGATGTGATGCAATGCTGTTACAGGAAAATGCACAGATTTCTGTGCCATTTATGGGCTGCCTGCATCTGATGCTGTGAATGGTAACACATGCATCTGGTTCCCGGCTCTGCAAACACATCAGTTGCACATACACACACACCTCACACACATCCCCAAGTAATAGAAAGCTACCTGACCTTCCACTGAGTGTTTGCCTCATGATAAAGGTATTTTATACTGGGTTTAAGTGTTTTCACTATGCTGGTCCACCTGAGCTCTGTCATACTTGTGTTCAAGATTTTACTAGGGTGTAAGCCAAATAAAGGTGGGAAGAAGAGTGATGCAAACAATCTATGGTTCTACATAAAATGCAGGAGAGTATCCTTTTTTCTAAGGAGAAATGTTGCTGAAAGGAAAGCACCAGTGTTGTTTTCATACAACAACTGAAGCAAGTAAGTAAGTGATTTCCCGTTAGCTTTCTTTAACACACAGGGATGAAGGTTGTTGCATGTGATCATCCATTTCAATTTGTGAAAGCAATTAATTAACTTCCCCTGCCTTCAACTGGAAATGAACTTGTCTTTAAGACTATCTATAGGAAATTCTATGTCTGATTATTTTGTGGTCACAGAAGCTGCTTAAGTTGTGTGAGAAAAATACTTTCTCTTCCTTTTCTGCTTGCATTTTCCTTTTCTTTTTATTCCTTACCTGACCTGCATTTACTCTTATATTCAAACCACTTAAAGGTCTAAATGGTATAATATCACAAAATTGCCACAAAGATATATGCCTGACAACCTCAATTGCAAAGCCCTGGCCCCATTTCCAGGTGGTTTTGGCAGCATAGCTGTATGATACTGCTGAGTGTGCCACTCACAGGGGATAATTTTGCTGCAAATTTAAAGGTTCAAGTGGGTATTCAATAAGCGTTGATGGATGATGGCTTCCCATCAGGCCAAATCCAAGATTAAAAGCCTGAGCTCTATTTGAATATTGTGTTTCTGATATATCAAAGTTCTCCAGAGGCAGTGGCTAAATTGCCCTAGCAGATGGACACAGTTCACTGACTAGAATTAAAGCTTCATGTTTGGCTGCAGAAGGTACTTCTTCTGGCAGTCACATGCAACATACATATAGTGATGTCAGACTGTTTGCAAAAGCAAATGCCTGTTCATCATTTCATTTCCAAAGGATTACCTCCAAGTGTAACCACCCTTCCATCTCTGTGTGAATTTGCCATTCATATGCCTGTTTTTAGCATCATTTACCCCTCTTCATTTTGTCTTTGATATTTACATTATGTCTGCTTTCAGCTTCTTTGTAAAGGTACTGTCCTGTCCTGTTCTGTCCTAGAATGACATAATCCTGACATCTAAAATAGCAGGAAGTGTTTCCACTTAAGGCAACCCTACATGCCTGTTTTGAAATAATTCCTATTGTATTATGTGTGTTCACATGAGATCTGACATATTCAAGGTTAGTAAATTCATAAGTGTAAAAATGAAAACAATGGGTATCAACATAGACTTGATTAAACTGAATGGAATGCCGTTATGGGAGAAGACTAGGAATACCCATAGTTTGAAAGTGGATTTGATAAACTGTTAAATCTAGCCAGGACTGGTAAGTTATATTGTCAAAAATCAGTATAAGAAGATGTATGGTAAAGACTTTACAGTGAAAGTAAAAAGATAATGATACTCATCCACCCATTAAACAAACTAATGCAAGTCATAAAATAAAATGTTTACAAAAAGTTTATGGAGATGTATAAAGTACAAAATATGTCACATTTGCACCCCAGGCTTTTTCTTTTCTAGTCTTAGTCCTCAATAAAAACATCCACAAATCAATGCAAATTTAGGAAAGGGATTACCCAGAGGCATTCACTATTGTGACATTGTGTCAGTGAGTTCACTTCCTAGGTATAAGTATTCCCAGTTATTTCTAATTATTCTTTGCCAAATATGCATTTCTTTCTAATATACACGTCTCTGAAGATCAAAATGGTAAAAAAACTATACTCTGCTCCTGGTCTGAGGAAGCTGTTACTGGGAGAATCATCTGTTTCTGAAATCAAAAGATGATAAGCTTTTCATGCTTTATGACCATGCTTTATGAAAGGATCATCATTGTAGTGATTTATTTGTATGAACAAATAGAGACAGACCTGTACTTAAACTCTGTCATGCAATGATGCAAGACTTGGTCATGAGATTGTCAGACTCCATTTTAGGTGTCAGCTGAATATGCTGGTCAAATATGTAATGGAAAGAATGGCCAATTTTAATTTGTATCCAACTTGAATCATAGAATAAAAAAGGTCATTAGTTTAACACTTTAAAAGTGTTACATATCACTCTCCTCTCTGAAGCCTTCATGAGGGGTATGAAACATAAAATTAAGAGAAATTAAGGGAAATTAAGGGAACTGGACCTTAGCCAAGAAAATTATTAAGTAACTGAGTGTCTACACAGACTGATGCTGGGAGGATAGATGGCTGACAACTACGTAAGTGTTGAAACCTTGTCTATAATTTACATTTTAAAAGTCAGATTATGCTCTCAATAGTGCTTAAATAATACTGAGGGCAGAAACCTGTCTTTTGCTTTTAAAGCAAGAGAGCTAAAGAGGAGAAAAATAAAAGGCTAGGCTAGGCCTGTGCTGCACTAAATTTCTACTTAGATCTTAAAATACTCCAAGTCACATTGAGGGATTGCTTCATGAAGTTTAGTATCTGTCAGACCGAGGGTGTAATTCTGATTTTCTCAATCTATGTGGGCCTTAAGTGAATTTTAATTGGCATTACTCACTGGGAAAGTGAGATGAGATTCTAAGGCTGAAAGTATGAAGGACTGAGTCAACCAAGTGAGTGAAACAGTGACTAACTAATTAAGTGAATGAGTGAGCACGGCATTGTTTGCTTTTGTGATCATTTCTATGCATGAGTGAATGGCAGGGCTATTACATGTGTGTGAATGAGTGGGGTCAGAGTTGCTGAACAATCCATACATTTGTGTGGTCTTCCCATCTTTGATTAGACTAATGAGCTGAGCGTTTGGAATATTAATGCATGTAGACTAGAGCTAAACTTGTTATTTAGCTGGGAGACAAATTAAAAAAATATGATCTATAGCCTGTCAAAGTCTGGTTTTGGTTTCATACGTGTAACTCTGGATTGGGTAATCAGCTGTACCCTGGCAGGTTGCTTCCAGCTCATCAGCATCAGAGAGCTGAATGCTACACTATTGCTTCTTCCAGGATTATTGTTGTAAGTGACATTATCAAATCTGTTTGTAGTTTATTGCAAATCTAATTGTGTCATATAAACTGAAGCATTATCTGACAATGAAATGATTTTCTGTCTTATTACACTTTCATAAAAGAACAGATTTGGCTATCCTTATGTCAACTATTTTGCTTCCAAAGTAGTTAACAAGGCTAGCAATAATTTTGGCACCCTAAAAGCTTATTCCTTCAAATAGCACAAACAGAAGCAGAATGAAACCTTGTTCTATTATGTCATATATAAATCACGTTCTTTGTCACTTTTCATTCAATAGCTGCATGCAATTAGGAGAACAGGAGTCAACAATATGTTAAAATTCAATCAAATTATAGGTGCGATGTGGGTATATAAAGAAATAGTCTAGAATTTTGAAAAACTCAGAATTTTTTCCCCCTCTGGCTTTTTTTTTTCCTCCTGAAGACTTGTTTGTCTTTCCATTTTTCTAAAGAAAAAAACAAATTTTAAAAAAAGTAAATTCTAGTAGTAGAAAAGGTCAAAGAAAATATATCAAGCACTAGTCGTTACCAGTATTTAACAACTCTGATATCTTGACCTGAGCTGGAGAATGCTTTTAATTATTGTAAATTATTCTGAATTTGAAAGTCAAGTTTATGGGAAACATATGTATATTACATAATTAATCCTACCGTTTTTTCAGGCTCTTTTTTGCATGTTGGCTGATTGTTCCAGTACAAGATATTTCCTGATCCTAAGCCAATTTCTGCCCTCTCATCTGCAGACTACACTGCACTACACACTCTCAGAATGTTTCAGTAAATTGAGCAGCTGGCAGTATTTTTTCATATATCTTATGATCTGACAGCATTTTGCATTTCTTTAAAAAGCACGAATCCTTTGCTTTTTGCATCCTCCAGGTTTGGATGGCAGTCCTCCAGAGAAGGACATGATTTGGCAAAAAGAGTGATTTAGCAAAATGCTGATGTTCTGCATATGGTGCCATCTTTTCCAAGCGTATTTGGTCTTGATTTGAATGCCTTAGAGTATGTAGCTAGCTTTACAGAGAGTAACAGGTTTAGGATTCTTGTGGGTTTTCCTAGCCAAAAAAGCTATCTGACTTCACAAGCAAAATTGTCACTGATGTGTGTTCAAGCCCAATTCCAAAGGTGAAAATTTGTGACTTATGCTCTGATGGAAGTCACATAAGTATGTCCTAGTTATCCAGGCAGTATCCAGTAAAACTAGGGTACAATTTCCTCCAGGTCTCATGACAAAAGTGATCAAACTCAGGAACAAATGGAGGTTAAAATTATTGAAAAAGTTTTAAATGGCAAAATTGTTTTATAGAAACCAGTGAATTATCAGTCTGTGTTTTAAACTGATGGTTAAAATGTTTCAAAATTCTTCTTCATTCAAAACATGTATCCCTATCTAAGGCTACTGTTAGCAGCCACTTTATTAAGAACTGAAAATTAAATTGGCTGGTGTTCTTCCGAGACTCTGAGTCTCCTTCTACCAATTCCAAACAGTGCTAGTGAATAGAGAAGGCTGGACAACATTTCTATGAAATGTACTGTGTTTCAAAAAACCGGGTTTATAGGTTATTTCAGTCTAGTTCTTCAGTTTATAATTAACTGCTGGGAACTTGAGGTGTGAGGAGTAGATGGTCCAGAGAGCAGATGTGATTTACTCTTCCTTTGGTTTACTTTGTGGATTTTTGCAACTACATTTGCATGTGCTAATTCTCACATTTTCAAAATAAGGATGAGATTAATGAATGTTTATAAAGTGCTTTTCTTGCCAAGAGAAAAGGAGGCTTTAGATCTCAGGATATGATTGTTAGAGTGGAAACTTACTTGTGAAACATTGAATTATTTTCAAAGTACATTCCATATTGGATGATTTGAACGCAATATTGAAATACAGTATTGGAAGATAAGTAGGAGTTAAATCATGCCATATTTATTTTGGGTGGCCAAATACATGGAGACAGAAACCTTGCCCACAGCTGGATCAACTTTTCAGATAAGAAAGGGCAATGTTACACCACAGAGCAAGCAAATGCTTGTCTGCCTGTAGTTCTTGCAAATCTTCAAAACGTTGCGTTCGGGCCATAGCTTGACATCTACCATGGATCATGAAGTTTAATTGAAGCGCATTTGCTTCATGAAATTATGTCATGTTTTAACCTCAGCTAGCAGCTAAATACCACACAGCTGCTCAGTCACTATCCCCTGCCTCTCTGGTGTGATGGGGAGGATAATTGGAAAAAACAATGAACCCCATGGGTTAATAACAATTAAAGAATTTAAATACAGCTGAGAATAATGGTGGTGATGATGATGATAATAATAATAATATAGTGATGAAAAGGAGAGAGAGAGTGAGGAATAAAAGCAAGAGAAACAAATGGTGCACAACATATTTGGTCACCAATTGATGCCCAGCACATCTCCCAGCAGTGATCAGTGGCTCCCAACATTTGAAGGCCCCACCACCTATTGTCGTGTTTCATCGTTAACAGTACAGTGTACCAGTAGGTTTTCCTGGAGGCTGGTGCATTATAGGGGATATGATACAGCTACTCCATGCCCTGGTCTTTAGGCCAGGTGTCTTTTAAGTTATTGCAGAAATGAGTCCCGTTGTCTCACTTTTTTCTGGAGAATCATGTCACCAAAAGCCTTGCTTCCCACAGCCCAGGACAGTGTTCTGGGCGGTAGCTTGGATCTGTGTCCGGCCATCCAGTGGCTGCTTCCACCACTGTAAGCACATGGCCTTGGCCCTGGTGGGTTGGTGGGAGTGAGTTAGAGCCAACCTGCCAGGCCCTCCTGTGTTTATACTGCAGACACCATCCTCCACACAAGCTTGCCCTGCTTGATTGCAGCTCATGTTTCATGTTCATGGAAAACCTTTGTGAGAGCGTCCATGGATAAGTTCTGTCCTTTGGTCATGAGCCCAGCTGTGGGCTACATCCCTTCCTTTATGGCCCAAGGTGCCCAAGGTGGGCCCACTGAGCTACAAATTGTTCAGACTTATGTTGCCAATCCAGATCCACCTGAGATACTTTAGTCTTAGCAGCCTGATCCATCTGCTGGTTATTCTGATTTTCTTCAGTGACCCAACTCTTGGACACTTGAGCATCTGCATGATGTATTTTCAAACCCAGGGTCTTCACCCAGGCATCAGTATCTTGCCACAGCAGTGTCAATGCCACAATGCCAGTGCTGTCAGTTGTTCTGCTTCTATCACTGCAACCACTCCCATAGGGCATTTGCCAATATCCATGAGTCAGTGTAGAGATAAAATGCTGGCCATTTCTCTCATTCAGCAATGTCTAAAGCCAGCTGGATAGCTTTCACATCTGCAAAGCTCTTCCCTCAGCAGTTTCTGTGACTTGTCATAGGGAACTCCGTACAAGCGTTCTCCGTCTCTGATGCTACCCTACAATATGACAGGACCCATCAGCAAACAGGACATTTTGCTTCTCTCTTTCTGAAAATTTATTATGCAGTGGGGCCTCTTCAACACATGTTACTTCCTCCTCTGGTGACAAGCTATCAGATTACACTCTGTTTCTTAAACTAGACTAATAGACAAAAATAAATCAAAATCTGAATGATTAATTCTGTATTTTATATTTGGCCTTATAATATTGCATGCAAAAAAGGAGAACCTCATAAATACTTTCATGCATGAGGTCACTAAAGATTATGGACTACCATCTGAAAGTTCTGCACTTTTCCACCTTCTTAGCCCATACTTCATGTAGCCTATTCAGAATTCTCCTCGTGCTCCCTCAGAGCGTGGAAGCTGAATGCGTAGGCTTTGCACATCGCAAACTCTCGCAGTCCCTCTTTCACAAAGTGCCTCTCACAGGTCAAGAAGTTCACATCACTGTGAAGATAGAGAGGATCAATAATAAAGAACTGCTGTCATTTGACAGCTGCTCGTTGACACATGTTATGAGTATCCAAATTTATTTCAGCTTTTGCTGCCATTCTCTGTGTATAGACTCAAGGGACAACAAAACTGCTACAGAAGCTGCATCATTAAAACCCGTTTGTACAATGCTGCAGGAATGTCCGGTGCGAACAGCTTCAGATTCATGGTTTTTTGCGTGTTCTCAGAGCTGCAGCTCAATTATTTATAGTATGTACAATGTTTTCCTGAGAAACTGAATGAAAGCAGGTAAAGAGAAACTTTAGTAATCCTGGATTTCAAGCTGTAGCCAAAGGACACTGGCAGTTCAGAAGGCTTTTCTAAACTGCACAGCTGAGAAACACTTATCCCTGTGTGCCTTACCCAGCACACAGAGAATACCACATCAAAAGCACTAAATCAGCTTCATTAGACTGCATAAACAGAACACTTTGTGTTTTTATTTGCTTTCCTTCTTATTTAAAAAAAATCAAACTTAGGAAATTACAGGCAAAAATAAATAAATGAAGACCTACATTCATACACACATACAGTTACCTAGTTAAAATGTAAGAAGTCAGGAAATGCAAAAGTTAATATTCTTATGTCAGCAATGCTGCACTGAATGGAGAGAGTTTTCTCCTCTTGTTTTCCTTGTTACATTTATTCAAGATTGTGGTCCCTCTCAAACTGCAGAAACATCACAGTTTTTGAGAAAAGATAGTAACATCTAGATCAAACCAAGTAGATTGCCCACACTTGTTTGTAAAAACATGATTAAGCCTTTGCTTAATAATAAAATAAAGCTCTAATAAAATTAATGGAATACATTAATTGCTATACTTCTGCTGTTTAATATATGCTGTAAAATAAAGCAGATGTACATTGTGACCAAATTAATATTGATGTAAAAGCTTGATATTTGCATTTTGTGGTTGCTAACATCCACAAAATTGAATTAGAGAACAATTCTGTGCTGTCAGATTTGGGCTTTTTAGTTACCTTCTATTCATTAGCCCAATGTGACCAATATCCAGCAAGTTACTAACAAAGAGAGAAATTCCAGCACCTCTCTGCTGAAGGAACTTCAAAATATATATCCTTCTAAGGACTACTGAAATATCTTTATTAATTAACGTGTTCTTAATTTAAAAATGTTAGGTATTTGGCAATTTATTATCTGAACAACTTTTCAAACACAATAATGTATAAAAAATGTTTGAGACCTGAGTTAACTGGTTAACAATCTTTCTGAAGCATATTTATAATATGATTGATCACCAATATTTTACAATGCTAAGTATACAAACAATTTCAACTGGTTTAGTCCATTATTAGTATATTGTATATTTATAAGTTACTGGGGGCAGGGGTCCTCCTGGGGGGAGTGTGGTCCCTGGTTTGGTTTATATTTTAAGGGAGGAAACCTCTGAACCATTGCTATTTACTATTATCTTGAATTTGATAGTGGGTATTTAATTTGACTGAAAGGACCAATAGAAATAGCATGTACAAAAATTCCCCAATCATATTAGGATAAACACTGCTCTGCTGATCCCAAAACCTACTTACAGTCCTGTCTTCTATTTGAAATCAAGTCTGCCAAGAATCACATAATTCTGACCTGTTTAGAAGAAAAAGTCATATGTTAGAGCTGGATTTGCAACCTAGCCTGCAAATAAGCCTACCTTGAAAATGTGAATGTTTCAAATTAGCAGCTAGTCCCAAGCTTCTTGTGTAAGTCTGCTGTGAGTGCCGAGAAAAGAAAAATGCAGCTTGCAGAAGCAAGTGGAGACCTTGAGTAGCTGTTGTGTGGCCATTCAGTATTCATTGCCCATAACCAATGGCTGTGAAAGTGTTTATGAGCCCTGACCATTTCCCATGGGATTAGAAACGTCAGAATTTGTAAAAGAGCACTTTATCTTCCATTTATGCATCATACTATAGTTTCTAAAGTTTTAATTACTTGTATGTTTCAAAACATGATGTGCGTGTAAAGGAGTCAGTTCCTTTTATAATGCATGTAAGCTATGGAATACACCAATTTACCAACAACAATAATTTTTTTCTGTTTAATTTCAGAAATCCAATCTTTTTAATCTTATCTTCCCTGAGGAAGAACACCTAGAATTCACATGAATTGAAAGAAAAGAAAACTAAGACCTATACTCTTGCTACCCACAGAGTAGTAGAAGAAGGGATCAGAAGAGGATTTAGTCCCAGTTATTGAGTAGCTGAAATTTAGATCATATCATCGGTAGAGGCTGCTTTGGTGGGTTGAAAAATGTTCAGACTTAGTCCCAGTATCATACAAAATCAATAATATATATATATACAATATCAAATATGAGTGTAAAAGTGGATAGTTGGATGTAAATGAAAAATTTTAGAGGGCTCTGTTGTGACTTCTTTATGAACCGTCTGCCACATTAGACTTATGTAATATATGCAATATAGAGATAGTGTAGGCCTGCAGAAAGTAGTCTGCAGTTTTGCACAATATTTTTCCATTTTTCAGCTATATTAAAAAGCTGTTTGTCATGAGTAAAAACTGGGGAGGACAGAGAACATCTGCCCTGCAAAATTTAACTCAAGACAAATTGTGTTCAGTTGGCCTTATTTTTTTTCCCCTCTCTATATGTAAAAAAAGCATAAACAAATTATTTTTTTCCTGGTGCTGCAATCTTTTAACAGAGGCTTCAGAAAGACTTTCAAACACTTAAAATTGTAATCTTATTTTCAGAAAAGCAGCAGTTGAACTGAGTATATTTTTTTGTGAAGCAGTGCTTCCCCAGCCATCACTTAGTCATCAGTTCACTGTGCTGTGATGTTTAGTGCCCTGCTCTGGCACAAAAACCTTCCACTGCAAAGTTCTTCATCCGAGGCCATCAACACACTTGAAACACTGGGAGAATTTATATTGGGTTGGTGTTTCAAATTGCGCTGGCCATTGTGGTTTTCATCCAGCGCTGGTCTAAGTGTTAAATTCAAGTTTACACTGTCTTAAAATCACATTCCAGCTTTAAATTCATTTAACATCGCGTGTGGCACTGAGATGTGATCCTACCTCATAAGCTGCTAGTGTCCTAATTTGGGGAATAATGTCTGCCAGAGATCTAAAATGGATTAGACCAAAATGTTAACACTGGGAATCACCAAAAATAATGCATGTTTCCTATCCTTAGGGTCAATAACATTTTTTGGAAGCATGCATATCTTGTAATAAAAGGGGCAGCTTATTTCTAATTAAAGAACCAATTATTTTTAAAAAAGAAAGCAGTATATTTGTTAGTCAAAGATACCAAGACAAATTCTGGAAAGGACTGTGTACCTCCTTATTACTGGAAAACAGTAATAGATGCAGCAGTTTAGTTCAGCCTCTTACAAAATTTAATTTAATTATTGGTATCTGCCTTGCTTCAATTAAGCCATAGTGTTGTGTAAATTGAACAATCCTAATAATTTTCTGGATTGTTTCCAAATGCCTCAGTTTTTGAAGGAGACCCACCAGCTGAAATGTCAAAATTTGTAAAATGACAGCTATACTGTGTCCAATATAAAATATTTGTCTTTCTTGATATGTCACAGGAATTTTTATATTGTAAGAATATTATATTTCACTTCATCCAAGTGCTTTGTGGGTTTATTGGCTAAGTGGTTTGTGCTAATCCCTACACCTGTTTTATAAGTATTAATTAATTTAAAAATTTTGGATAGCAAGCAGTGATATCTTCCAAGTTATGAATAACAGCATTTTTAGTAGGATTTACCATTTGACAATTTTGTTTTATATACTTAATCTCTTCAAGTGCTTTTTTCACTGCCATTTCCTGGCAGGCTTATTACACCTGTGCCAATCACACACACCCTGTTTTGTACGGGAGGAACAGCATTTATCATTAATAATAAAATTTACAAAACCAGTCTGGCCTGAAACTTAGAAAGCTATGACTTTGTCAGATTGTATGATGCTCTCATGAAGTATTTAATTCAACAGTTAAAAGAGGATGACAGATACAGTTTTAGAATTACTGATGCTTTTCACTCATTTCTTATTTTATTGAATTATTGTCCTTTTTAATCATTGGTTTCCAGTTACTTCTTCCCATTTTTATTTTCTGATATGTTTTACTTAAGCTTACCCAAGCATAGATAAATCCATTCTCTCCTGCCTGAGTATCCTCACAATCAGCTCTTGAGCACTGCAGGTCAGGCTTAGCAAGACCTTCAGGACCACAATGATGTGATTATTCCATGGTCTGAAACAAGGAACCAACATCTATTACTTGTTACTATATATTGCATACGCATTCAAAATATGCAATAAAACATATCATAGACCAGAAAGGGTTGAAGATGTTTGTAGCAGAGCTGGTCAACTTTGATATTTTACAAAGTGTATAAACTTTGTAAAGATTATTTGCGGTATAAAGCACATATTTGCTGTGCAGCAGATTTAAAACAGTTGTAGCCTGTCAGATTTTGTTGGAAAATAAAATAGGTATTTGCTTTCTAAGTTACAGGATCAAGGTTGTTTGCCTCCATCCCTTTTCTTGGAGAGGCCAGCCAGTTCCTTGCTCACATGCCCAGACTTTGGGCTCCAGAGAGCTGCTGAGATCCCTGCTAGTCCCAAACTGATCAGGGGAGCACAAGACAGTTACATACTTGTAGGGGATCAGGGAACAATAACAAAACCTGGGTCTCAACGTTAGAGAGAAGTTATTTTTAGCAGAAGCCATGCTTTTGTGTACCTGTATATATCAGTGAAGAATAATAAACAGAAAAGGACACTTAGTATAGGCCCCATTTTTATAGTTACCAGATAAACTAGCAATCCGGTTTCTAAATTAGTATGAATGCAAATAAATTCTAAATAAAGTCTGTCTTTAACTGATGGAATAAAACTCTACTTAGCAGTAAATTAATTCATTTAATAAGCCATAAGACTGTTCTGAGGTAAATGTGAGGTAACACCTACTTTGGTGAGCCCACGGATAGCTGAGACATCATTTCAACTGCACGGTGTGCAAGGAAAGCCAGCTGAAGTAAGTTTTGTCTACTACAAACACACATTTATTAATTAATTATGCAGCTGGGGATTTCCAGGGTTTTGGTTTGTTTCAGCATTTTTATGTGGCTCTGGTGCTCCTCAAATAGATTGAAGTGTTAAATGTTATGCAAAGCTTTCCCTGAAATGGAGCTGCCTTGGTGCAACCAAAAAGGGGTAAGGACAAAAGAGAGAAGTAAGCAGCAGGAGGAAGGGAGGGATTTCTCTACACCCCTGTCAGGAAGTCAGTGTGGAAAAGAAGAAAGAAACACAAATATCTGACTGTAAATCAGTGAAAACCTGAGAACAGGGAGTATGCACAAAACGGGGAAGGGAAGGCATTGATATGTTATGTAGCCTGTAAATAAGCAAAAGGAGAAAGAGTTATGGAGTCAGCTAGGGTTTAAATATCAATTACAGGACGTAGTGTTTGTGGTAGCCACTGTTAGACCTGATGAGCTAGAGAATACCTTGAAGGCTTCTGTCCTAAATATAGCATCTTAGTAGCACTTCAGTCTTGGGGGATTACTTCGCGGGCTATAGCACTACTTGATATTTTTCTCTTTGCTTTTGGTCTCATTTTCTCTAGCTGATAATGTATCTGTGCTGATGGGCTTTAGGAAAACCACCAGCTTATCTACCAAGAATAAAGAAAATAAGTTCCAACAAAATAAGTTTGCTATTACCTCCTGTTCAAATTCACTCATAGAAATGTAAAGCCTACATATCCTTTTCATCTCTCACTGGTGCTCTCTTTCATTGCTGACACAACAAAGGAGGCCAATGCAAGTCAAGAGGTTTTGGGTTTATTCTTCACTTTCCCAGATGTATTTGGCTTTTGGAGCAATTCATGGTTTTAACACCTATTTCTTTATTATTTTACCAGAGAAACCAATGAGATGCAGACTTTTACAAAACACTTCATAAACCTGGGCTGGCAGAACATCAGAAATATCATTAGTTTAAAATTCAGCTGAACTATTAGCTAAAAAATTATTTTAATTTTCCAGCATGATTTCTTAATAACAAATATTTCCTACAAAAATAGCAGTAGTAGTAGTAGAAGTAGTAGTAATAGCAATGATGATGAAAATTCACAGCTCACTGCACTGAATTTTTTTCCTACTGTTATTTTTATCTTTTTTTAATGAAAGTAAAATTTAGATATATATCAGAATGTAAATGCTCAGACTGGCTTCATATAAATTTTGGTTACTGGTTTATGCAGGAAAATTAAGCAAAATAATATAATCCATTCCTTCTATACTAAATAGAATTTTTAGCATATACAGTGAGTTACTGCAAGTTATGCAGTGGTAGTAATGACAAGGGAATAAATTAATAATAGTGTTATTTTCTGGTTTGAATTCTGTTAGTGCAGGCAAAAACACAGTGTTAAAAAATTTATTGGGAAGCAGTTTCCACCTAAAAAAAAGAGAATAGTTTTCAAAAAATGCAGTTAAAACGTTTGTATTTGCAACTAAAATACTAGTTTAAGAATGCTGTATTTACATATAGATATTTAGATAATAGAAAGGATTTCAAGCATTTGTTTTCAACGTATCGGAAAAAAATGTTATTTTACTACGTGAGTTATCTCACCTCTGCCTGAATTTTGCGTGCTTGTGCTGCAGACAGAACTAAACCCTTAGCCACTTGTTAGCACTTACAGAGCTGATGGAGAGCCAGCCGGGTTTTCCTGAGACTCCCGCCTCCCGGATGAAATTACCATTGATGCTGCGGTCCCTTCCCGTGCGGCTGTGCTCGGGGGGCAGGGGGAGCCGGGCTGGGGGGCGGCTCGGGCGGGGCCGTGCTCTGCCGGGGGCTGCCCGGGCTCTGGTGCCGCCGGGTCCCGCCCGGGGCGCGGCTGAGCTCCGAGCAGGGCTGCCAAAAAAAGGCCATCCAACATCCCGGGGTCGAGGGAATCCCAGCCGGATTCTCTTCTGACCGAGAGAAAGCCCCAGCCCTTGTCTTGATGAGGAAAATCTGGCTGTGGGTTCGGGGAAACTGAGAGCCGAGAGAATCCATGTTTATCACAGTGTGTTGCATGGGAGAACGCAGTCGTGCAAAATACAACCCCCTTCATACCCAAAACTGTAGATTTTTCTACAGTTCTTGCAATTCATATCTACTTATACATTCAAATGCTAATTATAAATGTCCACTGAGACCACTCACTTAACATCTTGATTTATATTCAGGCTTAACCGTCACTTCTAATTAATATTCTGTTTAAGCCTGTATAAATAATACATGCCATGATTTAAAGTAAAATAGTTAAAACAGTAATAAAATAAACAGGTAAAATTTCCATATGATGCTTGCCTTCTACATCCACAGCACAAACTCTTGTAAGCCAATGCATTTTGTGTTTTTTATTATCTTTCCCTGCTTCCTGCAGAGAAGGAATAAATAATTTGAAATACAAGAAGAATATATACTCTAGGATCCTATTTATTTTTTATTTGACATTTGTTGTTTCATTGTTTGGGGGTTTTTATTGTCCTTTTGTTATTTTGGTGTATTTAAGAGAATATATTCTCCCTCTTTGAGTCGCTGTTTCTTGTAATTATCCTTTCTAATATCTCTGCATCCATCTGCAAAGGAAATTGAGAACTGCCTTATTTTTTGCACGCTGAATGACCCAGAGAACCTATTCTGCATTATGGCTTAGCACTGGCAGATAATTTCTGCTTTACCGTACTCAAAAAAAAGCTTAAATTAAGATTTTTTTATTATTATTTAAAAATAAATAAATTCATAAATATAAATAAATAAATAGGGAGCATTTAGACTATGAATTTGTCTCAGATACCTCTTTTAGTATAATTGGTTTGGGGTTTTGAGGAAACGTCGTGTAATACCTCTCATAAAAATAAAAAATAGGCCATAAAAGGACACTAAAGTTAAGTGACAGGCATAACTGGAAATTAAAATCCCCAAAATATGGGAAGAGCATTTTCTCTTAGCACAGATGTACCTCAGCATTCTGCCCAGCAGCAGCAGATCATACTCTATATGCCTCACTGGCTAGGAAAAATGGGAAGATTAAATTTTATGTTAGGGACATATCCAAGATAGCTGAGGTTATGTGAGTAATCTTCATATCTCCTCTGTGTTTGTTTGATACACATGGCATAGTAACATCCTTCTTGTAAAGGCTAAAGAGCTGCTGTTTTACTTACTGTGAAGCCTGTAGATGATTTTACATAAATGCTTAAATATTCATTCTGAATACAGCTCCGAACAAGACAGGGTTGTACATAATTTCAATTAATTTATTTCACAGCCAGTAGAATTGCTTTACATCCATCACAATAGTGGCAGAAATTAGAGCTTTGCTTCTCTCTAAGTGTGAATAACATTACGGTGAAATTTTTAAGCAAATAACCTCCAAAGAATAAAAGATGTTATATGAAGTAATTAGATGGGATGCCAACAGGCTGGCCTCCAGGTTAGAGTCATGAAATAATTACTTTCATTTTCATTGACTGGTTTGTTCCAGAAATTGCTTTTCTGATGAGTTGCAACCAATATGTAGATATATGAATAGTAGGAGTCATTTTAAGAACTTTTTTTTTTTTTTTTTTTTAATTGTGGAAAGGAAAATGTCCACACTCTTGAGCTGAACTGTCAGTGAATTGAGCTGATGCCAGACAGACAGAAAAGACACATGGTTTTCTGTGTTGGAGTTTCTGGGACTGGGCTCTGCTTGGTTCCCTTCTGAAAGGCATTGAATTCTTCAGGACTATTCCAGATCAGCTTCTCTTCATCATAATATTTTTGCTTAAACTTCATTGTAAGTATCACACCTACTAGCTTTGAGACATGCAATGAAATTGGCTCCATACTCATAAACTTTACCTGCAGAACAGTTTCTGTTAGCATATCTTAGTCACCACTGTGTTGCAGGAGATAAGCGTTATCATCTAATGATTTTAATTAGTTCTATTTTGCACTGGAGTTGGCTGGCTGAGGCAAAAAATTCTGGATGTCATTTTAAAAAGAAAAATAAACGAACTATTTAGTTACTGTTCATTTGTTTGCTATTCATTTATTTTTTTGACCACTGATAAAAGAGAAAGACAAATCACTGTTCCTTAAAAAAGAAAAAAAAATTCTCAAGAAAGACAGTAGCCAAAACTGGTTTCAGTTCCAGGTATTAAGGCACTTTACTCAAACACTGGTAACTGATGGCATTCCCGAGAGAAGAAAGTCAAAGCAAACCCTGCAGCTGGGCCACAGGAACGCTGAAGAGAGGCAGGGACAGAAAATTAACTCCTCGTGGGTGCTTTTTAATGAGAGCTGCGATTAACAGTGAATCTCATCTGCCTATTATTTTTTTAAGCTCATTTCTTAGCCTCTTGGTTAAAATCAAGGGCAGATTCATTGGGGAGACACAAGGGAGCTTCAGCACTCTGCATTAGGTGCTGGCTGAGCTTTGCCAGCTCACAACAGTTTCCATCCTTAGCATAGATAAAATCATGGGGCCAAAGAGGTCAGAAAACTGCAGTATATACAGTTAACCCATTTCCTTCCTAACTTCTGATTTCAAGGCCATGCTGGTGCTTTTTTTGGAGACAGATTGGTGGTGGTTGTATTTCTGGGACTGGCCACAGGTACCCCTCTGTGGGGAATTTTGGCCACTGCTGTGCTGAAGGCAAATGCCTCCACGTGCAATGAGATCACAGTGGTGCTGTGAGATTTTCCAGGGTGTAAATCTTGGGCAGTTGAAAAGGCAGCTACAGAGTGGCTGAAATCCGAGCACACATATGCCTGTAAGTCACGATTCCTGACAACCCATGTCCAAGCCACCTTGCAGCTCATCACCTCTGGCAATACTGGCTCTCTCCTCTCCACAGCCAGGTCATGAGGGTGGCCACAATCCCCTTGTCACAGGTCACAGCTCAACACTTAAACGCAGAGCATCACTGATCTCAGGTTCGATAATATTTCAGCAGCAGCTGAAAATCAGATGCAGCACCATTCAGCTAGTTCTTCTAAATCTGTCTGTAACATAAAGCTGGGTCTTGCACTGCTCCAGTGCAAGCTGCGAGGTGGAGCCCAGACTTAAAGATCTGACAGAATACAGAATGAGCAGGGACAGTATGGAAAGTGGGAGTGGGAATGCCTTCGGACACCTCCCTGCTGAAGGTCTTCTGAGTGGCATCAAAAAGAGAATTTCTTTTTCTCCCTTCATTTTTAGTCAAATATTTATAAAAATTATGTCATAATCTCCCCAACACATGTCAATAATACTTAATGTTTCTCTGTAAGACTTGCCCTATTTTGCTGAAAATTATTACACTTTTCTGCAGGAAATATGTGATGAAATTCTGTAAATGACACCATTGAAGAGAGCTGTACTGGTCTTTTTCAAATAGGCATGAATCCATGAAGAGTACTGCTTTTTAAAAGCCATAAAAATTGAATTTATCTGCTTCACTCTTTTAATTGCTGGTCCAGGTGATCTAAAAATATTACTAAAATGAATTCAAGATGACATTCTTTTTCCAAGTAGGTGTGTCTTAATATCAGCAGCTCTTTCTTTTCAGGTTATTTATTTATAACGACAACTTCTCAGTGATGTTCTTTTGAACTTGTAAAGACATTCAGCTTTGGATCTTCCCATCTGATGCTCGATTTAAAACGCTTGCTGACAAAGAGACAAGAGCGAGCTGAAATCCAGAGCAGTAAAATGGAGACATTTAGCAGCTCTAGGGCCAGGCAGTCGGTGTGAGGAAGGGTGAAGTCTGTGTGCTCAGAGTAACCCTGACATAAGCCGAGGGCAGTGTTTCCTTTGTACATTGCTGCCATCTGCTGCATTTCATCAGCAGGCTCGTGGAGCCGGGCTTTTTCCTTCATCACACGCGGAAGAGCTCGGAAAGTAGAAGGAGCCCCACAGAATCCGTCTCTCCGCGGCAGTTTCGGAGCAGCCTGTATCCTTTTTACTTCGGTAACTAAAGCTCTCTCTCGATACTCGCCCAGCTCGAACGATGTTTCCGCAGCACAGACAGGAGAGTTTACGGCTCAGTCATTTGCTTATATTTCCCATCATGCAAATTTGTTGCCAGCCAAGAATTAATTCTGCTCTCCGAACTGCCAAAGAAATGCGGGGAAGGGACAGGGACGTGGTTTAGCGGTGCTCAGGACACAAAGTATATACTGTCCTCTAATCATCTTCTTTGCTTATAACAAGGTATATAGATCATCCTACGGAGAGAAGAATAGTGATTTGAGAGACTTATATAAATATCAGTACAACAACTCCTCCGGCTGGTCCGATGGTAGTGGGTACACAGAAATTATTACTGTTAGTTAAAGTAAGCTTTCTATATTCCACCCCACTACTAACCTTGACTGGTCTTTTCTAAGCCTTTTTTTTAAGCCTTCCCCAGCTCTTCCCAGCAGGCAGGAAGCTGCTGCTCACAGATTTATCAGTCTGTAGTTATATTGAGATTGTAGCTTTTTAGGTAAATTCAGTGCTGCCAGGGTGGATTCTCACTACCTAACGTGATATTTACAGAATGCAAAATTTCATTATGTGGTAATACATTTACCCCTGCAACAAAAATAAATAATAGTTCTATGTATGGAGTAAGCAGCACCGAATTTCGAAATTTCTACGTCTTTCCAGCAGAAGTAAGTACTCCATCATTGTAGGTACTTGGGCCATAATAGCCAATAAAGGAGACTACCTAAAAGTAGAGATGATAAATCCAGCTTTGTGACCAAAGTACAATCAGGGCTATTGTACTGATTGTATTGATACTGATCTGACATTTATGTGGGTCATTTTCTTGCACAGAAGATAATTTTTTTTATACAACAGAAAAAAAAAGCTGAGTATTGGGGGAAAAAAATATTTTACTGATTAGAGATACCTGCTTCTGTAGGAACTGGCCTCTAGATTATTTGCCTGGGTTATGAGTTATCACACTAGACAAATGTTCTCTGCAGATCTCTGAGAAAAGATTTGCTTGTTTCTCAATATTTTTGTTTTCTCAGGAACATTTTGATTTTTTCCAGTGATTTTTAGCTGAAAAAATTCCTCAAACTATAAGAATGGAAGAATGGAAGAATTCCTGACATTGTTCACCAGAAGTTGAGGAGATTCAGGGACTACAATGTAAAATTAATGAAAACTTTCAATTGTCTGTATAATGAGCTGTGTATATTTAGTTAATTAACCTGGTTGTCTTCACAGCAGTTGAGTGTCAGATATAATTTGCAAAGTAGGGGGGGAAAGGAAATACGAACACATAAAGGAAAATTATTTGTGGTTAGTAGTCTAAAACATATCTGATATCTCAAAGTTTTGGGGGCTTTTTTTTTCCCTCTTGCAGCAGTGTGCAAGACAGCAGAAATCACAATCCTGAAACTCAGAAGGAGCTTCAGTTTCTCATTCTATTTAATGTAACTGATTTGGAAAGAAATAATATTTACAATACAAAAGGAAAGAAAGTCTGGAAGGAAAACCTTTGGAATAAGAATCTCTGGATAAATTGGATAAACGTTACTGTAAAAGTAAACTGAAGCCAAATGAGGCCTCCTTAGGTAATTCCTGAGTGTTGTAGCAATATAAAGATTACTTTTGCTTGAATATATGCAGTGATGTGTGTGTTTGTGCTTGCTCAATGCCATTCAGTGCCTTATTAAAGTACATTCTCGACGGTCACATAACTTTATCTTTCTCAAGGACCTTCAACAAATGCTAAATTTCCTCATTAGCCTTGACTGACTCCTTAGAATAAAAACTTTTTAAATGAAGCTTTTATTTTTAAGGGTAACATACTGATTATTATTTTTCCCCTTGATACAAAAACACCTTAGTATTTTTCAAGAACTTGAATCCTTCCTTGCTAGTGCACTGAAGTCTGTCAAAATAAACTGCTTTCATATTCCATAGTGCATTCTTGAAGTGTAGAAAGTAGCTGTTATTTAGGTTTCTACAATACCAAATGTCTTATTTTTGATGTCAACAACTTAAGCTGCAAGGTGAGATAAGAGGAAAGGAGAAATAACAGTTATTTTTGTTTTGTTTACATTACAGCCACTCAGGAAATCATTGGGACACACTTTTGCAGAGACATTTAAGTGTACAAAATTTAGGAGGGACTCCACATCTGCCTCCTAAGGACTGAATTATCCTAATTTTCTTGTGTTTCTAAGCCTTGGCCTTTCCTAACACTATGGTTCTAAGGAGGGATGCTGTGAAAACAGCAGGAGGAGGACTGGTTTACACTTGAAGCACAAATATGCAACATGCCAAAGCCTTCACAGGAAAACATCTGTAACAGAGTCTAGACAGGCAGCACAGAGGAAACATTATTAGGCCTTGATTCAGGATTGAGCTCATGCACAATATTTTCAAAACTGAAAGGAATAGCTGCATGCTTACAGTACTGCCAATATTTAAATATTTTGCTGACTTCAGCTGACACTGCTGCTAAATGAGATTTGATTAAGCAATGTTTTGCCATACACCATTGAACGGTTTGCATTCAGTCATAAACTGCCTCTACAGTAAAAGGTGGCAACTTTAATGAGAACATGTACTGCAAAAAACAGTAAACAAACAAACACAAACAATAAATAATGCAAAGAGGCATCATTATTTTTTTTTTTACTTGAGAGACAGCTGAGTGCCAAGTCCTGATAGTGAAAATTATTTGAAACATTAAGTTAAAACCATTATATACTAAGCACTTCTCAAGGACAACCCTAAACCTTTATTAGTTGGACCAGAGATATTTTGAAACACTATTTTATTAGCATCCCTGCCAATCATTTATATTTTTGTATTTAAATTCCTATTCTCACCACAACAGAGCCTTATTCCCTGATCAGGCCCACCCAAAGCAATTCAGCAGAATGTTCCAAACGGCAAATGTAATTGATTTACCAGTTTATACAGGGCATAACATCACTACTGCATTAAGATTTCAGCATCTGTCAGTTCCTGAAATAAGATGACATGACACCATAAATTAGGAAATTGCAACATCAATTTAGCTTTGGAAGAACAAGATGGATTAGAAAGATGAAGTATGGAGACTATCAAGAGACTTCTTGGTAGGCGGTTTAAACAGCAATAAAAATTTCTGAGTGGCCTTGGCCAAGGCTGTCAGAAAAAAATAGAGCAAAATGATTTTCCTATTTGAAATCGATAGAAATCAATTTTCAAGTGACATTTCCTAAAGTTTTCTGGGAAGAACCAAATAAAATTAGATTTAATCCTTGAGAAGATCATTTTCAAGTAGCTAATAATTATGAACATCACAAGCTTTTAAATATTTTGCTTGTGATCTGTTGCCTATAGAGGTAGAAAAACTTGTTGCTCCATTTAACACCCTTAATAAATTGCAACATTTAGTTTACTCATCTTTCTAAATTATGCTGCACCTTTAAAACAGAAAGAGAGAAATTAGAAAATACTTTTTCCCCATGTCAGAAAAAGCTTGAAAAGTGGTATTCAAATTTCTAATTACATAAATGCCAATTAATATGCTTTTCCCTTAGGTGAAACAGCAAAGACTCCCTTCCCCCATATCTCATCATGCCCCTGTCTGATCATTCCTTCAATGTCTGCAATATCCTGCCATTTACTACTGCATTTATAGACACATTATAAACACAAAAGCAGAACAGCAGAGCAGTTGTTCTGCTGCTACATATGGCTTCTGATGATTCTGTGCTGTTATGGTCTTACTAAAACTCCGGGCAAGAAGGAGGAAGCAGTATATGCTAGCAAAATTAAGTTATCCAGTGAAACTCTTTGTCTTCAGTGGACACTTGCAAGTCTGCAGTGAATTAAAGAGCTTATGTTACAGAGAACACAAAGAAGTTATTTCAAAGGAAATGAGTGCTCTACTGTAATATTTAGTTGATTTCGACCAGGAAGCTCAGCCATCAATGAGAAATTTGTACCACCAAACACTCCTTTTACTACTGCTTCTTGGCTACACTTGTGATGCTATTTTAAAACTTTATGAACCCAGGGACATTCAGGAAAAAACAAACAAACAAAAACACCAGCCAAAAAACCAAACCATGTTTCTCTTAGAAATTATAAGGTACAAGAGAAAAGAAATGGTTTTGGGACCTTATCTCCATCCAGTGAAACCCTACTGGCAGATTAGTTCACTCGGAAAAATCCAGAATAAATCCATCAGCAGGGTCACTTGATTCCTTTATTTTCTTTATATAGATTGGAGCTGTATGGAAATCAAGGAAGTTTTACTTCTCAGTGCTTTGAATGGGTATCCTGATTAACAAAATTATTTTCTGAGATACCAGCTGTACTACTGTTTGCTAAAATCACCAATATTCATTAAGCATTCCTTCTCAAGCATCTACTTTTATTGAGGAAAATGCTTTGACTAATATAAGTTACCTTTCCCTTTTTACAGGAAGGAGACACCTCTCATTCTTTATATTGGCAGGTGTGAAGACAATGTGAAGGTGCTCATCAAATCCTGTGTCTTCTTGCACTCCTCAAACCCTCCTAGGAATGTTGCTTACAGTGTATGTTGAAGTGTCAAATTAAGTAATATTAGGGAATGCCTGTACCCCTGTCACTAATATTAGATTTTTAACTGTAGCACACTGTACTTGAAGCACATTGTAGAATCTTTGCCACCTTCTTTTCAGTCTGTAAAAATTAATTAAAAGTGACCTTACAGAAGTACTCCTAAAGGTTCTTGTAGCAGCATTAACCCTGACTTAACATCAAGTATTTTGACTGTGTGTTAAGTCTCTAGAGACACAGCTAAACACAGAGAGAGTGGGTCACAAGACAGAAAAAAGTCAGCATTAAACAGGGCTAGTCAGAAGAGCAGCTGTTCTCAGCAAGGAAATTAACACAAGCCACCTAAAGAAATCCTCTTGAGCTCTTATCAAAAAACCCCTGTCACGGTGGGTCTCCACTCCAGATGGGCTCTTCTGGAACACGTAGCTAAGCTCCAGCCTGTATTTTCAAATGTACATTCAAAGAGGTGCTATAGAAGATGACACATACCCCAAAATTTAGCCCTGAAGCCTAGCTCATATTGTTGGCTATCTAATTAGTGTGATAAAATAATACCAAATTTGAGACCTGGGGGATGTGGCTGGAAGGAGGACAAAGGTGAAGCCCTCCAAACAACCCTGTGGGCTGATTTAAGATTACCATTTTCTGCCAGGGTTTACAAATATTTGGGGTTTTTCCATGGTAAGGGATTATTAGATTCAAAGATTTAATCCCTTGTGAATCTCTGCAATAGGTAAAAGAAGTGTCTGTGAAGGTAAGTAGGGCCCTGTTGTAAAACAATACACATGGAAAAAGGGGTATGAAAACTCAAGGAAAACACACAGTCCTTCTTAAGAAGGAGAAGAGATAACTTCCAATGATATTCACTGGCTGGACCCACTGTAACAATGGCACACAAGCACTGAAAGACAGCTGAGAGTGGCCCAATTTTCCAACTGTTTGAAGAAAATAAATTCCATGAAAAACCTACAGAGATTTTGGAGTAGTAGCAATTGAAATGGATTTCAACTGTGATAAAGTCCAAAAACTTGTTGACAGATTAGGAACTTGTTTGAAGAAGCCTGGATACAATATTACTGATGTAAAACATGTGCAAACAGGCTGAGTTGCATAAACAAATCCCTAACCAAACATATTTGCAGCATTACCAAAGTATTTGACAAAAACGAGAGGTAGCAAATAATCTCAGGAATCGTTCCAAATTGTGTGTGCAACCCTTGCACTGCATTTTAACTAATTTTCTACACTGAAATGCTCTTTTTTTTTTCTTGCCTCCCTTTATGCTCAGTAGGCTTGTGCAGCCAAAAAAAAAAAACCAAAAAAACAAACCAAAAAAAAACCCAAAAAAGAAAATTAAAAAACACAGAAAACCAACCAAACAAAAAAACCCAAACAAACAAAAAACAATTTAAATAAAACCAGCACTTGATTTTCTGATAAATCAGGAAAAGTAATGATGTCTTCAGTTTAAGGAAGAAGGCCAAAGACAAGAGATTCAGCTGTTGTTGCTGGCTGGAAACATCATTCCCATGAAAGAGACACTGCTTTGGTGCCCCTAACTAGTTTTATTTTAAGCTTTCTTAGACCCAGGTAGGACCTGCTGAGTCTTAAGCACAACAGAATGTTATACCTTCAAAAAGAACAAATTGGATGAAGTTTTTATTCTTTACTTCCTGGTTTGGTTTCAGAACATAAATATTCTGGCACTCAATAGGTATTGGAATAAAATCGCAGCACTGCTCTGAAGAAATTCATCCATAAATCACAGTCCCATCAGGATACCAGTATACTACAAAAAACAAAACAAAACAAAACAAAAAAACCACACCAACCTAAAACTTCTTTTCTGGTTCAAAACTAACACTATAAATACAGAGGCAGAATAGCCCAAATTTTGAAATTCAGACATTATTTCAAATTTCTGAAAATAACTCCATTTTCTATTCTCCTTTTGGAGCAAGGAATGACTGTGTTTTTGCTTTTTATAGCCCAAAGAAAGGCTTCTGTGATAGATCACAGACATCAAGCTGAATTGAGTCTCTGGAATATTTGAAGCCAGTCTCTCTGAAATCACTAGAAATTATGTTTACTCTCTTTAGGATTATTAAACCTACTCATGAGACGAGACAGTGAGATACTGTGCACACAGCAATTTGAAGACAATCTAAAATCAGGCTCCTGAAGATTTTCCAGGGCAATTTCTTCTTTCCTCACCTCTGGTGTGCACTCTTGGGCTGAAAATGTAACATTTGAACTGCTATTTGCCTCTGTATCATTTTCCAAGCCTAGAGAGAGGGTGGGACTGCAGGTAGGAAATCCTGAGCCAAAGGTGTGACTTCAGGACCTTAGAGGCTGCAGAGCTGCTCCAAAGGTCTCCTTTGTGGGGTGAGCAGAAAGAGGACAGTGAGAAGAACTGCAGCACAGTGAAACAGCAGTGAGTGAAATGCTGATTTTGGGAGGTGGAAGAACTTCTGTCCCAGTGCTGTGGTTTAACCCCAGGTGCCAACTAAGTACCACACAGCCACTTGCTCATTTCTCACCCTTCCACCCCTCCCCTGGCGTGGGGAGAATGGGAAAAATAAAACACATAGGTTGAGGTAAGAACCACTTAATAATTTAAATAAAGTTAATGATAAGGAAAAGAAGAGAGACAGAGTTAAAAAAGCCCAAGAGGTCATGCACATTATTGCTCACTCACCACTGATTGATGCCCAGCCCATCCCCCAGCAGTGGTCAGTGGCTTCCTGTCAACTGCTCCCAGTTTATGTACTGAGCATGACGGTCTATGGTATGGAATAGCATATGGCTATTACTGGCCAATGCTTTGGGCAGTTCAGGTCAGCTGTCCTCTCCATTCTCCCTCCCAGTCTTGTGCACCTGCTCCCTGGCAGAGCCTGGGAAACTGAAAAGTCCTTGACTTAGGGTAAGCACTGGACAGCCTCAACGAAAGCATCAGTGTGATATCAGTGTTGTTCTCACACTAAATCAAAAACTTTGCATTGTACCAGCTGCTAGGAAGAAAACCAACCCTATCCCAATCAAAACCTTTACACTGAGTGCTGCAGTGCATTGCCCTCGCAGTTGTGCTCTTTTGCACTTTAAACTGCTTGGCTGAGCTGCTCTGCACTAACCAGGACCCCCCACATATCACATGGGGTTTTTGGTTTCCAAAACTGGGACAGCTTTCTTCCAGGGTGTGAGGGTTTGCTGCAGAAGAAGTTGCTGATGGGCAGGAGGAAGGGTCTTCTTCGGGTGATTTTGTTTGCAAGGAGAGCATTTCACTGAAACTCTACCTGTTAGGTTTACTTTTTCACTGATGCCCTTTGACTCTAATATTGCCAGAAAAGAAAAAAACAAACTAACAAACCAAACCAACCAACCGAAACAAAAAACCCACCATGACCTTTTGGGGGTTTTTTTTGTGTTTATTCTTCCCCTAATAGAATAAATAAATTAAATAATAATACTAAATATAATAATAATTAAATAAATAAATATAAAATAAAAATGAATAAAAATATAAAAAATTAAATTAAAGTAAATAAAAATAAAATAAATAAAAAAATAATAATAGAAGTCCAATTTTGCAACGACAGTTTCTTAGTAGAAATTAACTCATTTGCGACACTGATGTGGTGTGGAGCAGAGAGGCAAGGCTTCGGCATCCCCTCTGGAACAAAGGTGTGCGCTGCTCGTTACGAGCTACAGCACAAACAACTGAAAGAATATGCTGGAGATACATTTGTGAGACTGCCTGTTTGTCTCTGCCCAGGCAGCAAACTCACACGGTACCCTCTGCACGCTCGGCTTGTTAAAGATTACGGGCGAGCAGCCTTTTTTCCCGTACCAGAGACCATCTGGGCTGCCGGGGGGAAGAGCAGCGGCACAGCCGCCTCCCCCGGCAGCCTCCCGCTATTGCCGCGGCTCATCTGCATAGCGCTTACCCAGCAGGCAGCGGTGCCCGGGGATGCTGCCAGGACAAGTTCCCGCATGAAATTTAACACCCTAGGGGGCTTCAGAAGAGATACAGCGTGTTGTTTCCGAAAGAGAAATCCACAAGCGTTTGGTTTTGTCGGATCAGAGTATTAGCAGCACCGTCATAACGTAACAGTGTGCCTTTCCTGGAGCTATAAATAGCTATTCTACTGCGTTCTGTTTCGGCTGGTCCGATGGCAGTGGTATTTATAATTGATCACAGTCAGTTACAGATTTCTTTGTTCTTTCTCCACACCCACTGCTGCACTTGACTAGTCTTTTCTTGCTTGTAATAATTTATTTTTATTTTTAAATACCATCTAATTTTTTAGTTGACAGTCTCTTTTGTTAACCTCTGATTTTCTGGAATAATTGAGGATCAAGTCAAGCGTATGTATTTTAATCTTAATTCCTCATGGAACAGCCAGTATTTGGTATTTATTTGATTTTTGCCACTGTTCACAACACAGGCACTGTACCTCAAAGGCAATTTGTGCAACAGCAGTTGAGAGTGTTACTCACTCTTGAGGGCAGAGGAGGAAAGCAGTCACTTACCTGAGATTCTGCTTTAATTATATGGCTTTCATTTCTAATACACAGCACGCTTTTCATGGATTAATGAAAGAGTCAAAAGCATAAATCACAAAAGCACAGGATGACTACCTAAGCCTTTCACCTAAAAGACAAGAATTTCTGCTCTAGGTGCATCAGGCAAAAATGCTATTTGATTACCAGAGACTGAACAAGGTGGAGGTCCTTGTTTTGTGCAGAAACAACTGTACTTAATTTTCAGTTGTTGTGAGCCTGAAATATTTCTTTAATGATCACTCTCACAAATGGTGGCTCAAAGCTCATTTCCTTGAGCCATTTTAGGCCCCTTCTTCTAGACAGGGGGAAACGTGCAGGGGATTTTTATAAGTTGCCTGTGAGATGTTAATTGCTGAGAGGAATATATCCTCAGCCACCACAGATTAATTTTCCTGTAGGTTCTTTAATCAGCATTTATCATCTATTTGAAATTTACATTTATTGTTTAATTATTAAATCCTTCTGGGTAAACGCTATTGTTCCTGTTGACCTTTCTCTTCCATTCCCCTTTGGGTTTTTTCCTTTCAGCTACCTCATAAATGCCTTACAGCCCCACAAACACATAGCCTGTGAACAAAAGGCTCCTTTTGTGGACTGAGCTGCAGAGGAAAAGTTGTACAGTGTGCTCCTATCACCACCTCCACAACCTGCCTCCAACCATGCCCACAGGCTGAACATGCAAAGGCGGTGACAGCTCTCTTGTGCTCACACACTGCGACTGCAGACACAGCTCTGGAAATTGAGAGCCATCTACCCCTCCATAAACCCAAATGACATGAATATGCCACTAGAAACCTGCATGCTGTCATAGATTTAAATCCTAATTTTATTTTTTTTTAATTGTTATTGTTTTATTTCCCACCTTCAGGATTTTCTTTACCAGTTCCAAGTTTCCCTGTTACAGGTACACCACTAAACACTTCTCCAAAGGCACAGAAGCTTTTTCCTAACTCAGGCTAAAGACAACCTTCCAATAACACTCCTTTGTCACTTATTTTAATTTGTCAGTAATATTTAACTTAACACTGTTAATCACTGTGGTAATAATTGTGCTCCCTTTCCTTTCAGTGGGTGTGCCAGTTGCAAACACTCAGCTCTGAATGAATCACAGAATGAGCCCTCCCATCCCTACCACAGCAACAGAACCCTTCCAAATCTCATGGAAACGCACACCAGGGATAATGCTGAGAGCTGGGTTAAATGATGAGAATCAATATGTGAGGCACCCCTCTGCCAAGCCACTTGTCACAAATTCCCGCTGGATCCCAGCAGAGAGCCTCAGTGTTCCCTCAGCGTTGAGACACCCACCTTTGCCTAACAGGTGCCCTGGATGGCGTTTTGCCAAGCAGGCACAAGTTATGAAGCTGGTTCCAAACTCAGCATAGGAGGTTTTTGGGGAGGAAGGGCTGCAAATGCCTGGGGAAAGCCCCCCTCTGCCCTCACGCCAGGCCCCTTTAGCTGCCACTGCCGGCAGCCATGGCCAATGGCCAGGCCCATGTGTGGGCAGCCGGGAGCTGATGGGCCTCTCTGGGAGGTGCAGCAAGTGTCCATCTCTTCTTTTGGCATTGCCTTTTTTTGCCATCATGCCTCCTCCCTGCTTGTGCCACCAGCCCACCTGTCCTGCTGTCAGCCCCTATTGCTCTTGGGCAGCCAGGCCTCAGTGCCATTTTCTCTTCCTTGTCTCATCCCAGTTTTCAGCTTCCTTTTTGGCCCTGGCTGGAGCCTATCCCAAGCTGAGGTGCTGCCTGACTCCTCACAGTCCTGCATGAAAGACACCTCGGTTACTCATCACTTTACCCAGACACATTTATATTTTTCTATTATTTTACATTATCTGATTCTAGTCTGCTCTGCTTTCATGAGGAGTTTTCTCTTGGTTTTCCTGCTTTGGAAACCCAGTCTTGATTATCTTTTCTAACCACTCCTTCCTACCACTTGCTGCATTCTCTAGGCAAACACAGTCACGTTTAAAGAAAACTTTTAAATAAGCAAGATGCAGCAGACTTTCTGACTTGAAGTATTTGGGAGCCCAATAGGAATGTGTCAATCAGCTCTGCTGCTACATCTCCTGGCTGGCTTTGCAGTCATTAGATCAGTAGATAAATTCCTACTAAATACAGCTCTTATCTCTAGACATTTTAAAACATTGTACCTAATGTGAGGAAGTAAAAATGACACCAAGTACTTTTGTATATATGCGATGAGTTTTTTCCTAGAAAATTCCTTGTCTTCATACCATTTTGAATCTACAAAGTTTGTATACAGGTGCTAGGTTTTAAATGAAATTTTATAGGCTGGTTTTATTAATCATCCAGGGTATCAATTAATATAATATTAGTTACTAGAACATTGTAAAGCAAATTCCTGTGAACTTTTTATTACTATGATATAAACTGCAACAGCCAAGTCTCACATAAATGAATGTGACAGAAAGGTCAGTGACAGTGATAGCAACCACCCACTCTTAGTCTGATCACACAAGTGAAATTTTCATTAGGAATTTTTAATCTCGTCTCCCAGGCTCATTTTTCTTTCATATGGTCAGAGCAGCTTCTTTATGGAGTCACTGTTTTTCTACATCTCAGGCCCTCAGAGTTCAGCAGACCAAGAAAGAAAGGTTAAGGTAACTTAATACCAGTGAAATTTCCACTGGGAAAGCAAAATCCAGTCATCAGCAATTAGTCCCAGTGGTGCAAGTCAGAGAGCTCCTTCCCTCTGGAGAAGAGGACAGATGCTGCCTCTTGCAGCGCCAGGGAGTCACACCACACTGCGGCAGAGCCACTCTGCCTGATGGGACAGCAACTCACTGGGGGAAGCCCTTGTGTAGGGTGATGGGCTCCTCAGACCTACAGCTGATGCTTTCCATGCATCCCTGTCCCCCTACCTACACAGGTGTGGCACCTGCTGCACCTGGCACAATACCTTCACCTTCTGTCTGTGACAGAAACAGTGCTGTGCTTCTGCCAAAAGTTTGTTTACACTTGTGCAGTAGAGAAGAGGACTGTCCCCAAAACAAGCTGCAAAAGGAAGACTCTTGCCTTCCCAGCTCCCACATCAGCCTTTAGACACCAAACACCATCATTTTGGCCACATCCACACCATAAATATGCAAGAGTCAAATGTGATAAATGAAAACACATAAAAATAATCTTCCTTGCAACTCTACCAAATTTCTTGTGAAATTTGCTCAATTTCTTTTAGCTGAGTTTTACAAAAGTACTGTAAGGCTAACATATTACAACATTCTCTCATTAAAGCAAAACAAACATTCTGAAGAGAACACAGCTCAAAGTACAGTTAGAGAAAGTATCTTCTCTCTAGGCAAAGTTATCCTTTCACTAGAAGTTTGTTTTGTTGTTTAAACTGAATTCTGGATGTATTAACTTAGATGCTTAGTGTAAGAAATAATAATTGAAAATATGCAACATTGTTACCCCTGCTGAAAAAGCTGAGCTGTTTCTTTAGCAAGCATTCCCTAAGGAGAGATGTTAGAAGACTGAATATACTAATACCTATAGTCTGCAGAGATTAAATAAAGTCATTTTAATTAATTCCCAAGGGGGAGAGAGTCTTTCCAATCTCTAAATTGTATGGAAGCTCTGCAAGAAAAAAAAGGCATGGTGTGTAATTTCAGATACTCCACATTTTTTTTTCCACCCCAGAAAACACAAAACATTTTCACAGTGGTACAGGTTATCTCTCTTATGACTGATACCCTGAGAAGGGGAAAACCATGTCTCACTTTGCTTCAGAAGGAAGTGCTGCTAACAATGTTACATGAAATAATTTTCTCTGTTGTCTTGAAAACACAGATCTATAATTTGAGAAGTTGTTCCCCACTAATCTAAAACAACGTCAGGTTACACATCTAAAGGAGATGTGCTTTCAGAATGTGCTGCAATAACTGTGTATCATTCCCTGTCACTATCCTAGCCCTGTGAATACTCCAAGGACTGTAGCTGCTGTAAATCAGAATGCATTAATTCTATGCCTTAAGGAGCTTGCAGGGAAATGTCTCTTGCCTGGTGTTGGTACTGTCATCTGTCAGAGGGAGAGCTGGTTTTGCTAAGACATGTGGGTGCTCTTCCAATGTCAATAAGAGCTAACAGTAATTGATGTTAATAAAACAATACTCTTTTACACTTATTGAAGGCATGGACCTAATTATCAGCAAGAATAAAAATAAAATGAAATTTAAACTTATCATACATGTTCGCTAGAATAGAACAGCTACAGTACAGTACAGTAGAACATCTCCTTGAAAAAAATCCCTACATTTCAGAGAAGCCAAACTATGGATAAAATAAACCATTTTGCAAACAAATTTTTTTTCATGGAACTTTCTATAGCCACAATGAATGGCACCGTGGCCTCCAAATAATTTTCCATACTTCCTGCTGTTCTAGAATTCTCACCCTAAACAGGAGGACTAGGCCACAAGTCTGATCGTATTTGTGTTTCTGTAATTGGTTCCAAAAGAGAAAGCTGGCCAGATAAAAATCTGAGTCCATGATCTTCTAATGAAAAAATAGAAAGAATAAAAAATAGAAAAAAGAAAGAACAAATTGATATCAAAGTGCAGGAACTTAACATCTCAGTGATCATCTGTGACCCTATTTAATTGTCACCCATGCTTTGAAAATAGAAGGTAAAGAGCATAAAGAGCATCATGAAAATAAAAGTAAAGAGGTTTCGGATAACTAACAATGCTGCTATTCCTGCTTAAAAAAACCCCAACAATAAAACAAAAAAAAAAACCAAAAAACATTGCTACCAGCAATCCACCCAAACATTTAAACACCAATCCTTTGTTAATCCCAACCCTGTCACTACTTCTCCTCTTTACAGATGGGCATCTTCAGCATTACAAAAAATGAACATTCAGGAGAAAATGCAGGAAACCTCATATGATTCCATGTAAAATACAGCAAGTGCAGCCCTTGGAGGATTTCTCTCTGCTTTTACATATTCTGTATTTCAGGTTTTACTGCTGTTGAGACAGGTCATCTAGCTGATTTTTTTATGTGACACAGAACCCTTCTGAGAGCAGTCTTTGCAACAGAGTAATGAGTTTCCTTCCTGTTTCAGGCAGTTTTACCTAACTCAGGTTTCATAATCACATGTCACTGCAGATCCAAGGGAGCCACCAGGTTTTTTTCATAACCTATTTCACCACTCTCACTGGGGCTCCTCCCCATGGGTCAGGCTGTAGCAATTTTAGTGGCAGCTTGCAAGGCCACAGAAGGAAAAGACCACCTGATGCCATGTCTCTGGGAAGGGTTAAGAAGGAGACATAATGGAAACAGAGCAGTGGGTGAGAGACAGATAAACTCTTCCTGCATATGCACTGGAAACTCAAGAGCCAAATACTTGTGTCTTTTCTGTGGTATTAAAATTCCACGCAGCTAGGGCATGTTACATTTTGCTATACACTCACCAGAGCAGGACTATGGGGATAAAACTCTGTTCTCCTGCTAATTATTTAACCAGGTCAGATTTTCCCCAGCATGTATGCTGGCACCAAGGAAACTTCCCAGAGTCTGAAAAGAGACTGAGCTTCAAAACATTCCTCGAAGTCAGTTATGGAAACACTTCAATGAAGAATTACACCAACAGCCATGGAGACAAGAACCCACAGGCCTTGAGAGAAAACCCAAGAATTCCTCAAAGTTCAGGAAAACCTAACTACCTTCAGTAATGGCAAACCTTTGGGGAAGGAAAAAGGTAGCAATCAGAGAGGTTAACTACCAGTTCCTTCTGGTTATTACCTAAGGAGAGAATGCCACTGTGCCTGGGTCAGGGTTCCACTAGGCAGAAGAGACTACGAATCCATAACAAAAGCAGCCCTCTTGAGGAAGGAGAGAAGCCAAAAGGAAAATAAACCACATGAATCAGTGCTTATTGATGTCTGCATTCATGACATGCAGAAGAAGCTGAAAAATAGGCTGAAGAGAAACTCCCAGACATGAAGTTCCTTTCCACAGCTGAGCTTTCTTCTGGCAGGTGGGGATGCTCTCATTTCCTAACTTACCCTAAACATGTGCTGCCACTGCTCCCATTGGGCTGCCTCTAGTGCTCATTAAGTTTCTCAGTGAGCTGATACAAATTTTCAGCACAAACGCATAGAATCACTGAAGCTTGTCCACAGGCCATTCTTTGAAACGCCTCGGTTGGAAACTGCAGAGCTCCTCTCTGTATCAGGGTCCCTCCCTCCCCCCGCGTTGGAAATGGAATTAATTTTGCCATTCTACCGATTAAAGCCATGAAAACAATCCCAAGGAGGGAGATGCAAACGAGCAGTAATTGTATACATGGGAAGCTCGATTTTCTTCGGAAAACGCGGTAAAGAGAAGTAGAGGGGTGAAAGCCCGCTCTCAGGAGGCTCCCGGGGAAGCTCTCGGGAGCGGCGCCGCTCCCAGGGAAGGGCGGCGGGAGGCGGCGCTGGGAGCAGGGGCGGGACTGCTGATTTCCATACCGCTCTCCCAGAATGCGCCAGGGCCTCCGAGCAGCAAGGAAAGGCTTTTTCCCGTGCTTTAAGGCTTGTCTTTGCAACAGTGGCTTTCATCGCGCTGCCAGAAAATAGGAACCCAAATGCCAGGGCAGCGGAAAGCGTAGCCCGCAGTTCCAGGGCTAGCCATAACCGCGAAGGTCTGACTCTAAGGGAGGTATAAATACTCCTGGGGGGAAGAGAGCTTTTCGGCTGGTCCGAAGGTAGTGGGGTATCTCAATTGATTGTTCACAGTCAGTTACAGATTGATCTCCTCGTTCTCTCTTTCCCCCCTTCCCACTACTGCACTTGACTAGTCTTTTGCACCCTGAGCAGACCCTCCCACAGCATTTGCTCATCGCCACCACCAGGCTCTCAGTTTTAGTGCAAGGAAAAGCACACGCAAACAAAAACACCCCCCCCCCCCAAAAAAAAAACCCTACCCGAACAAACTGTCTCATAATTATGTATAATAGTGCATGCTATTGCAATATCCACACTTCCAGCCAAATTCTTGCTGGTTCAGCTTGCCAGGCGCTGCCTGCAGCCTCCAAAGCAGCAAAGATAACCTGGCTAATTTAGATTAACCTGGTGGCATGCCAGAAGCACAGCAGGGTGCTCTGAACAGAGGTGTCCCATAGAGATAGAATTGGCTACATGCATTTATAAATACATACCACTTAGCACAATTGAAAGTGTTGCCAAGTATTTTTGAGAAGTAGCATAGGAATCTCATCTTCAGAACTACACCTGCTCAGAGAGGTGAAGCAGAACAGAGGTGGCAGAAGGGACAGCCTGTCTCTGATGGGTAGAGAGCTAAAGCATTGTCTGAAAAGATGCACATCTGAGGATTTTTAGGAAGAGAGAGGCATTACCTTGGCCTTGGGCAGAAGGTCTAACCACTGTTGTAAAAGCATGGAGGGTCACATCTGCTGCTCAAAGATAAATTCTTTGATGGGGCATGTCAGGCACCTGCTTTCCAAGAGGGAGTTTTATGCTGACAATCACAACAGACTGCAAGCACAGTTCTGTGACCTCAAGATGGTCCTCACTGTGTTTAAGTCTGAAAAGGGATGGCTTTCAGGCCCTTTTCTGCTGGCTGGAGCTTCATTGGGCTTTACTCACCTCCCTGTTTGTTTTGGATCTTGTCTGATTCTCTCCCTGCAGGCAGACTTCTACCCTGTAGGTGCATTCCAGGTATCAAGCGTCAGGCTTTACGTTCCAGTGCAGGTGCCACACACCTAAATTTTTGATATTGAATCTTTTACTAGAATGAATAAATCATGGCTTGGGATGAGGAAAACATTGTTGCATCCACAGTGCTGGATGGATCTTGCTTATTCTGAAAGATTAACAGTGGACTCAATTTAGTAGAAGGAAGAAAAACTTACCTTGGAAAAAGGAAAAGTCATAGACAGCAGAGAACCACATAACCACTCCTTTCTTGTGGCAAACAAACAAGTGCAGCAAGATACTTATAAATGCATTTGATATTCTCTGAAGTCAAAGTGTCTGAAGAAACTAAATTTTGCTGTTAGACTCGAGTCAGAAAATGTTCATTCATTATTTTATCACTATTAAAGTGCATGGTCTAAATTGGTTATTGATTTCAGCCAGTCACCAGATGAAAGCAATGAATGTTTCAAACCAAAAGAGTTTTGATGCAATGTTATTTTTTTCCCCCTCCAAGCAGTATCCCAAGATCTACAATTCTCAGAACATTTTTGTACAGTTCTTATTTTATATCTGAGCTGATGCATGTCTCAGGCTAAATGTTTTCTCATGTTTTTTTTGCTTTCATATAGTTATTGATCTGTATTTACTACTGGCAAATACACATAATTGGCCTATTGCCTGGTACTGCCTGTGATTAATTTACATGTGTAGTAATCTTCACACATTGTCCTAATTTCCTCTTTCCATTCCAAGCAGTGTTTCCCACCAGTGACTTAGGTCTGGCCTTTCAAAGTGCAGTGCTTCATGCACAAGAGGATGAATTGCTCCTTATATATCCACAGTTCCTCTTCAGGCTGAAGTGTTCAAGTACTGCATGTTTTGTGACAATGAACTTTGACCATTCCTGTAATTCTCAGCAAAAACAGCTGCATTGTTAGAAAAATAACTCCAAACAAATGCTGATTTTATCCTACCACTAAAGCTGTTACCACAGCACTGTGATAAAAGGACTTTTTGATCCTTACCAGTTCCTTTGGACATTCTCCTGGATGAGCAAGCACTAGCCTTATACCCACTGCTGTGTAGCCATGGCAAACAACATGCTTCAAGGAGATCATTAACACTCATGGTGCACTTTGGAAGTGAAAGAATGAAAAAAAACCAAAGCCCACTGTGACCTTTTTTTTATTTAAAATGTGATTTTTCTATTTAAATATTGGCTGGTTTGTCCAAACGGAACATTAAGGGTGATCTCTGAGAAAAACAAAGAGGCAGGCAGATTTATAGTAAGGCCACTTACATTTCCATGGACTCATTAGTACACCAGTAAACAGCTCTCTTGTTTTGCATCTGCTGAAGTCAGGTGATCTATTACTGCTCCTTCAGGCTCAGGAAAAGGAGCTTGAATGAAGCTCAACCCTCTTGTCACTATCCTCTCTGTGAAAATCTGCTGTCTGGGAAAAGCTACAGCTTAATTCAACTAGTGGAATTTTACTTGCTATCTTTTAGTAGTTACCGTGAGACTGAAAAAGACGAAAACCAACTCAAAATCACAAAAGAAAAGCCAACCCCCACATGAAAATACATCACTGAAGCCCACTGTCCAAAGGCACCAGCAAAAGTTACATATGAAATATTTCACATGACAAGTGAATCCAAAGCTGCCTTCCTTACTCAAAGCAGTAGTACCAATTTCTAGTGGCATGTCCCATTTCCTGAATGCATTATGTGGTTCAGAAACCAGTGTTAGTGCAGCAGGAGCACTCAGCAGAGCTGTGGACTTCTGTTTGTATTGCATACTTTATTTGGAACAGGCCCATAGGTTAAATGCAAGTTATTAGGCTGAATATGGAAAGCAAACAGCTGAGAACTTGTGGTCTGATATGTAAACCAACGAGATTAGCTGAGTAAATGGGCCTGTCTAGCCTTGATTTCTCTAACTTAAGGGAAATTCATAATTTACCTTTTGTCCTCCCCTGAGATCACCTTCTGCTGTATTTTTTTACTTTGCTTTTATCATTCTGAGCAGTATTTTACCAGGCTGTATTGCAGAACAAATCTCTCGTATTGTAAGGCAAAACATACTAGATTTCAGGAAGGCCACTATAACTTAGACAAAGGCAAGGAGAAGGGTATTAATGCAGGCCAGGCTGTCAAGTGTCAGCTTTCACTATATAGAAACAACTGGCTGTTCAAAACCCCAGCCTGCAGAAATCCCTCAGAGGATTGGGTTACTGATTGTGATAAGGGTTTTATTTGCATGGTTGGATTAAATATAGCTTATCTCCTTTATGTTTCTGTTAACCAAGTCACACACAGCTTGAGATGTGAACAGAATTTCTGAAACTGAAACTTCCACCTTTCTAATGAAAGGATTTGGAGCAGATCACAGAGCAGTATTCCTTTCTCTCTGGATGCAAAAATGAAACTGGAGAGTGGTCATGTCCTTCCAGACCCAAGCAGCCTCATCTAGCCTCTACAAAGACATGCTAATTTAGTTTTCATGGTACATATAGAGCTTGTTCAGACAAATTACAGCACAACGGCTTCACATAAAACCAGCTGCTCCTGACACAGAAGATCCAGCACTAACATTAACACAACATCAGTCTGTGGCATGAGAGCAGGCAGAGCTCGGTCTAAAGGAACTGGCTTCAAGTTCAGAGCAACTTCCAAGGATGAAGAAAACATTGACTTGTGAGTGGGATTCTGGGCAGATATGAAGACAAGTTGTGCATGGAGGAAGAACATTTCTTCTGCCCAAGGTTGCATGGCTTCACGCAACCTACCATAGGTCCAGGCAGGAAAAGAAGGGGAACCCTTTGTAGTCAGCAACTGAGAGCCCTCCCCTGGTAAATGCACTGCAGAGAAGTGCAGTAATTCCTGTGACACTTCAAACTGTGCTGAAGTCTTAGAAATGCCTGGCAACTGATCCAAGATGCCACCACGTTTAATTTTTCTAGGGCTGCTCATAGATCCCTGATCTGCATTGACAAAGGGAGTTCAGCAACTCAAGCACAGCAAACCAAAGCCAAATTGCATAACAAATACAAGGTTCTATACCAGTTTGACTAAGCAAATTACACAGTTTGCAGAGGGCTTAACTTGCTGCCCACATCAAGGGCTGAGCATACAGACTGCAACACTCAGACTTCTAACCAGTAAAGGTAAAAGTAAAAGACCTGTCAGTAACAGGCCTTTCGGAGCACAAACAGTTTGCAGTGGCAAAAAAAGGACAGGAGTCTGATCACTACAGTAAATGCTACTTCCTGAGAAGCCTTTAACCTGTATCATTTATTCATGTTCTACTTTCCAGAAGCCTGTTTTCTCAGCACATAGCCTCACGTACAAGAGGGAAGATAAAACTTTGTGGCGCCAGCTCTGCAGTGCCTTTCTTGCTTGCCACCAGCCAAATCCTGGGCCACATCCAGGCACTACCATAATTAGAAGTTTGGCTATACAAAATTGCTGAGAGTAGGAACTAGGTAACAACCTTGATTGCAAACTCTCTACTGCTAACAAATATCTTCAGTACAAAAAACCCAAACCTATCACTTAATGCAGTATCAAGATCCCAGGCCAGTATTTACTGTCACAGAGACAGTATAGACAAACTCATTCCTGAAGAAGTAGCAGCTGTGCTACAGCTGTGCTGCCTACCTTAGTTCTTAACCCTTCAGAGAAAGGAGCTGACCCTGAAGAAGTCCCAAGTCTTACTACTTTAAGATGTACTACAGAAATAAGTTTGTTTTCTAGAGGATTCATGTGTGGGAGATGCACCAGGCCAGGCTCCATGGACTTCCATTATTACACAAATCAGTCCTGTGCTGAGGCATAAACTGCAGGATCTCTTCCACCTGGAACCATAATCAGAAATTATGCCATATGCTCATGCAGCCGTGGCTAAGAGCAAGTGAGGGGAGCTCCCTTATTCTCTTGCACTGTGCATTTTTTTCCCTTCTGTAAGAAGGGAATACCAAGGCTAACCAGCAGCATTTAGGTAACTCTTTAATAAAAGAACTTAGGATGTTTAGGAAAGCATCCTAATGCCTCAGGAAGTAAAAAGCAGGCACACATAATGCATTTAACAAATTCCAAAAGATTATATGACCTGTTCTCCTTAGAATATATCAATCACATTAATATCACTTTCTGTACAGAGATAACAGACCTCCTAATGTATCCACCTTGGTGAGTTTCACAGAGGGTCCATGCGATGTTGATGGTGCACACAGCACAGGATAGGATACTTGAACTAAGCAAAGCAATTAGCTTTCCACTATGACTCTGCACAAAGCTTAGAGACAACAGTATCCTCATCTTGCTGGGAAGTTATAAATGCATTTATTATGACATGCTGCTGACAAGGTGAGTGGCACAGCCAAGGACCAACAGGAAATGTGGTCAGGCAACACCAGTGTAAGGATGGAACAAATCCTCATTCCCTCTACTGCTCATAACCTAAACATGTAACCTACTTGGGGTAACACTGCCTGCTCTTGCAGCTCACTGTTGTCAAGAAACTATAAGCAGTACTACAGTTACTGTATTCCTATTCCTTATTCAGCTCTGACTTAAGCACTACTCCTAAACAAGAGTCAGGTGTTTCAACAGAGTACTGAAGTAACTGTTTATGTACCAGGCTGCCTCCACCTGTGAAGGCACAGAAAAAAGAGAGAGATGGCAGGAGCACTGAGCAAGCTCATCTAGGACACTCCCCTGGGCCTTGTGTCTTTTATTGCCACAGGATCTCCCCGGAGGCTGTAGAGGTTTCAACCCAGAGGTGTTGGCTCCTACTGAGAGGAAGCAGTATATAGAAACAGTACAGCATTGGCAATGACAATGTTAATAATTTAGCATCTGTTGGAAGAGAGGTGAGAAATGCTCCTGCTCAACTTTAACCCTTAACTGTCCCAAGGAGAATGGTGCTTCAGTCCTGACTGTAGTCCATCACCACCAATAAGGGACTCTTCACCCTCCCTTCTACATGTGCCGTACTTACCCATATCCCCCTGTTAGACAGCAGCTGTTTTGGAATAAAATGCTTTAAGTCTGCAACCAACTAACAAGGAGCAATTTAGTTCCCCATAGCATTATGTGAGGTACTTGCTTTGGCATAGAACCTGAACTATGTTTTAAGAACTGATTAAAACTGATTAAAAAAGTTCTTCTTTGAAGAACTGAATTGTTAACACTGACAGATAGGACAGAACTTGTTACTTGGCTTGTATGTATATTCTCTAAAGCTGAAAAAAATCACCTCTGGTGCTCAGCAAAGTCTGATCTCACTCCTGTTGCCTGCACAACACATTTAGAATAGATTATAGCTTTTGAAAGCTCTACAGAAGAGCTTCAAACAGAAATGACAGTAGATGGGAAGATAATGCACTTTACCTGGTAAGAGCCTTGTAGATGAAATACTGCCTAAGCTAAGCTTAACAGGCATCTGTCCACTTAAGGACAGTAGGAAAAAAAAAAAAACAAACTTCTAGTCCAAAAGGAGGAAATGGACAATGGTAGGGCCTGAGATAAATGATGACACTGCTTTAACACTTTTTCTTATGCTTAATAAGCATTACTGTTAATGTTAATATTCTTATTTAACACAAATGCTAATGCTTAGCATTTCCCACCTTTTGCTGATAAACAACAGGAGCTGAACAGCATTCAGGCCCACCCCAGCACTCCCAGATTCGATACTGTTCCTCTCACTCATAATCTGCTGGTGAGCTTTGTTCACTATCTTTGGCTAAACCATTACTTAGGGGAAAGCCTTCATGCAGTCCCATATACCTCTGCAAAAATAATTTCATAGTTATGCTTTGCTGTGTGGGTTGTTAACAGTGGGGGACAGTCCCCTGTTAAGGCAGAAGGGAAGCACATCCCTTCAATAGGGATGCCAGGTGCAGTAGGAAAGTATAAGGACTATGTACCCCCTTGCAGTCCCTTTTGGGTCCTCAGACTCTGCCTGAACAGCCACCTCCTGGACATGGGTTTATCCTTGCTACACAGAATGCCCTCCAGGAAAAAAAAAAAAAAAAGATAATGGTTTTAGATTTGCATACCCTCAAAAAATCTAAAAACTAATGCAACAAGCAATTACTGAAGGAAGACTGGTGATATTTTGATATATTTTCTGTCTTATTGCAAGACAGAAAACAGTGCTTCTAAGGGAAGAACTACCTGTAAAATGAGATGTGAATCAAAACTGCCTCAGGGACACTGAAGTCCCACACACCACAGCATCACAGCTCTGAGAGGAGGCCGACAGTGCTTCTATAGCACCTAAGTCTGCAACCTCAACATGGCCCATAAATTTATGGACATATCTAAACTGGGCCATACAAGATAAAAACCTGCTTTTAAATGCATCTATTCCCAAGGGGAACACAGAGAGGGTGTGATTATTCTTTGTGCCTGCAATACCTGCTAGAGGAATAAAGGCCATTAGAAGAAGGTCTCAGTCTGCTTATCCAAAGAAGAATCACTATCAAACTTTCTTCTCTGCAAAAGGAAATGTGACAGTAACACACAGATCTGACACCAGAATCCCAGCATTACCACCCACTAGATGCTCTTTTTCTGCCAAACTCCAGTTACTCCAGAACATATTTAGGAAGACTAAGATGTAAATGGGTCAGATGTAAATCAGTCAGTAAGGACTAGTAAAGAGAGGTACTTTAGAAAAACTTGCTATCTTAGTATCAGCCCCTCTACAGAGAGGCACAAAGCTAAAACAAGTCTATAGCATATTTAGTTGTCAAGTCCCTGTGACTTATCTCAGTAGGACCAAATAGCTCATCCACACTTTAGAAAACCTCCATTCTTATCCTCAGCTATGAATACACTGATAGAGTCACATGAATAGGTACACAGAAACATAACAGAAAAGATTAGCTGAAAAGACTGCTCCCGACAGTAACCATAACAACAAATAAGAGAAATCCATTTGTCTGAGGGATCTGCTTCTCTCTTTTTGGTAGTATCTTTTAACTTAAAAACAGCTGCATTGGATTCAAAGAATAAAGCTCAAGATAGTCACAAAAAATAAAGGATGTATTTTTCTCCAAAGATCAAAACTGTAACTAACATAAGACATTCATATTAGAGTATTAAGTTCAGTGTCCAGAAAGAAACTCATCTGTCATATAAAAAAAAAAAAAAAAAAGATACTGCAATTGCTTTACTGCTTAAGAATCTCTGCTCAAAACTGCTTAATTCTTCTCTCACAAAGTTTTGTCAGTAACTTGATTTTAACTACATTGTACAAACAATTTTTGTTCTCCTTATCTTATCTAAAGCTCTTCTTTTGTTCTGGAGAGTTTTGTTGCATGCTCCTCTATAAATTTGCTCAAATGCTCTAAATCTCTGTCCCCGCCTTCAAATTTAATAGGGTTGTTCTTCTTGTCCTTCGGAGCAAAGTAGATGGTGGGGAATCCCTCCACTTTGTAGTGGTCATTCGTCACGTCGTTGGCAGTAGCATCCATCTTGGCTATAATCAGATTTTTCTCATTCTTGTATTTTTTACCTAGCTCATTATACACTGGTTCTAGTTTCTTGCAGTGTCCACACCATGGGGCATAGAACTCTATGAGAACATCATTCTTTGGATCCATCACTATGGTATCAAAAGTTTTACCCACTACCACTTTCACAGGCCCTTTGTTATTTTTTGGCACTGGTTGGGACTTCACAATTGGCTTCAGTTTTCCTAGAAGGAAGCAAAACACACAACACTATTAGAATGTGGTAAGAGTAGCCTTTACAATCTCCCCTAAGAAAGGGCAGAAGTACATCCTCCTGCCAGGGAAAAACCACTGCACCAGCAAATGAACTTGCCTCAGCATGAAACACAGGCTAGTTAACTGGTGATCTTTTGGCCCAATAACCTCATGAAATATGGGCAACAGTTTGTTTTGCAATTCCCTAGAACCCTTCTCCTCCTTTTACGGCTGTCCATCCACAAAGTACTAAACCATGATTTAATATAGTAATCCCCAAATATGAATGACCAGTTCACTCTTTAAAGCCACAGGAACATTTTAGGCTTGTAAAACAGACTCTGCCTACTGGAGCCATTGCCCCAGGAAAGCACTCTTGGAAGGGTAAACAATATGGCTTAGCAAACCCCTATTTTAGAAACTGTACCTTTTTTGAATGCCAGCACAAACTGTCTGAGTACATCAGAGTCAAACTCTTCTGGCTCCATGGCATATTTCTTGCCACCTTCATCCAGAATGGCAGCATTGACATCCTCTCCACTCTCAAGCAGGCCCAAGTCTTTTATTTCGGAAGAATAATCTTCCTCATCAGAAACAGCAAACACGTATTCAGGGAAGTCTTTAGCCACTTCCAGGACTTTGCTTCTCCAGTACTGGGTAGCTGAAAAACCAGAACAGGACAGAATTGGTAATTTCTAGTTATTTAGTGCCTGCTTCTTCTCAAAGTGGAGGAAGGGTAATTGTAGCAAACCTACCAACACGGTAGTCGAAACTGAAGTCCACAGAATAGTAGACAACCACTAGAGGACGCTTGGAGTATCTCTTGGCATCGTTAGAAGGCTTGCGATGACCAACTAGAGGCAAAGCATGTTTTAGCACGTGCTCTTTAATCTCAGATCCATCTGTGGAGTCCTGTAAAGAAATCATGAAAAAAATTCAAGCAAATGGATTTAAGCAGCATTTCTGTTACACACTACTAAAAAACCAATATTGGTACACACATGAATACAAAAGAGGGAAGGGCACATCATAAAAACAAGGCTGTCACCACATTCTTCAAATTTTTGAGCACTGAATATTGTAATGATAAATTATTATTTGAAAACATAACATCTGGACTAATTTCATATTGTGCAAAGCAATATAGTTTCAGAGGACAAACAGGTTGACTCAAATATCTAGTGGAAGTATTTCCAACAGGAAGATGCCATGTGATCATAATTACAGAGAAAGAGAACCTTCAATCCCACACACAAACTTTTTAGCTCTGGACCATCTACTCACTTTAAGATTCAGAACATGCATCTTGGGCTCATGCTTTGACTGAAATTTTTCTGGCTGCATGACAACCAGTTTTCCTGGAGATGCTTTCAGTAGTTTTGCAATCTCGTTGCTGAAGGTGTGATGGAATTTATAATCTTCTCTCAAACCATTAGCTGAAAAGTTAAGGTATGGGCAAAGGAAAAGTCATTAGAAATGAATTGACAGCCTGTAACAGATCTTGATATTACAACTGCAAGGAAACTCTCTTCCTGTTCTCAAAGTGATGCAGAACAACCCAGTCTTAGACAACAGTTACCATCCAGGGGTGAATAGCATGTGAATATACATACAATTCCAGGAGCACTATTTAAATGCTGTTCAACAACCCATCCACTTGAAAAGTTGTTCTACACATTCAAACACCTTGAACAGCTCCCAAAACATATACAGCAAAACAGTTATTCTTTTATCAATCTCCTACCTCTTGGCTTCCCCCCATACAGGTCAGCTAGCCAAACTATTTGCTTTGGGGCAGCCTGAGAAACAGTTCTGTATCTTGCCATGCTGAGGCAAACAAATCACCTAATAATCCTAATCCAACTATGACAGCAGCCCCAGAATTAGACATAGAGAGGTTGCCAGGAACAGTCTAACTAAACTGACACAGAAGTGGATGATGATTGTTTCTCTGGGCCTCTCATCCCAAATGAGTTTGGTGAAGACTGACTGTGGACTACCAGTTATGAAACTAGAGTAAGAGACAGCAAACATATCTAGACTTTAAGCCAAGAAATTGTGGTTTGTTTCTCAGGATGGAATTTTCCCTCCTCTCTAGTGCATGTGTTTTTAGGGACACAACTACCAAGCAGAGGTATATTCTGTGACTGGCTGACACTTTAGTTACAGCCTCAAAATCTGTTGCGAACTTATTTTTTGAGTACAAGATTACCCTTCCTCCTACTTCTTCTCTCCAAAGTTCCCTACTCAACTAGGGGAAGAAATAAATGATCTCTCCATGCCCAAAGTCCCAGGCAGAATCCAAACAAAACATGTATTTCATTAATATTTGAAAACATTCTTTACCTGCTTCCTGATAGAGCTGATAGGCTTTATCATTTTCTCCACTAAAAATACCAATGATGATGACATCATCCCCATCCCGCAGAAATTCTTGTACCTGCTTGGTAGCCTGAATCTGTTTGGATGGAGGACCAGCCTGTTCAATCATGTAGTCGACAATACCTGTGAGACAAACCCGCCCCCAAAAAGTTGCTTAGAACATTTATTGAACTGCAAGATTTGGGAATTCCATCTACAACATTGTATAATATCACATTTCCCATGGACACCTTTCCTCCTGTGCAGCCCTCCCACAACAACCTAAAGACCAAATCAGCAAGACCTCAGTCCAAGTTTTTAAAGCTGCAGTTCTGAACATTCCCTTTCAGGTTGGTTTCAGAAGAGGTGACCAAGCACACAATCCATAGATACCAGTTGATCTTGTGAGCAATGCTCCTTTCTGAATTTCCAGACCCTTCACTGTCTCCTGACCCTGTTATGAGCCAAAGTGCTACCTGAATAGTCTTAAGTCCTCCCTCTTATTAAAACTTAATAGTGAGTACTTTGCCAGTCCTCAAGGTGCATTCCAGTACAATTAAAAACTGCCCATTTACTCATACTGCCACAGCTTCACCATGTGTATTTAACTAACTCGATATTGAAAGGAGCTGATGCTACCACCAAAAGATGTTATAAAGACTAGAGACAAATTTAAATAGCCTATGTAGGTATGAGAGCAGAGTTTTTCAGTTTTCCCCAGCTACTGCTGCGATGATATTAACAAGCCTGCAAGTCCTACAGATACATCAAATTATTTGTGGTTGAGCCCTCAGAAAACAAGAAAAAGTGTTAGCTGCAGTACCGTATTTTTCCCGTGGACCACTGTAGTCATAAGGCTTGCCCTTGCGGAAGATTTTGAGAGTTGGGTAGCCAGTAACATCAAACTTCTTGGCAAGCTCGGTTTCAGCCGTGGCATCGACTTTAGCCAGGGGGATGGGAGGCGTGCGCTTGCTGAGCTCCTTGGCAGCCTTCTCGTATTCTGGAGCAAGCCTCTTGCAGTGTCCACACCTAGGGAGGGAGAGCAGAGGGCACTTTTTACGAGCTGTTAAGCCTGCCAGGTACCTTTTACCTCTGAAGTGGAAGAATTAAGTCTTCCAGAATGCAGAAATGGGATCATTGAATCCACAGGAGACACTTCAGCCTAGGAAGACATGTCTCTGCAACCTGAAGCTGGCCCCTGTGCCTGGCCTCACACTACTATAGGCAGGCTTCATTTTTAGAGGCCATTTTTAAACTAAGGACCAATTCTCTTTGGTTTTCAGTATCTCACTGTGTTCCCAAATTAGTAAATATTGTGAATCTCCACTGAAGATTTGGACACCACCCCTTGCTGAGACATAGATCCAGTCTAGTCTGCAAGTGATTTGCAGTGTGTTCCTAGGTGCAGATTAGAACTGAGGTACACCACAGCTACACACACCTGCATGAGGCAAAGGTGTGTAAAGAGGCATAACAACACAGGTGACTGCCTTCTTGCTTACCATGGAGCATAGAACTCCACCAGGATTATGTCAGCATCATTCACAACTTCGTCAAAATTATCCTGGGTCAATACCAGAGTAGCTTCGGGTGGAGGGGTCCAGTTGGGGTCAGAAACCTCCTTGACTTTGGCCACAATAGCTGAAATACAGTTCAATAACCCAATTAGCAAGCATGCATTTTATCATACCAGTAGCATGTCAAATGCAAGAATTTAAAATCAGAGTGGCAAGCACGGTGTAGGACCAATGCTTACACATCAAGCTTACATGAGAACACTTTGTTAATCAAGCTTCTTTATGCCTTATTTCCTTGTTGGTATTGCCAAGAAGGTCTTCTCTTCACCCCATAGAGCAGGGCACAGATCTGTATTTTACAGCACTGAATTCCATCTCAAAAGAGCCAGGAAAGGTAGTTTTTCCCCCTCTGGCTGGAGATGGGCATATTAATTAAGCAAAAGTGGATTTCTATACAGTCAATATATAGATCAAATGTTTATTGGCTGATCCTTCAGAATTTTTGATCCTTTCAAAAATGAGACTGCCTCCTCTTCTAGTCAAGTCATATTTCTAGAAACCTTCTGTCAGTAACAGCACTACCCACTACCCGCAAAATTGTCCTCTAGCATGCAGCCCGTTGAGAAAACGGGACATTCAGCATTCGTAATACATATTATATATTCATAATATTACTTGGCTTAATAATAAGTTGAGATCAGAGTCCTTCAAAACGGCCAGAAATTAAGAAACAAGGCCATACGCTACTTTGCTTTCTTACAGAGAACTGCAAAGGACTGGTGCTTACCATCTTCCGTCCGAGACCCATCATAGTCAACAGCTTGGCCTTTTTTCAGGATTTTGATGGTTGGGTAGCCACTGACATCAAAACGACTTGACAGTGAAGTGGCTGCAGTAGCATCTATTTTGGCTACAGGAATAGGAGGGTCATTTTCCTTCAGAGTTTTGGCTATCTTTTCATACTCAGGAGCAAACTGCTTGCAGTGCCCACACCTGTCAGAGAAGACACAAGTAGGTACAGAGGTGCTCATGTTTGTCCTGCTACATGTTTGCATCACAGAGAGGTAGAGAGCAACTGTAGCTAATGTACTGTTCATATCAAAAACTTTTTTTTTCCTTACTTTTCACTCATTGTGGAATGTATTGCCATATACTTTATAAAAGCACTGTAAAAAATTCAACAACCACTTTTACAACAAAGCTGTAAACTTTGTATTACAAGGTTTATTGCTCCTTCCTACTTCCTTCCTTTCTTCCCCCACAAATATGGTCTCAATTCAACTTCAGCTTCTCCCTTAAGTTCATCTTCTTTCCCTAGCACCCTAAATAGAACTAAAGAGAAAATAAACCAGCAGTTAAGCTGGCCTAATGAAATCTCCCACCCACCATGGTAACACAACATCTGCTCCCTCTCTGGCCATACCAGAACTCTCCAGGAAGAACAAAGGCTCCTGCTGCAAAAGCAGGCATGACAAAGGATGCGAGCATAAGAAATGCTAAATATAGCCTGACAAACTAAAGATGAAACCAGGAAAATGTAGGAAAACAGAAAGAAGTGTGTGGCAACCTGTGCTCCTCAGCCTCTCAGCTGGCAAGAGGGGGAGTAGAAAAATAGGAGAGGTGTTTAGTCTATGATGACACACATCCTTCTGCTTAGATTAAATCAAACTTCATGCTTAGTTTCCATGTAGGCAAACTAAAGCTGCAGAATTAGTGCCTACAGCCAAGCAGGGATGGGATTCTCTGTGACAAGAATGGCACAAATTAAAATGCAACTCCACCTCAAGCAAGATCATATTCCCCCTCTATTCAAAGGCTGGAGAAGGACTAATGAGTAAGCCATTTTTGTATCATTGAACCACAAAGGAAAAGAGGTTCTGGCTGCAACACTAACTCAGCAACTCTACTGAAAATATCTTCTACTCTTGTTTTCCCCCACTACTACCCCTAACCTGGAAGAATCCAAGAGAAGACACATCCTGGCCTAAATCCTTTGTCTTGGTTATACGCAGGTAAGTCCATTGTAGCTCCCTGGTGCAGACCATTGGTGCTGTATACCCTGGGATGCCAGCAGAACTGCCATCATTAGGTAGATGTATGAGGCACTGCTTAAATTGATAATATAAACAAGCTATGCCCCTAATCACACCAAACCCTTCTGGCAAGGACAGAAATGTGAATTTGGAAAGGAAAACCTTCTGGCAATTCCCCTGCTAGGGAAGCCTTCATTACTCCATCTAGATGAGCAAGTACACACATTCTCAGTGGTCCAGCACTGGCACAGGATGATAGCAGGCTGCAGGACCACACTGCATGACTTTTCTGGGCCTCACTGGGACCATTTCTGTTCCCTGACAGGCATAAAACAAGGATAAAATCAGGCTTGTGCTCCCCTTGCCATGGGATCCCTTAGTATGACCCATGTCTGGGTCATTATTGCATGGTACAAGGGAGGGAAAAAAGGTTCTTCTCCACCACCAGAACCATCTCTTTTTCTGGACTATAGCACAGTCTAGAGCATCTCCTGCAGGCAAGTTACTCCTTTGTCATCTTTAAGGTGGCAACCCAAGCTTTTGAGGAGCTTGTCCTGGCAGAGAAGCCCTCTGAGGCTGCACCCAAGGAGGTACTGCTGTGAACTCACCACGGTGCGTAGAACTCCAGCAGCACAGTATCCTTGTCTGCAGTGAAGGTGTCAAAGTTTGCATCATTCAAGACTAATACACCATTTTCTTCTTTAACTACAGAATCGTCGTCATCTTCATCATCTTCTTCTTCATCATCGTCATCATCACCATCATCATCAGCTTCTTTTATAACAGAATCTGGAAAGGTAAGAATATGACACAGATTAGATTGTGTCAAGTTTAACATTATATATTGGTTGTATATATTTCAGTGTATATGTATATAAAACATAAGAATGTATTATATATTATATATGAATATATATGTTCAGTATATATATATATATTTTTCAGTAAAGTATCAACAGATATTTCACATTTCAGGATGAACTAACAAAATGGACACAAGAAGAATTAAAGCACACAAAGCTATGCAACAGTTGCCACCAAGGTTTGGCGGACATCTCATTGAAATGTGGGCAGCGAGACAAGTTTTGCTGGGCAAGAAGGGCACACAGATGATACCTGAACTTCAAACAGAACCCCTTCATCATGCAACAGAACAGCTGTCCTTTAAGTGTAGCCAATTTGAGGTTCGAAAAATTAGTCTTACACCAAAAAAGTAGGTGTTATCTGTCCCCAGTGCTTCTCTCATACCCCTACTCACAAGACCTGTAACACTACAATAGCTATGTGCTGCCTGTCTGAACATCTAATAAACAGACAACACTTGCTATAAACCCAAATGTTACAATTTCTCTACTGTCAAGGTGGTTTGGAGGCCACACTTCAAAACTGTGCTTCTTTCCTGACTGCTCCATCCACCTCTGCCACTCTTGCTTTCAGTCACAGCAATGTTTCAGGTCTGGTATTCATTGAGGAGTTTCCACTCACAGGAGCATCAATCGATCTTCTCTGGATCAGCACCACACTGCACTGAGTGTAAAATCAAGTAAGTGATTGCAGGAGTCCCATGAAAACCCACTCTTATGTACCTGAAAAATGCCAAGTATCCTTCTAAAAATAATAAAAAAATAAAAATAATAATAAAAAATAGGAGTAAAAGCTTCTTCTTTCAAAGAACTGTTTTAGGCCTTTGATTTAAGACCAAAACCACTGGTCTAGAACAGGCTTTTAAAAGAGAAAGCAGATTTGTTAAATTACCAAAGCAAAATTAGCATGTGAAAGCTGAAGCTAGGACATTTCTACTGGTTCATTATTTGTTATCTTGGAATTTGAGATTTTTTTTCAATATCTGACCTTTCATATGTTCCTTTAAACTTTTTTTTTAAAAAAAAACATGTTATCTTTCAAGGAAACCAGACCTTCCTGAAGGACTTTAAAAGAATTTCAGTTACAGAACAAGTAATGAAAATATCTCATCCCAAATCAAAACTGTGAAACAATGAAGTCACTTTCAACCAGTGGGAGTCCCAGGAGAAGGATGGGGAAAAAAAATTAAAGAACAGAAAAAAGGATTAAGGTTTCTTATTCAAAATTATTTTCTATTAAACTTTAACTGGCTTTTGACTAAGCTGGGAGGAGTTATTGCAGTAGTATTCTGAAAGTACTCCGATTTCATCAGGAACTTGAAAGCTAAAAATGACAAATGTGTGCTGTCCAGGTATGAAAAAGCAAACAAAACAAAACCCACTTTTCTCAGACCAACAGCAGACAACAGGAACAACATCACCATGGATAAAATTATGCCATTTAATTGCAATAGCTGGTTTTATTTTAGTAGAAAGTATACAAAAACAAGCCTACATGCTCTCAGGAAACAGTATGGGGTCTTTATGCAGCACAAAAATACTAAAGCTTCTGACCAGGGGAGAGATCACAGGAGATCATTTATCACACAAGAGTAGTCAGCTGGATTAGGTTTCTTTAACAAGTACTACTGTTTCACCTGATCTTTGAAGCAGCTAAAAGCACTATTTGCAAGCAGACAATGCCTCCTGTGTTGCAGCACTTGCTCACCCTTGAGTGAATCTAGCTGTCACGTACCTGCAGGACCGCCCAGGTGAAACAGCTGGACTTCAGGGGGCTTCAGCAGGCAAAACTTGTGCCTTACATGGGTGCCCAGCAGCTCTGAGGGCTGTGTTTCACTGCAGGCTGCTCCTGCTTGGCCTGTGCCTGAACTCCTGGCTATTGCATTCCTGGCAAATTGCTTCAGATATGACTTTTCCTGACACAAAGAAATGCGAGCAAAACCAGCCAGCCGGTTCTGCTCCTGCACCTCAAACTATCCACCAGGTTGTGACCCTTGTTCCTGCTCACTACCCACACTCAAGAGAGACAAAGACCACAGCAGCTACAGCGGCACCCGCTTTTTAGAAAACCAAGAACAAGGCATCACCTGCAAAAGCATCCAGCACCAGTGGAAAACTGTAACCATTAGATCCACCATCCCTCGCTGAAATAATTTTGTATCTTCCCCTGCAAGTGGCTGTACAGCCTTCGAAGGTAAAACTTCCCTGACAGTGACACATTGTCATGGGCATTACACACACCCACTTCTCCTCCCTGGAGATGGAGGCTGGACAATAGCACTGGAACAGCAGAACTCCACCTTTTCCCTAGTGGCTTAAAGGAGGGCGTGCATTAAAGAAAAAGTTAACCACACTTAGATATTGGTCCTTAAGAGTGCAGAGTTACTTTCTGTAGCTTCCAGCTTCACCAACACCCAGGGCTATCATAGCTACCTCTACCATCCCTTTACTGTTGGGATTGAAAGACCTGATTCAGGGACCCAACCATGGGAGAAGCAAGCAGGACTTTTTTTTCCCCCATTAAAACCAATAAACTTTCCTCTGCATTGAAAATTTACAATTTAAAGAGAATTAGTGTAACTGTGACACATGAAGTGGCAGAAGTAGCTAATAAATACTTGCATAAATCAGCTCACGAAAATAAAACAGCTGCCCCCAAACTGAAGTGTCTATTTCTTAAAGAGACTTGCAAAGCCAGTGGACAAACCAACAGTTGTGACAGCTGTGGCTAAAATCTGCCATCTGGTAAAATACAGAAAAACCCCTTTTACTCAGGGAAGAAGAAAAAAAAAATCCAGAAATTTCAACACTTTACTATACAAGTCAAAAAATGTGATCAAGAAGGTACTTTTTTTAAGACTTGAAGTACATGACTCTGGCTGGCAAGCCTTTGTTAGGATGACAACTACCGTGAAATTAATTCTTACAGTAACTTCACTGAACACTCAGCGTTTATCAGAAATATGGCCTAGTAACGTTTCCTTAAACAAAGCAGATCCCGGACAAAAAAAAGCTGCATCCAGATACCAATGACTTTGGGATTCTGCCTGAAAGTTTTATTTCGAGGAGCACACTGTTCCCTAACTGGATGAGCTCAGTTATCAGAAACCGAGAACTCAGGACTCATAATGTGTTGCTAGGGCATTCAAAAGATTTTCAATAATATCAGCCCCCCTCAATCTTTTCTGTGGTGGATCCTCTACATGATCCCTCCTTTCCCATCATCAGGATATTAAGGGAGTAGTGGTCAGGATCCAGGCTAACCTCACTTCCAGCATATCTGCCTCCCTGCCCTGCTCAAACCTCACTTCCCAAATCATGTAGTGCAATAAGCTGGGTTTGCTCGGAACTTTTCATCTCCCCAACAATCAATCTGCGTAAGATTACTTCCCTGTTGCAAAGTAAATTTATTCCACCTCATCCAAATCTGTATTCCAAGGGCAAAAATGGAAATCCCAAACTATGTGCACTTTTGAGGCAAAGGCTTTGTAAAGCCTAGTTCATGATCTATATACAAATTCAAGACACACAATAGAACCTGGAAAATGATTCATGTTGGGGAGTGGATTAGTGTTCAGCTCCACACAGCAGGAGATACTTTCATCAATGTGTACCTTTGATCCCGAGAACTCCTATAATGAGAAGTACAGCAAGCATGGGAAATACTGATGAGAGCCTGGCCCACAAGAAGCTGAGCCACTGCTGCCAGCCACAGGTAACACTGTAACATCACAGGCGTTACTCCACCCTTTGAAGGTGGCAGGGGACATCAGTACTAGGCTTTGTCACATGAAACATAGAAACACAAAGAAACCATAACCATGCTCTAAAAGCCGAGAAAGAGACACAATAATTGTATTACAGTTTACAGCAGAAGAAAAGTGATCCACAGGAAGATTCTGTATTTCCATCTCCTTATTGCAGCTGCTATATCATTAAGAACATATCTTCACCCTTATTTTACAGACTATACAGTTAGTCACACAAATAGGGTAAACGATTTAAATGCACTTCTGCAAGTTTTAGTGCCTGTTAGGCAAGCAAAAAGTTGCAGGACATGAGCTCAGAAGATCATCCATAATCCAGTCACTCTAAAAGCCCTCTAATACTTAAAATACAGCAGTGTTCATGCAGGAAATATGAAAGATGCATAATTTACCAAAATCCACGTGAAAGAAACTTAAAGCCAAAAAAAGAAACACCTTCAAATGTCTGCCTCCTACATATAGCCACTATACTCAATAAGCCTGAGCAGCTTTGTTTCAGCTAATTTTGGAAAGGAGACACACGTCAGTAAAATTCAAAGACAGTAGGAAGAAACACCAAGAAGATGGTAACAATAGGCCTTCCTTCTGTGCGGGAAAAAAAAAATAAAAATCAGCTTGAAACACGAAGAACGCACAGGGTCCCTGAACAAAGGAGAAAGGAAAAGCGTGCTCAATCACAGAATCATAGAACGCTAAGGGTTGGACAGGACCTTAAAGATCTCAGTCCCAAGTCCCCTAGTCCCCAGCCACGGGAAGGGACACCTCCCACTAGGCCAGTCCTGGGTGGTCAAACCCTACCGGGATTGAGGTATCCATAACCTCTCCGGGCAACCTGTTCCAGTGTCTCACCACCCTCAGAGTAAAGCATTTCTCCCTCATATCGAACCTAAATTTCTCCTTTTTCAATCTACACCCACTATAACTCATTTTATCACCACAGTTCCTGATGAAGAGTCCCTCTGCAGATAATGAAATCGCAATATGACCTGTTTGAGTGGGAATAAAGAAATCGCAAATTCCCTGGAGATCTAAAAGCCAGGGATTGATTGCCAACACGGCCAATTGTTAGCGAGCTGTTAACTCCGTGCCTGGGAGAGGTGAGGCAGAGCAGCCCCACGGCGCAGGACAGACGAGCAGCGCCGGGACAAGCTGCTCGCACAGACCTCAGCGCCTTCACGGGGCGGGCCCAGCGCCCTGCACAGAGGCCTGCGAGGAGCACCCCAGCCCCAGCGGCGCCCCGCCAGCCCGGGCTCCTCGCAGCGCCCGGCGCCGGGGCCACCGCCTCCCGCGGCGGGACCCAGCATGCGCTACCGGCCCGGCCCCTGCCCGCGCTCACCTCCGTCGTCATCCTCCTCCTGTGCCGCCGCGCCCCGCGCTAGAAGGGCGATCTGAGCCAGCCCCAGCAGCAGCACCAGCACCCACACCCCGCGCATCCTCATGCCGCCGCCGCTCCCGGCCTGGTCCGGCCCGTCCGCTCCCGACGCTGGGCTCCCGCCGCCCGCCCCGCCCCACACGGCACGCCGCGCCCGCTGATTGGCTGCCGCCGCAACACGTGCTTGGCGCAGTCACCAATCGACAATCGTCACGAGGGCCGATGGCGTGGGGTGCTCGGGTTTCGAGGGACCAGCGGCGCCCCTGGGGACCCCCGGCGGCAGCGGCCGCGGTGCTGCAGCGAGACACGGGCGCCATCGGCCGGAGCGGCGGCCTAAAAGCGGCGGCGACACCGCGCGTAGAAGCGCCCGGCCGCTCTGAGGTGCCGCCCCGCCATTGGCCGCCGCAGAGCCGCCAACCGCGGGCCGCCACGCGTGGAGTGCGTGGCCGCTCCAGGGGCGGGAGGCGGGAAGGACGGGGCGGGCCCGCCCCGAGCGGGTGCAGCCACATCGCCCTTCAGGATTGGCGGGCTGGCGCTGGGGGCGGGGCCAGCGGCCAGCGACAGCCTGTGAGGGCGCGCCGCGTGCGAGGGGCGGGGGGAGCTGAGGGCGGCCTGAGGGCGGCACTGCCGCTTTTTAAATTCTTGCACTGTGAGAGGGGGATTTGGGGAAATTGCTGCAGATGGGAAGGGTGGGATGGAGGCGTCGCCTCTGAGGGTTCCCACAGGGGCCAGGAAGGGTGTGGCGCAGCGAGCCCACCGGTAGCGCCGTGATTGCACGGGATGGCGTCACGGCACAATTTCTGTATGTGTTGTCCCGTGAACATCTAAGATGCGAGAAGACGGCGCTAAAACCTGGGCTTTTGGCGCTAGAATTGCCAATCTGTTCCCATGCTTGGGCAAATACAGCTGCTCATAGGCTCGCGGGACCCTTATTTTAGTTTCCACAAAACTACTGTCTCTTGAACTGGCAGGTTGTAAGAATGAAGCACTGCTAAGTTCGGTGTGCAGCGGTTACACTGTAAAAGAGCAGCAGTAGCTGATGATAAACAAATACCTTCAAGGTTTTGAAGTGCAAGCTTAAAATATAAACTCCACAATTTTAGAGGATTAAGACGTTGTGTTGCTCTGAAAGGCTGACGTTGCATCGGTAGGCATTTCGCATTTGTAAGTGGTCTATGGGTTGAAAAAAAAATCCACATTAAAAGGCCTGCTGTGTTCTACATTCTTAAAATTTTAGCCTGGAAGTCAGTGCCTTTTCTCAACTCAGCTACCACACAAATTATCTTGAAGGTACAGGGGCAGTTTATTTAGTGACTTGGCATATCATTAGAATGAAGAGGGATCTGATCCGAACCAAGTTAAAGCTGTCTGGATCCTGTCAAGATTGTGATCCCGATCCTGCCTGGTTTTGGTATTGATATAAATGTTAGTTTGATTAACACTGATATTCAGTAATTTGATGATAGCACATGATCAAATTGGACGCTTCATGTTCTCAGTGGGAAAAATTAAGAGTATGGAAAGCTTTTATTTAAAGTCTTGTTCACTGTTTAGCACAACCCTTCATTTGGCTATCATCTCAGTGTGTGAGATATTTGCTGTCTTTGTCCTCTGAGTTTATAAAAGAAATAGTGGCTATTGTAATCCATTATTTTTTTTTTTTTTAATTTATGTTGGAGACTTTCCGACTGACAGTGATCTGTCAAGGTAGAGGAATGCACAGTACTAATGGGCACTGCAAAACTGGTTAAAATAGCTTGCAGAAAAAGTGAGCATGTAAAATGGGGAAGTAGTGTCAGTATTGCTTTTGTCTGCTGGAGTGTGAAATACTGAATTAAATGCTTTTTCTTTCCTAATGAAACCCATAATGAGTTTTGTGGTTGTTATGGTTTCTGTCTATCCAGGTTAACCAACTGAAAAAGGAGATCAGTAAATTTGCTCAGCAATTGAAGGTGCCAAGTACCAACATCCTGCCAGACAGTGAAAAGGAAGTGCTAACAGTACAAATATAGGGAAGGTGGGTTTGTTGTTACTTATTTGAGCTGCAGGAGGAAAGGCTGGAAGGCAGAACCCCTGTGATCCCTGTTCAGCCAAGGACAGCCTGACTGAGAAATTTGCTGAATTGTCAGTTCATTATGTCGGTAGTTACAACACTGGTAGCCCACATGGATCTTAGGCACATCCCACTAGACAAACAGGGCCTTGGCAAAAGACCATAGTCTGATCTGCCTTCAAACCAGCAGGGCTGTGCCTGTCTTCCTAGGTTAGGGTTGCACAGGATGGCACAGCGAATATAGAGCTGCAAATGGCACACCAAGCAAATGTGTGATTCATCACAGACCAGCTGGGGTGCCAGCTCTATACAATTGTGAAATATACGGGACACTTGGAAGAGTGTGCCAGCTGTGCAGCTCTTCCAAAGAATTCCTTCCTGCTCTCTGAAGAGCTGGTTACCTGTAGGACTGACCATATGAAACTGAAAATCCTCTGGGCTAAGCTGGTAAGAGCACTGCTGCCTTTTGCTGAGTGCTTGTTCTTTATGCAAGTTAATAACAGGAATACTCTCCCCTTTGCCAGGGGGGTCTCTAGGCAGAAGGCAGGTGGAACACACTAGTATAGGGTCATCAATGGGTTAGATGCATAGAAAAGTGAATGGCACAGGTCTCTTGCAGCTTGTCTGATTGTGAGAAATTTGCCATACAAATCCCTCATCCTGAGACACACTGGAGGGCTTGGAAAGCATGAGGCCTCACAGAGCACCTATGCTGTAGTTTCTGGGTAAAAGGCATTTCTACCTGATAACATGGGCTGTGCTGCAGAAAAATGCAGGTATTAGTGCACTCTAGTTATTTGGAAGTGGACTGCATTTTGTGCATACTGTGTTTTCATATACTGATAAGGTGTTAGCATCACTGTGGGCAGACTTGCATCCCCAGAAACAAACAGATGATTGTGGTTCTTAAATATGTTTTTCCTCAGGAACATTCAATTAAGTGTCTTTCCTGTTTAAGTTGCCAGTGGCTACCTTAAAGTCTTCACAGGTTGCACCTATGTTCTCTAACATCATTAAATGGTGGACCGTAAAAATCTCTCCTTGCATCACACTGGGCTTTTCTCCTTCAGAAGGTAGCCTGGACACGAGTAATCCTGTACCTCATTCTGCACATTCTGTGGGGCACAGCTGCTGCTCTTAGAAGAGGCATATTCAGCAGCAAATATTGAAAAAAACAGTGTTCTTCCACAAAAATCATGAAAATGGTGAGGCATGTCAGACTAAGCTATATAGGTCTAACTTCTGCTATTAAAAAGTATTACAATCTCAAAAGTAAGTGTGGACTACTTGGCCTTTCACAGGCTGTGAGTCGACACAGGCAGGCAGCTGGGACAACCACAAACTCACAGCAAGGACTCAAAGAGTAAATGTGAAGTAAAAATGTAAGACTTAAAATGGCACAGTGTCACACAAGTGTTTTGAATGATTTTTCTGGTAGTTTTCTTGTCGACCTTGGTTATCTTGTTTGCATAATAGCTAAACTTTCACCTGATGCTGTGTTGCCTTGCACGTAATCTTCATGTAAATCACTTCAGTAAACCTCAAAACAATGCTTAAAATATCCATCCCAGTTTGCGTTTCAACTAAATCTAAAAACAATTTAGACAAGAGAGTCTTGTAGAACTCGTCATTTTCTGCTCAGTGGATGATTCATGTATTATGATGCTAATTTTAAAATACCTTTTAGTAATTTTCAGTCATCATTGTAGAAAGATGATAGAAAGTTTTATGTGAAAATGTTCCACTTCAATACTACTAAATTCTTGTAAGTTAATGAAATATTGTAAGTCACAGTAATATAAATACTATTGATTCCTGTATTGCTCTCTTGGTTTGCTGCAATGATTTTGAGTGTCTATCTGGATGACTTATTTTTTTGCCTTTTCTTTTGCTTTTTTTTTTTGTTTGTTTCAGGGACCTGCTTCTTAGTTCTTGGTTCTCTGTTACACTTTGTTTTGTCACGACCAGCCTGGGTAAAAATTCTCCATCTTTCTTAAAAGACCCCTTCATGTGTTAAAAGGCTGCAATGAGTGACCCTGGAGACTTCTCCAGGCTGAGAAATTTCCACGCTCTCAGCCTTTCTTCGAAGGAGAGATGTTTTAGTCCTGTCATCATTCCTGTTGTCCTCTTCTGGAGGTGCTGTGACAGGTGCATGTCCTTGTGCTCAAAGAAAGGAGGGGGATTCCAGAGCTGGACACAGTGTTTCAGGTGAAACCACCACAGCAAAGTAAGGGGATGCCTCTGGATAGCATCCCGTCCTTCTGGCATATGAAGTATATTTGGACACTCCCTGCTGGAAGGATTTGGGCAGCATTTGTGGTAGTAAGTTAACCAGAGCCCAGGCAGAGGAATGTGATTGCTTAGTAAACTCAGATGCTGGCGGGCACAATGCTGGCCTGTGCCAAGTGGAATATTTCCAAGGACTTCTGAACATTCTTCTGGAGCTGGCACATTCATGGAAGCTGTTTGTGTGCAGCCAGCCTGCTTGGAGAGAGAATTAATTAGTATAGGCACAAGCACCTCCACATTGGTTGGCCTCAGTGCCTAGGAATATTCCAGACATGCCTAATTTACTGGTATAGGTGTGGCAGTTCAGTGATGTGTAAACTGGTGCCAAGAATAGCAGAGAACATGTAGGAAAGTATGTACTCGCTGAGGTAAGCAGTCTGAATGCTGACCCTTACTATATTTTCCCTAGAGTTCTACATTGTAAGAACCAATAGATAATGAGATTACTTCAGATGTCTGTGAGGTTACATCCCAAATTTGGATGACCACCTATCCAATACAGCTCCGTAAGTGTCATATCTAAACCATAGTTTATATCTATTTTTTCTTTTCTTCGGATTAAATATATACCTATAGAACACTTTCATGGAGGTTATTGGTAAATGAACATGGAATAAGCTTCAGAACTTTCAGTAAAGTCACATTCTAGTGTTTTCTGTGTGCAAACCCAGTCTTACCAGTGTCAACCCTACAGGGTGCTGATAGCTTTCATGTAGCAGGGTGGATGTAACAGAACCTTGATAGTGACTGCTGGAGCTGCTTACTTTTTTAAAAATCGTTCTTCAGTTTTTGTAGAGGTGACAGAATGTCCTGCCTCCTGCAGAGGACAATTAAACATGGTGAAATTAAGTGCATTGCTGGCTCTAGTTGCTGGCTCTGAGGGGCAAGTATTGAAGGATGCATCTTAAGCAAGCAGCAGAGAAGAAGAGGAACTGTGTTTTTCTCAGCAAAGGTGGTGGTGAGGGATGTGTAGAGGAGCAGTAGTGCTAATGCTGCTGTGCACCAATCACTGGAAATACTGGTTTCATTCTGGGGTTGTTTTGGGGGGTTAGTGGAAACAGATGGAAACACAGATTTCCCAGCATTGTCTGTTTAGACTTAAATGCCTGAGTGGATTTGTCTCTGGTCTTAATTTATCTTTACTCTGATCCTTTGGCCTGTGAAGAGACCCACTGATCCAACAGCAAAAAAGAAGGTGATATAACATGGAGTGAGCTTCTCCTGGAAATGAGGGTCCCATCTCCATCAGAGTAAGTGAGTTGTCATATGTACAGTTGGTCACAAGATGTCGGTGTCAAAGAGCAAGTTGGAGTGGAGGGCCTGGGAAATTGAGATTTCCCAGTTCCCCGTTCTGGGAATGCTGCAGGAAACATTTGCTGCGTTGGCCCCTGGCATTGGTAACTGTTGCAGTTGTTGGGGCTTGAGGCCATAGTGCATGTCAGAAATCTTTCCAGCTCTTTGCAGGGTGGTTTTGGTTTGGTTTGTGCATAAGACCCAGCAGATAGCTGAGAGCTTTCTTGAGGCAAGGTGAGAGCAGGAAGCAGATAAGATTAGGAGCAGGAACAGATTCTGGCCAGAGGGGGAGGCTGTTGCCCTTTGGACATCTATCCTGTATGTTACAGTATTCCACTAGGCAACGGTAAGTATCTTGCATACAGCTTTCAGCTGACATGTAAAAGCACAGGCATTCCACGTTGTCACCTGTAAAGAGCTCATTTTTTTTTATCCAGGATCATGATACAAGGAGTTTAAGACTGACTGATCTGGCTTGCTATGGTCTGTTCCAGATTGCATTGGTGGAAAAACTTCCTAAGAAAAATGGCTGTGTGTAGCTGGCACAACATGGCACAGCTTTTCCATCTCACACTGCTGCATGGGAGTCAAGGGCAGTGGAGCTTGTGGGGCCATGGGAAGCCCATTCTTGTAATGCTTTCATTAAAATCATGATTTTGGCCCATCTTCCTTGGGATTTCCAGGAGTTTCAGGAAGTAGCTGTTTACCAGAAAGAAAAACATGTCAGGATAACTCATGGTTTCTACTGAAACATCATTTTCCAGAACTGTAGTTAGGACATGGTCTCCTTGAGATTCAGTTAGATGCTCAGTACTTCCTTCGTGAAAAACTTTCAAAAGGGTTACAAAGGAAGAGTACAAGTCCTAATTCTCTCTCTTCCACCACTGACTAAAGCTGAGTAACAAAACATGCAGTACTATAGGTAATAAATTCCTTCTATTTATAGCAAATCAGAACTAGACTCCTTGAACTATGATATATATTTGTTTTCTAATTAGCATTACATTTTTTCCAAGATGCTCTTGCTTTCTTATGCTCTAATGGCTCAACCTAATGTATTTTTCTCCTATTTGTGTTCCCAAGCATAGGCAGTTTGTTGTGCACTATATGTTTAAAAGCCATGTCATTCCTCTATTGCTTCTAGCTTTTTTAGGAGTAAAAGGACCATGAGACACTACTTCTTGGTCTTCTGCTTTCAAACAAAATCGAGGCATAAGCTGAAATCCTGAAAGCTTAAATTCTTAAATAATTACATTGGCTAGCTTACGTCCATTTTCCTCATATACATACAGTTTGCCAAAGTAGGATTCACATTATTGCCTTGAGAATTCCCTCCCTGCTATCCAGAGCTGCTGTCCCAGCCCATATGGGCAAAGCCAAGCTCGCCACTTTGGGTACCACCATTGACAAAGCTGTTGAGAAACTGCAAGCATGAAAACCTTGGCAAGGCTTCTACAGTTTGTCCTGATCCAGATTCAACACCATGCAGCATAAAGCTACTGGAAGTACAAGCGAGTGAATTTTCCCCTGCAAGCCTGCAGGACTGTACACTACATTTATGTAACTGTTGTTCCAGTGGTTTCCACTTCTCCCTTTTCAGAGCCTCTTACCAGAGCAGTACAGTAAGAGCAACCCTCTGTAATTCAACAGACTTCAGCCACACTTTGGCTGTATGTGAATACAGGTGGAAAAGCCATTTTTATGCTCATTTCCATAAGTAGGCGTATTGCTCTCTCACCTCGTTCTGTGAGTGGCAGCTGCTACCAAATTGTGGTCAATATTCTCAGGTGGATTGTGGGTGAGCATATCTAAAATAAGTCACATGTAGGCTTGGAAGTGTTAGGAATTTACACTTTAAAAAGAAAAGTGTCCTGCAGTTCATCTCCTTTCTTTTGGTCTTCCAACTCTGACTGTCTATTGAAAACAGTTCTTTCTAGAAAATCCTGCCTGCCTCCTGTTAGGAAGCCCCAGCCTCACCTCACCTGGCATCTGTGGGAGGAGCCCACTGTTTTGGTGGATGAGCCAGGAATGGAGGCTGTCAAACATCTGTGATAGTATTGGCATTGCATTACCTGCTGCTACATGGGCCTCATGATTGTAAGGCAGCTTTTAACTGGTGATTCATCAAAACTGAGTATTAGTCATGTGACTGCTTAAAGTCTGAGATGGTCCAGCTTGGGAACAAGTTTTATGTTATTCTTTGGCTGTTTGAGCAGGGCCTGTGTAGGAAGGGTCTGTAGGTGCCTGAAGGGACTGTGTGGAAATCCCATATTTTGAGCCTGATGGTGATGCCATGAGGAAATAAAAACCATACATAGGATCACAGAGATGAAGATGCAAATACAGTACCTGTGTCTAATTTGGCTTCGTGTTGGGCCATCAAATTGCCTTGCATTTCTTATAATTTTGTGCCTGTATTTCAGTCCTACAATGCTGTACATCACTAATACTTTTACTTCATCAATTTTAAGTATCCTCTTTTTGCAAATTAATATTTAAGTAGAACTTTCTATACGTGAAAACTGATGAAAATGAGGAGACAAGGTTGTTCTATAAGAAAGGCTACTACTTTTTCTTTCCAGTCCCTTCTTCTCATGCTCATGGAAGGTCCTTCCTGATCAAGCAACATCACTGCAGAGTGTGGCATTTTTAACCTAACTTGCTACTTTGTGCTGAAACTAACTTCCCTGCACGAAAAAATCAAGCAGAAAATTCAGGTCGAGACACGGAGACAACAATAAAAGATTGAACAATTACAGAGGTAAATTCCCGTTCACAGGTTTTTAAGTCAGCTTTGCAATACTTCTGGACCTCATTGTAAGGACACAAAAGGAGAGCGAAGCAGAGACCACTGAGGAACAGAACTGCTTGGGAAAAGAGGGGATACTTTCCAGACACAAAGGAGAAGTGGGATATCAGGCTGCAGTTTGCTAACCAGCTCCTCCAGCTCGGTCCTGGGGCGGGCGGCGCCAGGACCCCGCCGGGACCCCCGTGCCGGCCGCCGCTGTCCGCGGTGCTGAAGCCTCGAGGGAAGGAGGTGGACCGGGAGCGTCCGGCAGACTGGGAGTTTTTAGTCTTTCGCAGGCGAATGATGAGGAATTCCGTACGCTGGCATATGCTGAGGTGGTGGCGGCGGTAGGTCTGTGCGGACTGGTGGTGAAGCTTTGGTAGTCGGACAGCCTCGTTGACAGGGCTTGTAGCTGGGATATTGCTTCAATGCAGAAAAGCCTGGACAAGGAACTAGGGCGTAAATGCGGCTTTGACCATGTAAAGAGTTTGGACTGAAGTATCCAAGACTGCAACCTGTCCTGGAAGCGAGTCCAAGTAATGGCACTGTTGGGGGTCTCACATATTTCAACTTTTCATTGCCTGCAGCAATCCCTCCCCCCCGAAAAAAAGAAAGAAAAAGAAGTATCCTTTGCTTGTTTGAGAACAGTGCTTTTTTACAATAAAAGTCAGGCTATTTGTGCCCTGTTTCAAATCTGCTGAGTGGTGCCAACTGGAGTCATTGCAGCAGAAACATTACTTGCAATCAGCAAGGAACTTAATGAGGCTGTTAGCTGGGTTTTGTAAGATAAACAGGAATGAGCTCTCTGTATGTTTTGCAAGGTAGAAAAGGTGTGAAAGCAGAATGCTTTGTGTTTAAAAACCTCAGCTCTTCAGGCCACTTTTAACGTGTATCCTTAACCACGTGTAGTCACTGGAAAGCAGGAGTGTACACAGTTCATGGCCATGTTGCCTGTTGGCTAAGGCACAGAGTGGATGGATGGGAATAACTTGCTTCTGGGGCTGAGAATGTGCTCACCAGCCCAGTGCAGGTACTGCCCACCATCTCTCTCTCAGAGTGGGTCAATCCTTGATCTTACCAGATGTCTGTCTTCTGACCCTCTGCATTTCTCTGAGGAATTTAGTTCTTTTTTGGTTGTTGTTACTCAGGAATATTACATGACTGTTTCTGACTCCACAGCTTCTTCCTTTGGGTTTTGTTGGGGCTTTCATTTGCTTATCTTGCTCATTTTAGTTTGCTTCATTGGCAGGAAATTTTTCTGAGTAAATTTGAGCCAAAGACCCAGCCAAGCCTCAGGTTACATTCAGCTAAACCTTAAAAGAAATGGCTATGAGCTCCAGTTCCATTCTTTGAGGGTTTGATCTCTTTTGATCATTGATGCCATTGCTTTGTTGATAATTAGGTCTAGCATCAAGCTGAGTCTCCACTTACATCTCTGTTTAGTGGGCTGCAGAAGGGTTTGGAGTCTCAATGGCAGCTCTCAACCCAAAATCTGGTATCACAGTATAAACAAACACCAGCCTGTTTAATACCCTGACTAACCAGACCTCTGATATCACCACAGCCTACCTTCTCCTTGATCATTTTTAGCCTCTAGCATTTTATTAGCATCTGGTTTTGGGCAGTGATGGAGATATAATACAGAGCTAGATACAGAACACAGAGTTCAGTGAACCTTTGATCTGACACAGCAGGGCTGTATTTTTGTTTTTACTATTCCAAGTCAGTTTGTCAGCTGATTTAGAGCACCTGAGAGAGTTCTGAAAAGATAAGAATTCAATATTCTAGTTTTGTTCATTGACAGGTTTTACAAAAGCATACTAAATTCATTGCTGCTCCTGTAAAATTTAATTGTGTTAGGAACTGAAACAACAAGAGCACATCTGTTTCTTATAGGTGCCTTTTTTTCACAACTTTCTCTAACATGTATGTTGGAGATTGGCAGACTGGGTGGGTATTTGGTGTAATTTGATGCAGTCTTTGATAAAAACAGTCTTCCTGAAAAAAAAGTAAAGGGGCAATATTAAAATAACTGCTGGTCTAGGTGCTGACAGAGTGAATGTTACAATGGATACATGTCCAGTCTGTTTAGAGCAATAATAATAAAAATAAATATTTTCAATTCACACCCTGCTTTTCAATTCAAAGGATCCCCAGGTGGTTTACAAATGCCATGCAGGGTTTGCTCTACATGGCACTGAACTGCAGTCACAGGTACTGTCCAATAATCTTTATTGGTGCTGTCTGGCAGTCCTGAGTAAATCTGTAGGGATTGTTTGGGAAAGCAGAATGTAAACAACAGAACTGAAATGTAGTCAAGACCCAAGTGTTGGAAATGTTGTAGTTAATAGTTGTTATTATTTCACATGTCAGTCTTGAAAGGCTAAGCAACCTGGAAGACCAAGTCCTCTTTCCTGTGAAAAAACAAACAAATAAAAAAGAGAACAAAACTCTCCCCTCACCAAAGCAAATCAAAACAAATCAATTAAGTTTAAAAAGAAAACATTTAAAACTAAAATGTATGAAGTTTAACAAAGACAAGTTCCAGATTCTGCATCTGGTATGGGACAACCCTGGATGTATGGACAAATCAGGAATGATAGGCTGGAGAGAAGCACTGTGAAAAGGGACCTGGGGGGTCCTGGTGGATGGCAAGTTGAATGTGAGGGCACAGCATCACCAGCTGGCCAAGGGTGGGGATTGTCCCACTCTGCTGTGCTCTGCACTGGGGCAGCCTCACCTGGAGTCCTGGGGGCAGTTTTGGGCGCCACAATATTAAAAAGATATTGGTTAGAGAGCATTTATCATTACATAAAATAGGGGATGAGAGATATCAATAAGTTTAGGCTGTCTGAGGTCCTCAAACTGCTTTGCAAATGATTCTTAAAGCAGTTTGGAAGTGGTTCTTCACTATATAAAATAATGATTATAGTCAGAGCTACTATGATGACTTTCTTCGCACACAGTGAAGTGGAGGGCCCAGAGCAGGAATCCTTAGTGCACTAATTCCTGATCCTTATTTTTACAAAACTGAGCTCACTTTCTTTTCAAACAGACATTTTCCATTCACATTTCACAGCTGCAGAGTAAGACACATGACTTGAAATCACAATCACCTTCAAAATAGTACAGTTATTCCAAAGAGCACAGTCATTCCAAAGAAAGAGCACAATGGTTCACAATGGTACAATTAATCAAGAACATCCACTGGGAATATCCACTCGAAGGGTTTCAACAGCACTGGGATTCTGGATCCTGCTCTTTTACTCCACTGAATTTTCAGGATAAAGAACAAGTGATTCTGTAGGAGACGCTTTCTGGGGGAGGACAGTCTGAGACATGGCAAAGACCTCTATAATCGAGTTAGGTGTTAGAAGTTTGTTTCAGGGTGTGGGAGAGAGAGAGAGCCTGCTATGAGCCAGCAGATAGAGCTCAAAGCAGGCTCGGAGAGAACAATACAAAAGGGGGTAAAATATGAATACATGAGCTCAAGACTAAAGATTGCTAAGAAAGAGAGTAACAGAACAGAAGTGAGAGAGCCGGGGAAAAAGAGAGAGAGAGCATAGCAAAAGAGTAGCAAGAGAGCTAAGAGGGCTAAGAGAACTAAGAGAGCGTAGTAAGAGAGTAGCAAGAGAGCGAGTTCTCTTTTACAATTACTTATATAATTTATACATTTGAATATTCTATTCCTTTACTAACCAATCTTTCTAAGTATACTAATACAGTAACATTTGTATATGACCTATAGAAATCGCTGTTTTTGCATATTTTTAGTTATCTCAGGGTCCTTTAGATCTCTCCTTATAAGGCTGGGAAGAGGGATCTCAGCTTAGTTTTACTGGGGGAAAGAATGTGTTCTGGCATACCAGCCCGGTTTCTTTGAATTATTCAAACCGTGCTTTCATTTGTATTTCTTCCTTAGCCTTTCTGGCTAAAGAGTCATATTTATAATTTCTTTCTAATTCTACCTTCCCAACATGATTCCACAGCTTTTATTCCTGTATACCATAGGCAGGTTTGAAAGAATCCTTATTCTTTGAGCTCCAATGCCTGTTAAGTAGGAATCACCAAAGGGAGGATTCCATTACCTGCTGTTCCTGCTTCTTGTAGGGCCATTGTTTGCCATGGAAACACCCATGTCTCTCCAGCCAGTCTGGGCATGAAGCAGATGACTAAAATGTCTATAAGTCATCTTAGAAGGTAGCATGGGATCTTGGTAATGATCTGCAAGGCTGCAGCTTTTAACTATTCTAAACTTGCCTTCTTTGGGCTTGACATTTGCAGGGCGTTCCAGGGGCAGTGGGCCTGGCTGCTACAGAGCTCCAATAGAACAAAACTGGAGTAGAATCTGGAAGTTCTGGATGTTCTCAATTGTTAAGATTCCAAAGAATGAGTTAACAGTCAGAAATTTGGGGGCTTTACGTCAGGAGGTACGTCTTGCTGCAAAAAAGAGAGGTCTGGCTCCATAGTCAGTCAGAGCAAAGTTCAATGTCTAAGTGGACAAGAAGGAACCTGAAACCATTCCACCTTGTGGAATACTCCTGAAATTAATTCTGTTTCTCCTTCTGGCCCCTAAATGTCACTGAGATGGTGACTTTTCTTTGTGGCTTGTTTTCAGAACTAATGAAGATAAAAGAAGAGTTCCTATTCTTAATTGGAAGGGTTAGTGACCCAATGTTATTTTTATTTTCTTCCTTCATGTCCTTGTTTCTTCTCTGTTCAGATTGGAGTACAGGGCATACTTGTTTGGTGTGCTGTACTCCTGGATCCTTTCAGAATTTTTTTTCATTACCTTTCCAGAATATTCAGTTGCCATGCATAAATTTTCAAACTAATCAAGAACGGCTGCTGCTGTGATGTCAGCAGAAAGTTGCCATGCCATGCTGCTGCCAACAGAATGTTGCTGTTGAATGTTGCAGGCATGGAAAGCCTGACTTTGCAGAGCACCTCTTTGAAATGCTCATTGCAAGAGGATTCTCCTGATCCAAGGGTTCTCAGTTGACAGGCTTGCCCCTTGGCACTGGGGGTCCCATATTTTTCCTTTTCAGTGCACAGTCTGTGAAACTGCTGTTCAGCATCACTAAAATGTTCAAGCAAATTTTTCTGCAGTTTGTAATTTTTTTCCACTTGCCTATTCTTTCTATTCTTGCCCAGACAAAGTCTGGCTGATGATTCAGCTAGCAAGTAAGTAGAGTTTTTTTCCTAGGTGCATCTGATCTGGCTTTTGTATCAATGTGTTGTTCATGCTATCCCTTAGTAACTGAGTTGATTTTGAAGTGAAAATGCCATTAAAAAACTAGTACTTCAGTAAAACTCATGTCAACAGCTTCAGCCAAAAAGGGGATGTCTGTAGCTCTCTCATGGGGTATGGGCAGCTTTTGTAATTGAACCTGCAGGTTCTTTTCCTGGCACAGGTTGGCCTGTGGCAGTGGGGTCTGTAATTTCCTCAGCTGCTGGTTAAACAAAGACAAGTTCCAAAGTGCAGGCTGGCAGAGCTTCTGAGAAGTCTGTCTAAAGACTGCAGTTATCTTCAGAAATGAGGGAAAGCAACTAATTTTCTAAATTCTCTGATTAAAATATTTAATGGTCTGACTTTACAATGGTTGGAGAAAAAGAATAACCTAGGATATTGTGCTGTTTTCTTGCTTACTATGTAAAAGAATTGTTGCTTCTGGAGGGACATCCTGGAAGAAAAATGTTCTTTATTTGGGTTGACTTATTCTGTGGGATTCCCCACAAGAGGTAGTTTTCTAACAACATCTGTTTTATTTTCCCTTGCCCATTACAGGTGAAGTCACACGCAGATACAGAAAAGCCCATGAGTGAGTGGCAAAGTAACCTCTGACATTTCAAGCATTTCACAATCATGGAGCAAGCCATGAACTTTGCTTGCTGCCATAGAAGCCAGCCTTGTAGCCTGAAAGAAAGTCCATTTCAGTGTCTTTGCATCAACAAAAAATCGCTGGCTGTTTTTTAATTTTCTCTTGAAGAGCTTTTAAGTAGATCAAAGTCTGGTTTTGCAGACAGAAAGTTGATTGCTGTTTGTTTTTAGCCATGGTGGAATATATGGTTCACAATAATATGCAGTGCTGTCTAATTAGCCCACTCTAATTTAGTTTTAGCAACTCAGAATCCCATTTCTATTGAAGTTTGTGATATCTCCTTAGTATAGCTGGATAGATTGATGCATATTAATAAGATTGCAAATAATTTGTAATGCTGTCTGTCCACAGAGCACAACTCCAGAATCAGAAGCTGCTTGGGCTCCCTCTGTTTCTAAAGAAGATGAGGAGGAGGAGGAAGACAACCAAGCTCCACCTGTTTTTGGACCAGAACCTGAGCATCCAGAATCAGTAAGGGCCAGCTTTGGTCAACATTGTGTTTGATGTAATTCAGAGCTGTCTGTTTCTGATCAGACAGCACTGATCATTCACGGCTGAAAATTCAGAGGGCTGGAGTCCTACTGTGACAAAGTACTTCTCCCACTCCCAGCCACTGACACCTGGAAAATCAGCTCTGAACTTTCAAGTTTAGTCATAATTTTCCTGGCATTCTGATAGGGACCATGACTTTATCTTAGCACTGGATAAGAGGTAGCATTGTGTATTTAAATGCTGCTGGTGTAAAAATGAACTACTTTGTATCTGAGCAGGCTCCCTGTCATCAGTGGAGACAGCAGTCCAAAAGCAGACATCACAGAAACTGTCCTGTGGAGGTTCCTACCCCTCTCCATGGACTAAGTTGCTAAATTAATAGCTTAGACTACACCTGGAACTTTTACATGACCAAAATTTGATGGGGAGAGTCCTGTGCAGTCCTGCCATGTCAAGAGAAGGTTGGCCTCTGAAGGGCTGGAACATGGTTCCTAATGGACACTTCTTAAAGCCTGAAATACTAATGAGAAGTATCTCTGCCATCCACCTTTCTGACACAAACTGATTTATTGTCACAGATCTATGCATCCTCTGGAATAGTAGCTGACACTTTACCAGTGTCCTCTGAAACAGGCATTCCCAAACCTGAGAACTCCAGCACCAACAGTCTGTGTAGCAACACCTGCCAGCAGCACAACAGGATAGAGGAGGAGAGTCTAGGGAAACTAAGTAGGTCTTCTGCAGTTCTGGTCTGATAGAGCTGTGTTAATGTCCATAGAAAATGAACACTTGCCTTGGTACCTGTTCTTTCCCTCTATCTGTCTCCTTTGGATGTTGCTTCCTTTTCCTGGTTTCCTGTCAAAGTAACTCTTCAAAAGACTGTAGAAAACCAGTCATTGTGCAGGCCATCTGTGCTATGGAGTTACCTGTCTTCTTGTTGTTGCTGTTGTTGCTACCCAAATGACTACAGCTCACAGCCCCAGAGAGTGGGGCTGCATTTCTGATCTGCTGGATGGTGGTATCTCCATTTTTATGTGATATTTCATTTTGTCCCTTTCAGGAAGGATTGTGAGTGTGGGGGACCCTGTGACAAAATACGTTGGACTGGAAAAAATTGCCAAAGGTTAAGTCCAACCACAGTTCCTTCTCCAGAACCACAGGCCAGGTATTTTGCTGGTGTAAGATCAAGTGTGAAGCAAGCTCCAAATGTGTCCAGATATGGGGTTTAGATCCTTCTGTCTCTGAGTAATGATCAGAATTTATAACAGTAATCAGAAAGTGTCATCTAAGAACTTCATACAGTAAGTGTCTTGCCTTCAGCAAGGAGCAAGACCTGGAAGATCTCCTGTCCCTCTAGTTCTTGGCACCTCTTTACCTATTTTCTTATGAAAAATCTTTTTTTTTTTTTTTTTCCTTGAAATAATAGGGCCCTAGATAGATTCAAATAAGAGATCTGAGAACAGAGCAATAAGCGTTCTTGAGAACTCAGCAAGGCAACATGGAAAAAGAATGAAAGATATTACTTTCCAGATTTTGTAGACATGCTCCATACCCTACCCCAGGCCCCTCATAGGTTTGGAACTAAAATAAATCCAGTGTGAGCATCTGAGATTTGTACTAGACCTTCATGTTGAACCTAAATATTCTTTTGGACACACAGCATGGCAGAGGGCTGGTGGGGTGCTTTTGGCTGAAGAGTAGGTGATGCCAGGTGTTTTTTAAACACTCCAGGCAGCAGAGACCTCCAGTCTGGGCTGGCTTTCACTTGTAGGAACTCCATGGCTTCTCCTTTCTTTGCTGCTGTTTTGTTTCCAGGGGTTTCAGAATGGTCTATACAGCCACCAATACTGCCACAGGAGGAGAGGTAAGTGTCAATAATCCCAGATTTTACAGCTGTTGAGTGTCTTTCCCTCTGGTAAGCTGTGGCTGGAGCTTTGGGTTTCCAGGAGATCTTTCCTGTAAAGGCTGTTCTTACAAATCACAGACTAGCATCATCCTGCCCAATCCATTTTGGACAGCTCTTTGGGGCTACAGCTTAAGATTTCTGAAAGCTCCTATTTGTCTGACAGCAAATACATCTGATTCTTCCTGGTAGCTTCTAATCCCCTTAGAGTACCATGCTTTGTAACTGTGCTTAGATAGAAGTCTACCAGGGACTCAGGGCATATCCATAAAATGCCATGGAGTGGATTATTTCTTTTTAAAGCCAGGAAACAGCTGCAAATCTAAACTGTTCAAGACTGTTCTCTAGAGTTTAGGAAGTGGTAGGATTCTGGTTTTTGAGGGATAACCTTAATGATCCTTTTAAGATGGCATTTTATCCATTATGTCTGTCTCTATTTGCTTTGTTTTGCCATCAAGAAGAGCAAGAGTTGCATTTGAAAAAATGATCAAACTCCATAGAATTCCTAAAGGATTCCCAGGTATTTTGTGATATTTTCACAGGAACAGAACTACTTTGTGCTTGCAAACCATCTGTGAATGGTAATAGTAGTGATAAACTAAGGCCATTGGAAGAGAATTTAGGTGCAGGGTGTTGTTAGAGCTCTAGGCTTGATAGCCTAAGGGACAAATGTCTATGGCCATGTGTCCTACCTAGCACCTGAGCTGACAGAGACATGGGCTGCTGTAATGTCAGTGACTAAGTTCTGATGTGTAATCACAAGGCAGTTTGGCATAGCTGGGCTCTGTTACTCCGGAAGTGCTCACTCCATGTTCATTCTGATCTCATCCCAGAAACACTCACTCCATGCTCATTCTGATCTTGTGCAACAGACTTCTTGGGCTAATGGTTTTCAATGTCAATTTAGGTGGCTGTAAAGCAAGTGGGTCTCCTCCAAAAGGAGCTAATTGCCAATGAACTCCTAGTTGTAAGGAACAATAAGCACCCCAATATTGTTAACTATTTAGACAGGTAAGTAGTTCTGGTATTATTGAGTGAAAGTTCATTTATGTTCTGCAAGACAAAGGTTAAAAATAACCTGTTCAGATACTGCTGGAGAACTGAGCTTTTTACTTTTATTTATCTATTTGTATACAATATATGGGAGGAGAATGAACTTTATTTGCATTAATCTTTTCTGGCATGCATCGTTGGAAGCCTGGGACAGCCCTATCTGGGTAAAACAACAGTCCCTAAGTTCACTACCTCCATGTGTTTTGTTGGTTTGGGGTTGGTTTGGGTTTTTCTTTTTTTAAGTTGAACATACTTTCTGTATTTTATGGTAAGTGCTGATAAGTCATCACAGAAATTATTTCCCTGTATTTTTCACTTTTTTGCCATCTATATCATCTCCGTTTTCATGAATGAGCCTTTCTCATTAGACTGCAGAAGTAGTGTGGAAATAGGAATAAACTCTAGTGTTTTTCGTAAGGTAATTTAGCTATGCACATTTAGCTCCATTGTTTCCTTCTTTCAGTTACCTTGCTGGGGATAGACTCTGGATAATTATGGAATACATGGATGGAGGACCTTTAAGCAGTGTCATTAAAGAAGTCCATATGGCTGAAGGAGAGATGGCAGCCATCTGTCAATAGGTAAGGGATGCCACTGGTACTTCTGATTGTTAGGGCAGGCTGGTGCTTCTAGACAGGTGGAAAGAACAGGAGTGATTTCACGTTCAGAGCTTTGTTTCTGTGTTGCTTTGATGATAAAGAGAAGTAAGAGTGTCTTGGGTGGAGGGCCCACCAGTACAACTGTTGTGGCACTCTCTTTTCTAAAAAAATTATTTACTTTTCTGAGCATTGCCTCTTTGAACATTTGCCTGGAGCCTGTCTGTATTGCATTCCCTGCTTGTAAAAGCAAACATGCTGGTAGCAGAATATCAAGCTAACAGCAAACGATTGTTTGTCACCTGGATGGAGAGAGCCCAAGCCCTGCAGCGGCAGTCATTCTGTCTGTGTTGGCAGGGGACAGTCTGTAATAAATATTGCCATTTCTCTTTCAAGAGGTAATAGGTCTTCACTTAGAAAGATATTGCTCTACTACTGATGAAGCAGCAGACTCTTCCTCTTGACAACACCATGTTCTACCACTACTCATCTTTCAGCTAGAACTGAGGTCCTTTAGAGCCATTTTCTTTCTTGGTGATGAAATCAGGTCATTAATTTTTACCCTCCTGTTTGTTTTTTATCTGTCAGTGCTGCAAGCACTAAATTCCCTTCACTTCAACCTCGTGATTCATACAGATGTAAAAATGAATGCAATGAATGAAATGAAATGAAATGAAATGAAATGAAATGAAATGAAATGAAATGAAATGAAATGAAATGAAATGAAATGAAATGAAATGAATGCAATGCAATGCAATGAATGAATAAAAGCATTCTTCTTGGAATGGATGGATCTGTCAAACTGAGTAGGTATTCTTGGTCAAGCACAGAATTCCTGGAATGTGGGGCTGCTTAAGGCTGACCACCAGTTCCCAAAGAGCGGTGCCTGGGGGAGTGCACAGGCCATTGCTGTAAGCTAAGAGTGCAGCTGCTGTCTGCAGAGAGGTCTTGAGAGAAATAAGGTGTTTAGAGTGGCTTTGGTTTATGTGTGACTCTTCCAGAGGGTGGGAGTTCCAGTCTTACACTTCAAGTGAATTAAAAGCCACTGAGTGGAATGTGGAGGTTTCTGTAAGTGACCGATTCCAGTTTTCCTCAGTTACAGCCCTGAGGAAACAGAGCAGGGCCTCTTTTTCAGCTAGATTCAACACAACATTCTCAGACTCAGAGTGGGAAATTCTTTAACTTGGTTTCTTAATTCAAGCTGGCTTTAGCAACACTAAGGGTTTCCTCCTCAGACAATTTTGGCCTCTGTGCTCAGATGATTTCTTAGCAAAGCAAGTGGAGTTCGATGGTTGGGACAACTCACTGGATGGCACTAGAATATGTGAATAAGGATGTGTATGGTACCAAAGTAGATAGTTGGTCCATTGGCATTGTGGTGTTAGAAATGCTACAAGGAGAGCCACCTTACTCCAAGGAAATGCCTCTCAAGGTAAGGTGCAATACTAGCAGATGGCATGGTCACTCTAATCTGTCCCATGCTCTGTCTTCCATGAGACAAGATCCCATTCACATCAGCTTGGACTTGTTCAACCAAGGCCCATCTACCAAAAGCTGTCCTTGGAGCATATCAGCATCTAGTGTAGCTTTGGCTGCATCAATGGGAGAACCTCAGAAGAGAAGTGACATGTTTCAGTTAAAAAAATGCTCCATTTTGGCCTTCAGTGATGCTTCAAATTTCTCATGCACTTTTTGAACTCTTTTTGAGCTGTGTTTCAGAATGAAAAGAAATGCTCAGCAGCAAATTTCTTGAACTGGGGAATTTGTATGAAAAACATTTCAACTTTGTCTTCAGGCTCTTTTCAGTCTTGCACCTCTGCCAGTTACCTTTACTCTTACCTATCAGGAAGTGCCTCTGGTTCTAGGAATGCCTTAATTATTCATTACCAAATAATTTCCTAAAAGTATGTTTTAGCACAGGGCTTAGATTCATTAATGCATTCACTTGAGTATCAAAATTAACAGATTTACCATAGGGATATTACTTAGAGTTATGTAGTGGTTTAGATTTGCTAATTTGAGTTTCCTGGCCAATGTACTGAACTAACATATTTATTTTTCTGATTAGACCATTAAAAGTTTTTCTTTGACCATGAAAGTGAAGCTGATTGAGATTTTGGAGTCTAATTAAAGACAGAGTTGCAGGTGCATTTTCATCATAAAATATTTTTGGATGTAACTAAGTCTGTCTGTGTTGAACTGAGGTTCCAAAAGTTTCTGTTCCTTTAAGCAAGGAATAAGTTGATGGATTTCCTTTTTGGCATCTGGGTAACTTTTTTTATGGAAGCTGTGCTTTAGAGACTAGTGAGCACTGCAGAGATTAATTGTATGTAACAATGCTTGGAAATAATGTGGTTAGACCAAATTCACTCTTTAAAAGAGTCTGCAAAGCCTGTAGAGTCAATCCTCAGAGCAGCCAAATGTGCTTTTGGCTGATGTAGTTCCTACTAACTTGGTCAGCTCATGAAATCAGGTGTCAAGGCAAGATCATGTGCATGTTGGATTAGCTGTGGCAGCTATTTTGTGGGGTCTTTTTGTTGGTGCAGAAAGATCATGCAAGATTGCTGGGGAAGAAACTGGAGGCTGGAGATTTAAAAATGGGGTCTATGTGAGCAGTAAGGAATATGAAAGAAGCAGGTAGAGTCTTGTGCTTCCTCTTTCTCTAGGTCCTGGATCTCATAGCTAAGAGGAATACCAAAGCTGGAGAATGCTGAGTAACTGCAGGACTTTCTGAACTGCTGCTTGCAGATCGATGAGGACACTCAATGGTCTGCTGAGCAGCTTATGCAGGTACAATATGAGGCAGCTGCAAGTGAAATAGCTGTCCAATGGATCGATTTTCTCATCAGCTATACTTAAAGGCATCAGATGAACTTCCCCTCATATTAATGCCCAGTCTGGGTGGTTTTCAAGAGAAAACTGAGTAGAAGCATAGAATATTTTGGGTTGGAAGAGACCTTTAAAGGCCACATAGTCCAAATTCCCTACGATGAGCAGGGTCCCTGTCTGAACTGACCTTGAATGTTTTGAGGGATGGGGCACCTAGGACCTCTCTGGATAACCTGTTCCAGTGTTTCTTCACTCTCCTCATAAACAGTTTCTTCCTCAGACCTAATCTGAATGGACCCTGCTTTGATTTGAAAGCATTTCCCCCTTTTCATAAGCCCTGATAAAAAATGCATCCCCGTCTTTCTTAGAACACCCCTGAAGCCGGTAAGGCCTCCCCAGGGCCTTCTCCAGGCTGAACAACCTCAAGTGTTTCAACCTTTCCTCATAGGAGAAGTGTTGCATCCTTTGATCATTTTTGTGGCCCTGTTCTGTGTTTTGGTAGTAGGTTCAGATTTCCCTGGTGGCAAGAGCTGTAGTAGGATGATCCCAGGTATGGAGGCATGAAATAGTGCTGGTGGTGAAGAATCCCAATGAAGCCATCCCAGACAAGCAGTCCAAGACTTGGCTGTGGGAAAGAAGGGATTGTTGGGGGTCTCCCTTTGAGCATCGGGAGGGCTTGTCCCTCCTACCACACTCAGATGTTTCTGATACCAAAACAGAGACAGCTGAGCAGGACTTGTCACAGCCCTTTTTTGCTGCCTGGCACAATTGAGTAGATGAGAACTGCTGCAGGATTGCTGCCAGGTTTTGTGACAGATTGGGAGCTGCAGAGTGTGTGCCACTTGGCTGTCTCTGCTGTGAAGGTGCCAGCCAGCACAGGAAGTGCAGGGGATGCAAAGGTAGACACTGCTCTCCCTGCAAGCCAGAGCTCAGTCCATCAGTGCTCCACCACTTGTCTCCCTGCTCTTGGTGTTGAAAACCTCAGTGATCTTCAGATGAAAATATGGGCTCAGATCCTACTGGGATAAACATTTCTTAGCTGTCCTTGAGTTTCATGAAGAACAGCTTATGCTACTCATCTTTTTTGACAACTAATATAGCCCATGCCTACAAGAATGAGAGTCCTAAGTCAATATTTTGTGTTTCTTGAAAGTGAAAATTCCTGGACTGCAAGCAGCATTCCCAGAGTCTTGGCAGGGCAAATATTGCATCAAGCTAGAGACACCTTGATAAATGGATTAATAGAATTATGAGCCAACTATTCCAGGTACTGGACGTGTGGTAGAGAGGTACATGAAGACAGAAGTGCAGATAGTTCCTTCAGACCTATTTCTTTGTGGTATCTCAAAGAATAGCACTTGAGCCCATTAGAAAATGAGCTTGGAAAGACATGGTTCATTTGTTTTCCTTTGGTCGGTATCCATTTTTACTCTCAGCCAGCCTCACCCCGCTGATCATTGCAGCAAGACAGGAGAGGGAGGACAGGAGATGCGACAGTGACAGAACTGCTTTATCCAGTGCCAGCAATAGGTGGCTCTCATAATAAAAATCAAACTAAACTCAATTCAATTAGAAGATACCCTTCCTTCTCACCCTGTGAAAAAGCTGTACATTCCCTTTTCAATTGTCACTCGTTTCTTAAAGATGCAAAACCCCATTTATGAAGGGGTTTTGGTATGGCTTGGGATTGGAGAAGGGTCTTTTTCATTCCTAAACTCCAGACTGCACTGCTTTTGGAATACAGCCCACTGGATGATTTCTGCCCAGTCATGGTACTCCTATATGAGGAAGAAAGCACATTTGCATTTCCAACCAGACACGAATGTAGAGTGGGACAGACAAAATATCATGTGGAGATACATCCTTTCAGCTGTAGTTCTGGAGGGTTTCAGCTCTCAACCATTGCGTTTGTACAACTAATATAAATCTCTTTGTCTCTCTGTAAGATGAGGGTCTTAGTCAAATGAAAAAGCAGCAGGATCAGTCACTGCTCTCAGAAAGGGTCCATCTGATGCAAAGCTGTCAATGGAAACATGAGGTGAGAGTGGGCCCAGCTCTGGCCAGTGCTCAGCCCCAGCAAAACCCTGGCAGAGCACAGAGCAGCCTCAGCATTTGCAGCCTGGAAGAAGGAGTTTGTAGCAGCAAGCAGCAGCAGACCAGCCCTGGATGCTTGCCTCTTCCTAGGACCAGACCATTCATCCATATCAGAGCCAAACTGGCAGTGGGCTGCTCCCAAGGGGAATCATAGCCGTGCCATGAACTGCACAGCCTGGTGGGATTGGCCACCTTGAGTCTGTGCAGGCATAGAGAAGCACCAAAGAGAGGGTAGTGGTGGTGTCACTGCTGAGAAGATTGCTGTCCTTGGAGACTTGCAGCTAAATATTAATTAACTGTCCTGGATCTCCTTGAAAGCACAACAGGCCTGATTTTTCAGATGGCTGCTGAAGTGAGCAGCTCTGGTTTCCTGAACAGGGGATCCCCAGGGGAAACAGATAGAGCTGCCAGGAGCCTGCAGCTGGCATGACAGTGGTTGATGGGACTTGGGTGTTTCAGGAACAATGATGGCAAAGTGCCCATCCCCGTGGCCCCAAAAGAAGTTCCTGGGGAGCACCAGCATCCAGGGCAGGAAAACAGTCTGTGGCACATCAGATCACACAGAAGTGCCTGCAGGAAGGGCACTGAAGGTCTGCCAGCTTGACCAGGGAGCAGCAGTACCTGATGGGGAGAAAGCCACGGAAGCCATGGCCTCTCTAAGCTCTGCATCTCCCATCACAACTAACACAGTTGTCCAGAGACAGCTCCAGTGGGATCCTGTTGCCACCCAGGTGTCAGCTGCAGGCTGTGCCTTGCTCTCAGGGCAGTCCCAGATGGAAGCAGTGAGCACAGCTGTGGGGGCTGAGGCCAGGAACTCAGTGCCAGAGCTGCAGGAGGAGGTGAGTAGTTATACACTATATAAAATGTATATCTAGACACTTACCTATTTATCTGACCACTTAGTGCAGTATAAATTAGTGTTTTTCTTCCAAGCTCGGTGTTCACAGCCCATCCTTGTGACCAAATCCAAGTTCTTTCTCAACCGTTTGGGAAGTTGGCATGGGCTGATCCATGTTTGTGCTGGATGTTGTAATTGCCTGGGCTGTTGAGTGTTTTCAAGCGTATTTTCTTCTTTTAGTTCTCCCCCTTTCTGAACAGAAGGGAAAATAATTAAAGACTTTGATTTCCAGGTTGTGGTAGCCTAAAGAGGAGCTGTGATGCAGGAAGGAAAACAGAGAGACAGAGAGGTCAGAGAATGCCCCTCATTTCTCTGCAGGATGTTTGAGACATGAAAGTTGTTGCTCTTTCTGCTAGAAACTTACTGCTTTTGACTTGAAATGGATTTAAACTTCCAAAGCCACCTCAGTGATGCTGAGGGCAGTTGGAGTATCACCCCTCACCGCCCAAACATCTTACTGAAACCTTAAACTTCAGAAGGAAACCTTGGCAAACCCACAGTGGGCAACATTTCATATAGGTCAAAATAAAACTTCTGAGTTTAACAGCATTTATGGAACTAAGGGAATTAAGAATGAAAGTTTGTTTTTTCTAACTTCCAGGGTGTTTCACATAACAAGAGGAAGGGACAGGTACATGAGAAGCCATCACCTGTGGGAGGAGGAAGGGTCTCCTCCCAAGATTAAAGCTTAATTTCGGGGGTTTACTGGGGATAGAAAGTGTTTGATAGGGAAGATTGCTTTTCTACTTAGTTTATTAGCAAGGGTTATTGATTAGTAAACGTAAGAGTTTAGGGGTAGCTATGTTTGGTCTTTTCCCCTTTATTAAATCAGGAAATTAAAAAAGGTCACACCCAAACCAGATAGAAACTCAGAAAAGTAGAACTAACCAATTGAATTAGAAAAAGAATTAAAATGCCTGGGTTGTTTCCTCACTTCCAGGATGACTGCCACAATGAGAGGAAGGAACATTTCTGCGAGAAGCCATCACCTGCAGGGCAAGGAAGAGTCTTTTGCCAAGACTTAAAGAACAATTTTGGGGCTAATAGGACTTGAAGATGGAATAGGGAAATTAATGAACTTTACTATCTGCTTTTCTCATAAACTTACAGTCATGTGTCACATTCCAGATGTCACCTGCCCTATTTTTTTTAACGTTTGTTATCTTTTTTTTCTATTTAATTTATGTAATTGTGTTTTGAATAATGAATGTAAGAGGGTTTGTGTTGGTTATGTTTTTATAATGTGTTTTTATAATGTTTTATAATATGTTTTATTATATGGTTTACTATGGATTTAATTTGTTTTATTGAGTTTCATAATATGTTTTTTGTTGGTTAAACCCAAATTTGTTTGCTTCCTTCATTTTCCAAATGCAGCATTGCTTTAGAAAAAACCCAGGCACTCCCTTTCTTCCCTTTGAAAAGAACACAGCCCCTGGATTAGTGGGTGGGGAGTGTGAAGGTTGATCCTTCTTCCTCCGGCCTGTGGGATTTTCTAATTTATTCCTAAGAATTCCAAAACATAAGCTTGAAACTGCAAACACTTGAACCCTGAGGACTGATGCAGGTTTAACTAGCTGTTGCATGGAAGTTCCTTTGCTTTCCAGTTCAAATGTAAACATTTCCTTCATTTCGCTTTTCAAATCCTTTTGCATGGGGCTCCCTGGGGGTGGATGCCAGTGTGTTGCCTAGTTTATTTTAACACCCTGCTCTGCTCCCTGTTTTCCCTGTGATGCTGCAGCCCCTGTGATGCTGCTTCTGTGGCTCTCCTCACTCCTGGGAATCTGACTAGCACAGTCACATGGCACTCAGGTTTCAGCCTGCCAAAGACAAGCAGCAGGTTCTAACCCAGCGAGACAGAATGAGTCAGCCCCAGATCCCACTGCACCATCCGTGGTCTCCTGCCTGTACTTGGAAATGAGATAACTTTGCTAATTAATGGTTTTAATAAACTTTCTGATTAATTTTTTTAATAACCCTAAGTCATGTATTAGTCTTTAGCAGTGTAATTTTCCATTTTAGCCAGCATGTAGCTAAGTGTTTTTTACAGACTGTTGTTGTTAGTGTGTGATTATTAGATCCCCAAAAACTTCAAGTTATGATGAACTAACGCTATTAAGCTTCAGTGAACAAAGCTCTGGGGAGCTAAAGGCTGGACCCCTGGAATCCAGAATTTATAGGCCTCCAAGGACATATTGAAGTAACCAGAAGATAAAGAAGAGACTAACAAAGATAATTCAATATGTTCTGGAGACTTTCTGTCTGGGAAAAATATAATAAAAAACTTAAAAGATGTGGACTAATTAGCATGAGAAGTGAGAAATCAATAACCAATAGAAGATAGAATAGTAATTGATGCAAAAAATTATGTAATTTACAACCAATGAACATTAACTTCTTTGCTAAAAATGTATAAATAAGTGAAAAGTTTTGAAAGTCGTGTGCATTTAGGTGGAGCACCCTGGCCTGGAATAAACTAATGCCTGCTCCCTAATACTACAAAAACAGTGTTAGAGACTTTCATTCATCCTGACATTTTTGGCAACATACTGGCAAGTCTTTGGGAATCAGCTGGCAGCAAAACTCGAGAAACTGTCAGTGAGTAAGAGCAGGAGTGACTGTGGGAATAGGGCAACAGGCATTCAGCAGGAACGATGGCAAAGTGAGCAACATCCACATGTACACACAAATCAGACTGTCAGACTTCCTCCTCCTGGGGGTTCCTCCCATGGTGTGTAAGCTCCCAGCCACATTTTTTTTACCCAAGAAGGCTTAAAAATGGGATTCAGAGTGCTTACAGCCATCTGCCAGGAAAAACAGTAATATCATCCCTATTCCACGCAAAGACAAAATGCAGGGTCCAGGCTGGCAGAGTGGACACAAAAGGCTGGCAACAAGCCAAGGTTCAAAGCCTGGCTGGGGACACGTTGGTGCTCAGCCCTAACACCAGTGACCTTTGATGTTTTATTTTGATTTGGTTTTGGCTTTTGGTGTTTGTCTTCCCACAGGAAAGAGAATCTGGGGTTCCAGGTTTCTCAGCCGTTCAAGCCTGAAGTGTGAAATAGTAACAACCACTTAGATACAACATTTCCAACACTTGCACCTGCAGGTGATTCTGAGCTCAGAAGGGCAGGCTCAGCTCAGTAATTTATGAGAGCCCCTGCTATAAAGGCAGCCACTGCAATGAAGAATCCTTGAGTAGTTCACCAGCCTCCATCCTGTGTCTGCCTCTGCTGAGAAATGTCGACAAACTGTCCAAGTATTAAGTCTTTCTAAGGAATGATTTTCTTCATGATTGGTCATTTAGGTGGTACACCTACATAAGCACTGACTCTCAGCCTAAGAAAGCAAAGGGATAGAGAACTGTGCTTTCTAGATCCAGAAAGCACAGGATTAAATGTCATTTAAAGGAAAGGTAAATACTGGAACTGTCATGGACTTGGGGTTGGTTTTTTTTTTATTCTTTTATGGGGTGTGTTTTTTTGTTTTGTTTTTAATTACCTGTGACTTCTCAGTGTAAAATTTAAAAGAATAGACAAAAATCTGGGCCTTCACTATTTGTCTAGTTTTGAAGCCATGCTATCATTTGTGAATGGCTCTACACAAGTTTTTTCCAAGCTGGAGGCTTCTTCAGCCCCAAGATTGCCACTGATCAGCATGAGTCCACCAAGAGCAGTGGAGAGAGAGCAACTGGTCCAACTCTGTGAAATCTGAGAGGCTGCATATTGTTATATTGCAAATGATCTCTATGTGTCAGACTGAAAGAACAATTCTAACTAATTGCTTGATTAGATTAAGAACTTTCAAATTCCTTGGATCTGCAGCCACAGCTTTTCCCGCTTACAAATGATTACTAATAATCAGTGTAGCTGGACATCAGCAAATGCCCCAAAGTACTGCACAGAACCAGTGGAGGACACACTTGGCATTCTATTGTTCTATAACTCACATTTGAAGTATATTTATCTGGCAAATATCCAAAAAAGTGCAAAACCACTTTCATTGTAGGTCTTCCACGTTATTTTTCCTCAGGAAACCAAACATCAAACAGCAACAAGAGGCAGAAAGAGTACTTACAATTCTGCAACACCTTCTAACAACATATCTAAAACTCCAGTTTCAAAGGAAATAATGCCCAGAATTCTAGGAGTATTCCAACAGCGCACTTATTGCTCTTCATCACAATATGAATGCGTGAACCCATGTCACAAGTTTTGTAGATAAATACACACCAAAAAAATTTGAAGGGTACAAGAGATTAGTTTAGAGCACTTACTTTCCTAACAAAACCTAAGTTGTGGACGGCAGAAAAAGCAGCTCTGATGGACGCCGGGAAAACACATTAACTAAGTTTCTTTGCGGGTGTGACTGCTGCTGGCACCAGCTCCGGCTCCAGCCGGGCAGCAGCACCGAGGGCGGCCGGGGGAGCCGGCGCTCCGCCCCGCCACGCCCGGGCTCCCTCCCCGGGGCCGCCTCTCCCTCCGCCCCGGCCCCGGGACCGCCTCTGCCCTGCCTTCTCCCCGGCCCACCCGCTTTTCCCTCCCCTCCTCCCGGCCCGGGGCCGCCTCTCCGGCCCTGCGCCCCGCCGGCGGCAGCGACGTGGTGCGGTGCTGTGCGGTGCTGTGCGGTGGCGGAGGCTCAGCCATGTGGGTGGCGGCGCTGCTGGCGCTGCTGGCGGCGGCGGGGGCGCAGTACGAGCGCTACAGCTTCCGCAGCTTCCCGCGGGACGAGCTGATGCCGCTGGAGTCGGCCTATCGCTACGGGCTGGACCAGTACAGCACCGAGAACTGGCCCGAGAGCGTCAGCTACCTGGAGGTCAGCATGCGGCTGTACCGCCTGCTGCGCGACAGCGAGGCCTTCTGCCACCGCAACTGCAGCGCGGCCGGGCAGCCGCCCCCCGCGCCCCCCGCTGCCCCCGGCGCGGCGCTGGAGGAGCTGCGCCTCCTGTCCGGGGTGCTGCGGCGGGCGCAGTGCCTGCGGCGCTGCAAGCAGGGGCTGCCCGCCTTCCGACAGGCGCAGCCCGGCCGCGACCTGCTCCAGGAGTTCCAGCGCCGCGAGCCCTACAAGTACTTGCAGTTCGCCTACTTCAAGGTGAGAGCCCCCCTCACCCCGCCCCGCTCCTTGATCCCTCCTCCTTTCTCCTCCCGCCTCTCTGCCCTGCCTCCGCTCCCCCCACCTCTGTCGCGGGCTCTCCTCCTCGAAGTCTCACTTGGTGCGGTGCCACCCTCCAGCCGCGTCGAGCGCGTCTGTCGGTGCCGTGGTGGAGGGGGACAGCATGGTATGTCCCAGGACAGTCTGGACAAACCCCAAGTGCCTGGTGCACCCAATACTAGAAAAGCCTCCTGTCATGCCGACCTCTCGCCTGGTGAGAAGCAGGTTACTCTGGGCCACGACCTCATTCCTCATCACCTTCTCCACACCACTTGTCATCTGCCTCATCTCTATTTCTTCCCTGCCCCTGGTCAGTCCTTGTCCCCCTAGACTGCCAACCCTATACTTTGTAATCCTCTCCTTGACAAGCTTTTCCGTTGTTTCATCCCACTCCTGTAACCCACAGTGGGATTAGTGTGTGCGTTGTCTTTCCCCTGCTTACCCGCATACCATCCAGCTCGCTCTTCACCCGTTTTTTACAGCTCATCCAGCATGTCCCTGAGAATCAGCCCTTCCAGTTCTTCCTTGACATCCAGTCACTGGATGTTGCCCCTGTGTCCGGTAGCTGTGTCATTCCTGCCCCTCTCATCTTTCCATTTGCCTTACTTTCTAACCTTCTCTGGAACCTTTTTCAGACTCTTCGTGTCCCAGCTCTGCTATTGCAAACGATCTTCACTGCTTCTCCTTCAGCGTGCCCACCTTCTTCACTTCTCGTTTCTGGTCCAGTTCTTTCAAGTGCAGCAGCCCCCAGCCTGTGACTTGCAGATAGCCTTGTGCCTGGAAAACTCCAGTTTCATTACAGCTGTGAAAAGGAATGAAGCAAAAATTGGCTGCTGAAGTGGGACACTATAATGCTAGCCCTGGCATGGTATTTACCTTTTGCTCTTTGGTCAGACAAGACTGGGAACACACTCCTCTCTTAACAGGTTTCATCCTGTTTTTCTAGCTTCTTGTCATTCTTCTGTCCAGGATCTATTTGATTATTTTCTCCCTTCTCATCTTCACCTCCTGATCTCTATATCAAGGTCCATCTCTCCTGTCATCCCCTCAGATACTGCAATTATTTGCATTTGAAGTAATCAGGGCCTCTCTGTGGGGAGGAAACAAGCTGAGCTCTTTCGTTAGATTGTTTTCTCTTTTAGGGATTCACTCCTAACCTATCCCAGTATTCATTACAGGGGATTGTATGCTTGTGCACTGTTTTGAGATTGCCTCTTGAAAACACGCTAAATCTGTTGCTGTCACCTGTTTTCAGGAGTGCTGTTTTCTCAGCAGTTTTTCCAAACAGATGCAGGGAAGTGTGCTCTCATAAAACCAGAACAGTATCCACAAGCACAGTATCACACTGGTGTCCAATGCCTTCCCTAAGATCATGCAAAAGAACTTGATACATTAAAGCCTCTGCCTTTTCTTTTGACTGAGGGCAGAATTCCTGGAATTCTCAAAGCCATATATGGATACCAAAATGACATCACCACAAATGTTTCCTCTTCTTATCTTAACTATTAATTCCCCCCTTGTGGCACATACAAAGTTTGCAATGTATGGATAACACCAAAAATCTTTTCTTCTTACCATTTCAAATACAGTCAAGTAACTGCCAGGTAGGAGTGTGAGAGGGAAATTGGAGGAATCCCTCCCCCTCCCTTTAAACTCTTTTTTCAATCACATTTGCATTAAGTTTGAGCAGCCTAGTTTGGTGGGTTTGCCTTTAATGTCTATTGTTTATACTGTGTTTCATACTGGATTTGTAGTGCAGCTCTGAGCCCTTATCTTTCTCGGGGAGTTCTGAATGGGCCTTCTAGGGCTACAAACTGCTGCATCCATAGGATTTTTTCCTGGCTGGTGGTTTCTGCAGAAGGAAACTTCCCCCCTTCCCCCACCCCTCCACCCCTACAATGGCTTTTATAGTAGAGGAAGAAGTGGGAGGAAAACGCTTTATGTAATTTTTTAGAGTGACCACGTGTGTATTCAGGTGGGCTCCACAGAGAAATTTGCCACGTTGTAAGATTCTGGGAGTAGCTTTTCCTGCGCTGCTGCTTGCTCCTCTGGAGGGAGCTTTCTCAGAGCCACTGAGCTCACTTAGGAGTGTGTTTCTACAAAACCTTTCATTTTTTTCTAAGAGATGAAAATAGAAACCAAGGGTGAATCATAAGCCTAAGCAAAAATGAGACTTGTCAGCCTACCAAGGGAGCAGGGTTACAGCTACAGCATGAAAGAAACCAGGCATTTGACGAAAGTGCAGCTGAGATTTCCCTTTGCATTTAGCACAGTCTGGGCTGACTGGAAACACGTAGTTTTGGGACAGCCAGGAAGGGCAGCTGGCAGAGTTCCAGTGCTGGGCCACTGCTAGCGGCACAGCAGCAGTGTGTGGGTTGAAGTCTTGCTCGTGTGCAGCCGTCTCTCAGGTTCCTTTCTGAAATGAAAGGGCAGCTTCTGTGGATGCAAGCAGAAGGCTGTGTCTGCACATGGGCCTGGGATTCTTGCTTGTTTCCAACATGTGCTGCCAGAAGCTATTTCACATGTGAGCTGTTTCACTCTGTATCGCCTGTACATCAATACACTGAGTGGATCTTGGCCTAGAAAAAAGGTTTTAACATTTCACAAATACCCCAGACATTTGCTTGCTCTCTCACTCTTCCTAAATATGTGCATACATACTATGTAATTTATGAAAATATGCATGTGTATGTATAAAATTTTTAAAAATCATAAGTGGCATGCACACAGAAGTGCATAGGTGTTTGGTACATGCAGTTGTAAATGAGAAATGAACACAAAATGTATCTAACAGGGATTAAAGTTACTTTAAAAATGGGTGCAGAAAATTGCTTTAAGACATAATTTTTGACCAAGTCTCTGCAGTATGCTCTAACTTTGTAATACCACCAGGAAAATATATTATAGTAATAATGTCCTCTGTGCTGCTAGGCAAAGAAGTGACATAAACACATACAAACAATGATGACTCCTGACCAGTATCCGTAGGTTAACATCTGTACTTGCTCTGAGATTAATCGCTCCCAGGAGCCCTGGTATAGACTTTTGCTTTGTCAGCTCTATGTTCAGGGGAAGGCAAGGGGAAAAACCTAATCTTTTTGATTTACAGCAGTCATCTATATTGTCTGCAAAAATATTAGACGTCTAAAGTTAAAAAAAAAATTGCTCATAGTGATGCAGCTGGGAGTAAAACTGGGAAGAATTACATCAGTTTTACTGTACCATTGTATCTGCTGAGACTGCTCTCAGTAGATTTGTGAATATAGAGAATGCAGGAAAATTCATTGACAAAACTAGGAACTTTTGAACTGTTTGGGTTTTCTTTTCTCCTGCTAATATTTTTTTTAACACATTCTTTTCCTTATCCCTGTTTAGGCTAATAATCTTCCAAAAGCTATTGCAGCAGCTCACACATTTCTTTTGAAGCATCCAGATGACGAAATGATGCAAAGAAATATGGCCTACTATAAGAGCATACCTGATGCTGAGGAGCATATTAAAGACTTGGAGACAAAGCCTTATGAGGTATGCTTTTTATTCAGGAAAGTCGGCTCTTTTGGTGCTGTTCTATTACTCCTCTTATTGGGTGAGATTCAGGGATCTCATTTGCTTATGTGTTCTCAGTTCTTAATCTCCCTCTTTTTGTCATCTCAGTCATCTTTGTTCTGCCTTCTTGCTGTATTCAGTAATTCTCACCTCTCCTGTGCTTCATTGTTCCACAAATGAGTCACAGCAAATCAGACAGATGCTGAAAGCTGCTACATGTAGATCGCTGCTGGAGCTAAGCAGGTGCCTAGTTAGCCAAATTCATGAGTGCTGTAGTGGCACAGCTGAAAATAGCTCAGACATTTGGCTTCAAGATTCCATTGAATATCTGTCACAGCCTGTGCTTTAGACTCACACCATTACTTCTCTCCAGCAGGCTTTTCTTCTGATTGGAAATTGAATTACATACTCTGGTCTATAGGAGATACCTGTTAAAATCCTTTAGTCTCCTGTATTTATATCCGTCTGGAGAGCAGCTCATACAGTCATCCAGAAATGTAGAGACATCATTTACTGTATTTGAGTTTACACAGCACTTCTCACAGCTACTGCTGATTCATTCCTGCCAATTTTTCAGAATCTCTTTGTGAGGGCTGTGAGAGCGTACAATGGCGACAATTGGCGGACATCCATCTCGGACATGGAACTAGCTCTTCCAGATTTCTTCAAAGCTTATGATGACTGCATAGCAGCCTGTGAAGGCTCCCGAGAGATCACAGATTTTAAAGACTTCTATCTTTCCATTGCAGGTGAGTGGTTAGGACACAGGAAGGAAAGATGTCCCCAAAGTGCATTTCAGTTTATTCATAAGATTGGTCACCCAAGTCCTGTTCCTGAGTTTAGGCCAGTAGGAGTTTATTAGATTCACTGAAAACTGCTTGAATTCTGGTTTACTTTTTTCCTCTCTTCAGTAACATAAATGAGATCTGTCAGGAAATCAGAGCAGAGATATTACATTAGCATGGAAGTTCTGTGGCAGAGCAACATAGATGTGTAAATAACAGCTGCTCCATCTGGGTAGCAGTGGTCATCCACCCAGGTCTCTTGATCATCATCTCAGTATCAGTTTGGCCACCTTTGAGGCTCAATGGTTAGCCTGCCTTTGAAATCAGCTTTGTGGTTTGTGTAGGTCTGGTGAGCTGTGTCTCCTTTCTCATAAGTATGGCAAAGTTCTGTTGGCTATTTTTAATCTTTCCTACATTAGAGTTTTACTAGTAGGTAACATCTGTATTTTGTGTGTATGGCCAAAAAAGAAAAAAAAAAATCCATTGCTTTGCAAAGGAAAAGGGACATCAACTTTTTAAATTGTTGTCAAAATGGCACATACAGGTTTCTTTCTCATGCTGTTTGGCAGCGAAAGGAACAAGTAATTCCTCTGTCAGTGCTCTGACAGCTCAGTGTTGTTGACAATATTTTTGTGGAGAACACCTGCATGTTCTCTCAATAAGCTTAGAAATTCTCTTGCATTTTTTATGTTCTAAGTTGCCCTAAGGAAAAACATACTGACTTTTTGTCCTAAAGCCATAATACGTCTTGGTGAGGGGAAACTTTTGGGAAGTATGTTTACACAAGAGCAGCTTCAGTTTCTCATGCTCATGGTGTGCAGCTGGTATCCACCAGCACAGCTGACATGGAATAGCTATTGCAGGCTATTCCTCAAGCCTTGACTTGCTCTTGGGCAAAACAGGCAGGTGTCTAGGATAGCAAATATGGAGTGGAGCGCAAATCACAAGTGGTAAAGCAAGAAACACAGACTTTCTTTCCCAGTGGGTCAGAGCTCTGACATCAGGACAATTCCCAAGGCGCTGTAAAGAGTGGTTGTCTATGCTCAGCTGTGATTGACACTTACTGTCACCCTTCCTCTTCCTCTTTGGAAGGAAAGGACAACTCCCAGTAGTAGTGATGGCAAGGAAAGGTAGGAATTACTTCATGATGTCACCATGGCCATGATCATGCATTTCAAGTATTTTGCTCTTGAGATAAGCATGTTCACATTTATTTGCACTGCCTGGGCTGAATCGTGCTTGTGTTCCAGGGAGAGATATTCTGGCTCCAAGGGTCTGCAGGAAGCAGATGTAGCAGTAAGTGTTAACCAGAAGTATTTGGGTCTTGCACTAGGTATGCATTTATTCCTGAGCAGTGAGTTATGTTAGGAAGCCAGCTGTCCTCATTGTGTGGGATCATTTCACTGAGGGACTCGCGTCTCTGGCTTTAACTGCTGGCTGGAATTGAACACCACTGTGTCTGGAGATTCCACTGCTCTTATAAAAGATGGGTCTGGTAAATTCATTAGGCCAGTTATTTTTAGTTAGTTTCAGCAGTTATTTTTAGTTAACCTCAGTGTTCTTCATGTTAGGAGTTGTCAGGGATGAAAAGTGTTCTTTTGTCTTGGTCAGAAATTTGCTGCACAGGCTTAGCTAACTTGCTTTCACCTGCCAAATGTGGCTAACAGGGAAAATAAGACTTTAAAATATTTCTTTTCTGTGCTGTTGATGAATATGATATATCCAGAAAATGCTTGAAACTTTTTGCTGGAAGGTTTTCTTCTTTATTTTTTCTTGAGGATAAAAATCACTTACAGTCCTATATTGCATTATATATAGAAATTTTTAGACTGGGTAAGCTTGTGAATTTACCTGTTTCTGTCTGAAAGTTTTTCTGTGGTAAGCAGCATATTCTCCTCTTTCTTCTCTCTTAAAACATCCAAACTCTGGGCCCATAACATAGCCATCTCTGGAGGTTTATTTTGCAATCACCTGCTGTATCTGTTCGTGACACAGTTTTACTCAGCATCATGGGCACCTTATTTTTGCAATAATGTAGTGAAATTACAAAGGCTTGCAAAATTTAGGAAAGGAAAGAAAGCACTGTTAAATTTACAGCTAGGAAATAACGCAGTACTGTGTAGTACTCTGTAAAACCCACCACCACATGCTGCCTGCAGGTGTCAGTGAAACCTAAGTGCTCGGTTCTCTGGAATTCCAGCTTTGATGCCTTGAAAGTCAGACGTACAGATTTTTACAGGAGGGCCTAGTACCAGCACTTGATTCATACTTCAGATGGAGTTGTGGATTCTCAGTACTTCCAAGCAGCAGGATCCAGATGCACAGGACCCAGGAGAGCATTATAAGGCCGAAGTTTAGTGGGTGACTAATGGGAGAGATTATAACAATTCACTCTGTGCCATCCATATCCTCTGTTGCTATTTTCTTCCTTCCAGATCATTATATTGAAGTCCTTGCATGCAAAGTGCAGTGTGAGAGCAATCTGACACCCATTATAGGAGGCTTTGTCGTTGAAAAATTTGTGGCCACCATGTACCATTACTTGCAGTTTGCATATTATAAATGTAAGTAGTGATTTATTTTGCTTAAATAATGATGATGTTGGATGATGTGGGACAGATTCCATTCATCATCTTTTCCCTCTAATTTTATGCTTTAGAATATAGGTAGTAGCCTCCAGAATCTGCATTTTAAACTGTTCTGGAGGCTACTACCTACATTCTAAGTTTCCCGATGTCTTTTGCTCCCTGTTATCACTGTAGTTAACAGACATGGGATAGAATTTCTTCCACAGACAAACCTACGGAGTATTTAATACTATTTGCTTTTTCCTAGTGGATTCTTATCATCCTCTTAGAATGGGGCTAAATGGGTTTTGAAGAAAGAGGGGACCACTTAACAGAAATTGTAGTGTTTGGTGCTCAGTGATGACATATTTGATAGGTAAATTAACCAGTCAAAGTTGTGGTTTCTTGAGGAGCTGCTTGCACTGTAAAGAACACATTGCAGCTATAAAGAACCCTTACAGCTGTTCCTGCAGGCTCCAATATCAAAGGGAAGACACATCAGCCACTAATAAATCTTGCTTGTGTTGTTTGACTACACACTTTACCCTGACCCTTCTCTCTTTATCAATCCTAATAGAGAAGTGAGGAGGGGTTTAATATATTTTTGTTTGTTTTTTAAATAAATATCCCAGTGTGTATCACTAAGCTGTGTGGTGATACTGGGACACCTGGGGGTAGCATTTGGTTAGGATTTTCATAGAAAACCATCAAAGGTTGATGATGAATTGATTTTTGAATCATGGCTGTATGTGTTTCAGAACACAAAAATAGCATAACATTTCTGGGGAGCAATTTTTTTTTCCTCTATGCAGCTGGTGAGGAGGTAGAGTATGGGCTGTGTTTCCATATGAGTTTTCCAGAGCTTAGATAATAGGAGTTTGTTCATTTACCTTACCTGGGTTTTTTTGATGTGTGTTTATTAATTAGTGAATGACATGAAGAATGCAGCTTCTTGTGCTGCTAGCTACCTTCTGTTCGACGCAAAAGATGAAGTAATGAAACAGAACATGGTCTATTACCAGTACCACAAAGACAAATGGGGACTTAAAGAGGAGGATTTTCAGCCCAGATCGGTAGGTCGATTACCTAAAATGCCTTCTAGACACATTTCAAATATTTCTCTGAAAATACAGTGGGAAAAATGTGGGAGATCTGCTGGTTCTGGAGTTCAAGACATCCTGTTTTATTAAAATCATATAGAAAGTTGTACACAGAAGTGTAGTGTGTCATGTAAACCGTGAATATCATTATAGCTCTTCCCTTGCTGTTGAAATGTACTACAATAGCATATAAGATATGATGAGAAGTAAACTCACGGTACTTCTCTGACACTTGGGCATATTTATATCTTTATGTACCTCTATAAATGAAGCAGCTGGACCCTGAAATCTCTGGTGATGAAATCTCTGAGTGACATTCAGGCTTTTGTGAATCATTATTTGCCAACACATAGTTGCCCACTCGCTTGTTATTTCAGGTTCTGTGGGCATTGGAATGTGTCTGAATATGGTAACTCCAGCTAAACTGACTCTCCACTTACTCCATTTAGAATACAGTTGGGTGGATGAGGATGGAAGAAGGCTCAGGACTGTATTGCATCTAATTATCTAGATCAAAATGCTTGCTGCAAAGAAGACACCAGTCCATCCAGCAACAATTGTCATCTGGCTTTGGAAAACTATTTTAAAAATGGGTTTCCATCCTGTTCTTGAATTTTCGTGTCCAAGTAAATTTTACAGCCTGGACTGTGGCATCAAATTGGATTTTCCAATGTTTCTTGTTACCAGTCATGCAGCTAAATTGTGACACTCAGTGACTGCTTAGGCATCAGTCATATGGGCTGTACAACTAGTTAGTCATTAGCAGTATATGTCCCACAAATTAAATTTAGTGCCTTCTAGTCATGCCTCTTAGAGCACACGCTTTATTGGCACAGTGGGAACCCAGGCCTGCCCTGGCTCTGCAGGGCCAACTGAGACAAAAAGCAGCAAAAATGCATTTGGTTCTTTTAGGCAGCAGCAGCAAGTCTGAGCTCACAGTGGAAGGGGACTGCTGCTTTGTCACTGCTTTTGGGAACAGAGCGGTGCTTTGTAACCATGCTGGAGACAATGTTTGGTGGTGGAGGGAGTGAGGGGTAGCAAGAGCATGAAACTGCAAACCGCAGACAAATTTGGCATACGTGTGCAGAGAGTGCAGAACAAGGGCCCTACACATGCACTCTGAATGTTTCATTGATAACTCCTGGAGCTGGCCACTACAGATAATTTTGTTTTAAAACACAAAATATTAAATGCACACAGCTGTATTGTACTTTGATCTATGTAGCTATAAACAGAAGTTGCTTGCTGTCCTAATCACTTGCCTGGAAAACCATAATGCCTCTGGTCTATTTCCAAAAAGTGGTAATGGGGTGACAGCAACATTTGGCTCTGGCACTAACCTTTAGATGTTCTTGTGAAGGAGGGAGTCTCCTGTTTTCTTCCCCAAAAGGAGTTAAAGGGAGTAATCAAAGTGGATGACAACTGGTGCTCACAAATATGAGAGTGTGTGAGGGAGCTACCCTGTGCTGTCCAGGCTGGGAAGTGAGGAGGGACAGGTGAGTGACCTGGCAGAGTTTCCCCAGCCCAGGCTCAGCCTGGGGTGCTGGGTCATTATCATGCAAATCGGCTCAGGGTGTCTCTTTCCCAGAACTGCCTGCTGCCATAGGCCAGCGCAGGGAGACAGAGGCTTTCTCCTGTCCAAAGCCCACTGGAATGCAGGCACAGGCTGCTGCTCAGCCCTGGCAGTCTCATTCCTTACTCTCAGACTCGCCAGTGCTTTGAAACATGAGAAAGAGGAGAGTGCTTTGTTGTTGCAGTGAGGGAGTCTGTGCTTGGGAAGATCCACAGGAGAGTTTGGAATATGCTGTTTGCTGTTTCATTTCTCAAACACTGTGAACCCTGCCTGGGATCTACCTTTACAAGGTCTGGGTCTGACTTCACTGGGATAGTTTCAGGACACATGTGATGACTCTCCCCTGTCTTGCTACCCTAAAGTAACAGAAATTTTGGGGTTTTTTTGATAGGAGGCAGTTCGATACCACAACATTACCACACTCCAGCTGGAAATGTATGAATTTGCAAAGGAACATCTGATGGATGATGATGAGGTGAGTTGTCTAGAAATGAAATCATGGTCAAAAAAGCAGCAATCACATTTAAAGTGAAGATGATACATAGCTGTAATTCCAGGATTTCACTAATATGGAAAAATCTTCTTGTAGCCACGGCCAATTTATAATAAATTTTTGCTTGGTAAGTGGACTAAAAGAACAAGTCCAAAGAACATCATGTACCATTTAAAAGAAACATGACAGAATTACCACAAAGGTGAATATATAATGTGCTGAGCCCACAGGAAAAAAAGGAAACCCAGTTTCTGAGTTGTAGCACCAGGGGGCAGAGAAATTGTGTATATATATATATAAACCAAATGTTTTTCTGGATTTGGTGTTTTGGGGGGCTGGAGGGGATGTGGATTTTTTTTTTTTCTGAAATGTTGTCTAAATTAGATTTAAAGGTCCTTATGATTTTGTCCAGAAGTAACCACCTAAATTGCAATTTTTGTCCAAAGGAAGTCTTGTTATCTGTTATTTTTTTTCTCCTCAGTGGCATTTTGGTCACCCAGTCATGCTTTCTAAATGGTTGGAATTCATGGCCAAATAACATATAATGACTACTATTTACACTGGCAAATAAGCAAAAGGGATTTTTTATTTTGGTGCAAGAAAAGTAGTTTAATTGCTGAAAGAGCATTTCCTTCCACAACTGAAATTAAAGTATAATTCATGGGAGGTTTTGGATTGCCTTTTGCTTTGTTTTTGGGTCCTTTCATTCAGAGGTTTAAAAAAATTCTTCAAATGATGAAATGTTGCTGGCAAAGACAAAGAAAGAGCTGTGCTTAGTTAGGACACGAGGCAAGGGTATCTGTAATGAGCACTGCCAAGGCCTTTTCTACTTAGAAAAGACAAGGATGGTTTATGTTAAAAAAGGAAAACACCTTTGCAATTTTTATCATCCAGCACAACATAGGGAGAGAGAATATTTTACAGGAGAGAAATAATGTCTGTGCTGCCTTCAGTATTCTTGTGATCTGAACACACCTCTATGTAAAATTCCATTGCAAGGTTACCAGAATTCAGGAAGACTTTCCTGAAGATTTTGGTAAAACCCCCTGAAAGACAGTTTAATAAGCTTGCTTTAAGGTTAAGCTTAGAGGACTAGTCTGTGTGTATTTTCATCAAGGTGTGAAACACTTGAGCACTTTTTATATTCCATGTTGGTTTGTGCTTTGTCCATGATGTTTTCTTATGTTAGGCATCGACTTCATTTGTACTTTTTTTCCTTCTTTCCTATCTGCTGCTTCAAAGCCCAGGGATAAGTAATTAAGGAGGGGGTGAAGAAGTCCATTTTGAGGGTTTTCCCCATATGTTGTTAGAAGAAGGGGCTCAAGAACAATCTTCAGCCTCCAGCAGCATGTGTAGAACAAACAAGCATTTATTTCCTGGCATTCATTCCTGTAGCCCCTTTCACCAGGGCAATTACAATTGACCTTGCAATCTGCAGGGGGGTGGCGCAGTGTAAACCTCAGTTTGACTTTTGGGCTGACAAGGAAGTTGCATTACACTGGATTATATGTTTGTTTCTTGTCAAACAACCAAAATTACTGGGCCTGCTTATGCCACAGATATCCCTACCTCCCATTCTCTTTGTATAGGAAAATTACCATTCTTCTTCTCAGGGGAAAAGCTGAAGGGCCTCTGTGCCCTCCCTTGCTAGGGCCCAAAAACCTGTGAGGGATGGAGGCTGTCCATGCCGCTGGCTTGGCTCTGGCTTTTGTAGTGAACTCATAAATCCCTGGCTACCAGAACTTGTCTTTGGCTGCAGGAGACTGCCAGGGAGTGCAGACAGAGCAGGAATAGCACAAAGGTAAAACCACTACCTTGCAGTTTCTGCTCTATGGGCAGGACCTGGTAGTATAAGTGGAATTTTTTATTTTGTTTAATATTTCTCCTGGCACAGATAGAAAAGTTTGTTCCATAGAAATGTTGAAAACTGATGAAAACCCCAGATAAGGCATTGCAGTAAAAACTTTATTAAAAATTGTTAAGGATGGAGGCAAGCTCTCTTCTAAGTGCGTTCTGTTTATTTAAACCATGTGCTTCTTGGGCCGTAGGCCATACCTTCTGTGAGTTTCTGTGGTCCATATTTGCTGTTTGTGAAGTGGCCAGTAAGACAGCCCACAAGATAATATGCAGAAACAAAATAATTCTTTTTTCCTTGACGGAAGCAAAAGGATTGATGTGGCAAGAGGATTCCTTCCTATGTGAGTGTCATTATTTTCAAGTGGAGAATCACATTTTATTCAGACATCTCAGTGCTCCTGTATCCCAGATCATCCATGTGTCTTTCTAAATCCCATTAGCAAAGCAAGTGAAAACATTTGGCTTCCTCAGGAATACATAGCAGTAATTGCAGAGGCTGGAACAGGCAGTAATGGTTTTTGCATATGTTACTACAAGAAATACTGTTCTGCTTGTGTTACTCTATTAATGTTTTTCCACAAGGAAATGAAAAACTCTTAATTCAAACATTTAACACAGTAGAGGTGACAGCATATTAGCACCAGCTAATTTTAAGAAAAAGTAATTATTCTTAAATATCCTTGCAGTTTTCCACAGGGAAGTTAAAAGAACATTACAGTGTTGTCATCTTAGTTGGCCATGGATAGACAAGCTTCTTGATTTCTGTTCAGATGTGTAATGCATCAAGGCTATCATGGATAGAGCTCCTGGTACTGCACAGATTTAAGTGGCACACTGAAATGCAGTTAAGAGCCAGACAGTTGGTGTAGATGTAACTCCAGCACCACACTAATTGTATGAGACGTGTTTTTGGCCCATAAAGTCAGCGTTCTTATGGAATTTTTTTGGGGGGGAGGATAGCTACTTAGCTGTTCTAAATTACATAAGAACCACAAGTATTTGGCAGGGATGAGCTTACAATGTGATTTTTCTTTCAGTACTTAATCAGTAGGTGAAAAGCTGTTGGCAGCTTTGACCCACTTTTTTTGACATCTTTCTTTTTATTTGTATATAGTGTGTGTCCCATTTGTGTAGTGGTTGAAATTAAGATGTTCTGTGTTTCATCACATCCGTGTAATGCAAAGAAGAATAAGTACTGAACTAATGTGACTGGTAGAAAGAGGACATAAGGAATAGCATCAAAACACAAGGGCCCCAGTGGAGTACTGATAGCAAATAGTAATCTGAATTCAGCCTATTTTTCTGTTTGGGAATTGCTAACAACATACTTTGAGCTTTATTAACTCCTTGCATATGTTCAAATGATTTACAGAAGTGTGCTTGTATCAGCAAGTTGTAAGTGCAGACCTATAAACCCTGCCCTGCCTGTGACCTCAGACCAGCACAGCTCCAACAGCACTGCTGTCCTGAGAAGAGCTGGTGGCAGCTGCCTCAGAGAGATTTGCCAGCTAATGGGCAGTGTTATGGTCCCGTACACTTTTGTGTTATGGTTTGTGTTATGGTTCAACATGCACTTTTTTAAAGAAAAAAGAAGAGATGAGGTGGTTTTGGTTTTTTTTCCATCTTCATTTTCTAGTGGATGTGTGGGTCTTTCTGCTTTCTCTTGTTGCTTCTGCACCACTGGATATGTCTGGTGTTCCTACTCCCATTTATGCCACTTTGCATGGGAAACTGCCAGCATGGTTGGGCTTAAATGGCAGGATGGCCCCAAGCTGCAGGTACTGGCATTAGGAGGAACTTCTACTGCCCAGATTCTCTTAGGCTTCTGCATGCAGCAGAAAGCAGGCCAGAGAGCATAATTAGAGCTCAGAAACAAGGCCACTGGAAGGCTTCTGCTCTCTGTGCAATTGGTTCAATGTTGAAGTCCCTCTGCAATTGGGTTGACTCATGTTTTATAGGCATTATAAATATGTTAAGAGGAGAGCACATTTCTGTTTTACTGTAAAATACTACTGTAATAACTGCAGTGTACTGTTATCTCCAATAATATATGGGAAAAAGAACAGTTAAAGTTTCAGAATATATTATTAAAATGAAACAGGAAAATATTTGAGAAAGTAGTTAATATTCATGTAAAAAAACAACTAAGCTCTCTTAATATTAAAAAAAAAAAAAAGCCCTAAAAGTATGCGGCAGTTAGTCACACTGTGGACTATGTATCTGAAAAAGAAATAAGTTACAGGCCAAATAATTTTTCTGCACAAAGAATTGAGTGATTTTCTTATTTTTTCCCCAGCTAGAATGTGAGGAATGTCCAGCCTGGACTGTCCAGCTCATGGAAGTTCTGGCAGGGCTTTGAGGTGGTCGCAGTGAACTCTCAGGTTTTAACTGAAGGTTAGATCAAGAAACTGTCTCTTGGTTGAAGGCTGAATAAACCTTTCAGGCTGAGCCACTCATTGACATTTGCCTTACTGTTACTCCCAAATAATGTTTTCCCCCTCCAAAACATTGCTGGCCAGTGGGCTGTGTGGTGTGTATGTGCAGGCTCTGCCATGTCCACGAAGCAAATGTCCTCCACAGTCATTGGTATCAGATCTTTGTCTTCACTCTTGCAAGGTGATTATTTGTTCTTGAACAAAATCTGCTGGTTTTCATAGCCCTAACCCTTGTGATTACTCCCATTACTTACTAGGACAATAATTAATTATAAGGCAGCTAGCTCCTCACCTAGAGGCCACCCTTCTCACCACATCCTGATCACCTACACTCAGTACATCAAATCTGTTACTCTCACTGTTGAACAAGTCTCCAAACATTGAGGTCTTTGAACTTCAGCAAAATTTGAATTTTTGCTCTGAAGGACAACTGGGGGACATTTTGTGGGTTAAATAGTTTTCTTCTAGGTCATAGATTCTAAGGAAACAAAGATCCAGCCAATTCTTCATGCTCTGTGGGTTGTCTCTTAAGGCTGCTGGATGAGTTAGAATAAAAGCTGTTTCCTATCCATTCCCTGGTAATCACACATAAAAGCATGCCCATAATAATAATAATGATTTTCTGTGGATCTGAATTCGTTCTAGACCACTATCTTTTATTATTTTCTCTGTTGCTGCCCTGAAGAATGGGATATCCCACTGCAGTACACACAGAATCCTTATAGGAGAGGCCATCAGCAGATCTGCATTGGAAAGCATGGGTTATTATAAGAAAGCATGGGTTATTATAAGAAAGCTAATTGTTTCCCATAACTTTTCCGGCCCATACTGAGAAAGGACAGAACAGATTACAGGTGGAAGCAAGGACCCATGAATGATTAATGCTTGCATTTGCAGAAGGCAATCATTGCAAGCCATGGCAAAGTGTCTGGGTCTGTCAGGGCAGTGCAACTGCTGCTTTCTACTGTTTTTAAATGATGCTGTTGAAAGAAAAGTTAGTGCTGGACCATCAGCCTCAAGTGTGCTGTAACTGAGCCAGGTGCTCATAGCTCTTCCTCTTTGCTGTTTTATTTTAATAGTTGGCCAGGAGTCTCCAAAGTACAAATGTTTCTCAAAAAAAGCTGTGTTCTGTGACTGTGAATGTGACATTTAATTTTGCATGAGGAAGGGCCTGGCCCAATGTATATCATGGTCTTGGACACTCAGTACATTGAGCTACTAAGTGAGGAGTTTTGCATTCTTCTCCTTTTTAGGTCTTTTATTTTATTTTTTTTCCAGTGCTCTAGCTTCTCTTATGATGGTGCCCCAATCTCACTAGCCTGGGTTACAATCTCATTAGCCTGGGTTAGCTTACTCAGAATTGACTAAGAATTCTGTTTTAAAATTATTTTTTTTTTTATAATTCACCTACTCACATACCCTCTGTAAAACCTTCTTGAATTAACTACTGTGGCACAAAACTTGTTCTTTCTGTCTGTGCCTGTGTTCAGTTGTTAATCTACAAGAGTGCTCACTTCACATATCTAACAGATAATTAGAGTTGGACAGATAATCCAGTTGGACAGATCAGCTTCTGATTCCTCCTACCACTCAGACCAGTCTGGGAACATTTCCCTTTTTCTGCTCAATATCACACCTTGCAGGCTATATCTGTCCCATCTTTTCCCATACATCCTTGGTCTGTCAGCCCCACTTTCCACTGATTGTCCCTGTCCACAGATTGGGAGAGGGAAGTGGTTGGTAGCACAGGGAGCTCCAGAGGCTGTGGGGTGCCACAGAGCTGCTCATCCTGTACCTGGGAAGCCTGGAGGACACGACTGTGGATGGAGGAAATGCTTCCCTGCAGCTGACCAAGCAGCCCACGTGTGTGTTTGCCACTTGTTGGCTGTCTAAGTATCACTGGTCTGATAATATCACTGGTCTGGCAGCAAACCCTTCTCTTCCTGGGCTCAGCCACACTTCACATCCTGATTTCCTACCTAGCAGCCAGGTATCTGCATCACCTTTTGGGCCATGGGTTGCTCACCATGACTTACATCAGCACCGGTGTGTTTATGGTACCTGCGTTGGAGCTGGTGGTCGTACAGCCCTCGAGTAACTGGCAGCAGAAGGAATTATGGGTTTGCAGCCGACTTTGGAAAATTGGATGTTCTTTCTGTGAAAGTAGGGAGGAGCCGAAGAGCACAGCAGGTGACAGGAGGGATTCTGTCTCACTGAGGGAGTAAATCGTATCAAAGACTCATTTCAGACTCCAGGTCTGCAGGCATAGACCAGCACGGAATTCCTAGATAGTATTTTTTCCCTGGAATGAGCACCTGTGGAATATGTACTGAGTTCAGCCATGCTGAATGTGCAGTGTGAAGTGAGTGCTAATGGGACAAGGACAGTGATCAGCCTGGTGGCAGCTGCCAGTGTGACAATGTGATGACCTCCTCTGAGGCAGCTTTATCACCTTTTCATTGGGCTGCCAACCACTCTACTGACAACTTGAAAATGTTTTATGTTTTGATTGTGAAGGGTCAGGCAAAAATATTTTAACTGGGGTTTTGTTTAATCTGGAGCTTTTGCCTTTTAAAATAACTAACATCCAGGCAATTATTGAGTTGTATTGCAGAATATTCTATGTATATTGTTTCAGTAACTGTTTTTATATTTTTGCCATATTTCAACCTCTCTTATTCCTCAGTACATCTAATTAGACCAGAACAGCTTCTGCAATGCTTTCCATTAGAGCTCAGTTTCAGACACTAGATATTTCAGATTTCAGGTTTGTTTAGGGATTTTTTCCTAATATTGTTGCATTTAAATATCCTTTTTTATTTTATACATGTTTCTGGATTTGAAAACATGCCAGAAATAAAATCTTGAATTTTGTCTGTATGTTGTGTGTCTTCTGAAAAATTCTATCTTAGTGATGAGTCTGCCAATAATATGAATTTGGTTACTTAAATCTTTTGAACAAATTCAAGGCACAAAAAATTGCCATCCTTCAGGACTTGCTAAAATCACGTAATAGCTGCAAAATCTCAGTGGTCTTTTGAGATGGAACTGTGAAGCAGGGAGCAAGAACAGCAGTTATTTCAGCCAGCTTTCCTCCTGCTTTTATTTTTGTTTGCTCAGTTTCATTATTTTTCTCCCAGCTAGTCATACCTCCTAAAAGTGTAATGTTGGTACTTTTTAATCACAATATCCATAATACCATTATTGTATTCAAAATAGACAAAATTTCTCTGTTTCCTCTTACTGCTTTCATTGTCAGAGTTTTGATGCCCTTTTCTGACCAGACTAGAAAACAGTAAAATTTTGAGTCTCAGAATGTGTCTAGAAGATGCTGTCTTTCTAAGGAATGCCTATTTAGACAAAAATGTGCTAAAAATGTAATTGGGATTGTAAACATCAGTTGAACAGACTCTGAACCCTAATACAGTTCTCAGAGACTTGGAATGGGTGGTGAAGGAAAGAGGGAAAATGAGCATCCAAACAAGGATGACTTGCTTTCAACGAAACTGGTGTAAGTTCTCATTAATTTAAATATGAGTGTGAGAATGAGATGATCAGGTTTTCCAACAGAAAATTACCATTTGTTTTGGAAAAAACCTAAACGACCTCTTAAGACCTTTTTAGACCACAGGTTTATGTCAATAAAGAAAGGACAGAAAGGTTTAAAGAAAACAGAGTTAAATTAGGAGTTTATCAGAACATTGTAGTTACTAGAGTAAAAGGCTGGAAATGTAGCATCTGCATCTCTCTACTTTTAAGTTGTTTCAAAAAGTGAGGATAGGCACAGGTATTCCCACAGGGTCTCCCCTCTCAGGCATTGTTTCTGAGCTGTGCATGGAAGGCAAACCAGAAAATGCTGGTGTTTCTGAGAATGTCAGCAGGCGGGCTGCTGCAGTCAGTTTTGAGTAGTTTGAGATGCTGCTGCACATTTACTGCTTTTCACCACTGAAGGTGTTACCTTGGGGTGATCACAGAAGGTTTTAGCTCAGTTACCATAGTTTAGTTGACAAGACAGTAAGTTCCAGCAAGTGGGGCTGTGTCATCCCAGAGTACTCAGGCTTGACTGCAGGAAGACATTTTACTAAGCTATAATAGGACATAGAACTACCTTAGGAGTAGTTTAAATAGATTGTTACACTGTGTTAGTGCCCTGTGTTAGCAGAGTGAAGCTTGTAAGTTTTCTGGTCTGAATCTAAATCCAGTATATTTGTTTCCAGTATGGAAAACATTCTGGTATCTCTGGTTCTTCACATTTTTGCTGCATTGAAGCATGGCTTTGTGAAGATCTGTGGTTGAAAATGGAGAAGGTGTGTGTTGAAGGGTGTGACAGGGGATGTAAACGGTTAGAGCAGACATACAAAGTTACGGTTCTAGAAAATGCTTTGGCTTCAAATTTTGCAGCTTTCTAAAATTTTTTAATGTTTTATGGTATTCTAACAACTTCCTAATTTAACAGGTGCTTTAAACATTTATTCCTCTCTAAGTCTGAGGATTTCATTGTCTATTTAAGTACCTATAAAGGTACAGAAGGATGTACTGTGAAATATATAACATTTTCTCTCTTTAAAGTCTGTGTCACTCCAAGTCTTGTGCTACACCTGTATGGGTCATTTACCTGCATTTTATAGGTTTGTTAGACTAGTGTCTGCATGGAGGGTGTTAAAAATACTTGGACACCTATCATTGCAATTAATTTTTTTATTAAAATAGCAGAAATTTCCCACCAATTTTGGGGGTTAATTTATTTCTGTTAAATTTAATCATTTCTAGGGTGAAGTTGTGGAATTCCTTGATGAGCTGTTAGAAGTGGAGGAAAAAAAGGAATCCTGATGAGTGAAACCACCACAAAGTATTTTACAGAAGTGAAGACTCACCATTGCTCCTTACTATTGTTTTTGATCACCTGTAGTTCCAGTTAGATATACCTCAAAGGTGCTTCTTTGAGCTGCACTTTCTGTCCCAAGATCCACTCCTGAAAGGTCACTTCCATGCTGCACTGACTCTTCTGTGAGCATGGCTTTTCACTGTGCAGAACTGGTGCACATGAGTTTCCCCCTTGAGCTTTCTTTCCCTTACACAAACACAACAAAACAGACTGTTTCTGTTTTCTGGGATAACACTAAGGTTCCTCATTTTGGTGCTGTTCTACTAAGTTGTAGCAGTACAGCTAAATTCTCAAGAATTTTTTTCATATTATGAACTATGGAAGACATAACAGTTCCTCTTTCTGAGCTATGAATTGTATTATTTATATATGTCTTTTTATATGATGTTGAATAAAGTGATGATGAATCCCAGTGCACCTGAAAGATAGTAAGGTACATTGAAATAGCTGAAATAAGGTGATTAACAAAGCACAACTAATGATCTTGTAAACATTGCTTAAAGAATTCTGAAAGCAGTGTTGGTCTTTCTTGAAATCTAAATTAAATTCCACTATGTGAAACTGAGAATAAAAATATTTTTTGCTTCCTACCAATTGTTACTCTTTCTGTTAAATAGCCTGTGGTCCCTGTTGAGGTGGGGCCAGTCTTGCATGAAATACTGATAATTGATGTATTCTCCTCTGTAAAAAAAAAATAGTTTGTGTGTTTTTTTCAGCCTGGTGGGACTATTTGCATAATTTTCATCCAAAGGTAAGTACTGGTGGAAACTGAGGTGACTTTCGGTGGAATAATGAAAAACATCTGCATGTGATTTTTTTTTTTTTTTTAATTAACTGTACAGCAGTCCAATACAGAAGTATTGGTACAGACCAAAAAAGGTATGATAGAGAAGAGTAATGAATTAGTGCTCAAGTCTACTGAAGAGAAAAAATCCCCTTGAACTCAGAGAAGAATACAGGATGAAATCCTGTGCTTTCCTCTTTTGTTTTCAAGGATCAAGTCCTGCAAGTGGTTTCATCAAGGGGAGATGAGCATTCTGTGCATGTGAGCATCCAGAAGAGCATTCACCTCCTATGATGGAATTGTAATTCAGCTGAGAGGAAGTGTACTACAAACCCTTAATCTGTTTTGAATTTTTAAAAAGGCAAAACATGGTCTACATTAGCTTGCCAAGTTGTTGCTGCTATAGTTTATATAAGCTGTAGTAGTCCACACTATTGAGTGTCTATAGGGAATAAGAAGGAGAATCCAAAGGATGAGGTTTCAGTGTCCTTCAGTATATGACAGCAATGAAGCATTTGAATTTGAGTGTGAATGATGTTTGGAAGATCAGATTAGCTTTTTTAACTGCTTTAATATAAATCACAACTAATGCACTGGAGTTGAGGGCAGACTGTTTTAATCTCAAAATGAAAATCTATCAAGAGCCTTTTAACTTTAGGAGATTTTCCCAACTCAGCTTGTGGCAAGACCAGAATCTGGCTTGCTGTGTGCCTTGAACTGACAGAGGGTTGTACATATCACATTTCCTCATGGTTTTGTTCTACACAATATTAGCACTCTGCTCATCATAACTTTATGTAAGAACTGAAATTTGCTTTTTGTAACTATTTAAAGTTGTTTACAAGCAGTTGATTGTAAACCATCATTTCACCCCATGAAATACACTAATATTCTACTGGTGTAGCTTCTCGAATTTATCCTTAGTTCTCTCTTGTTGGAGGTATGTGTATGCTCAAAGGAGAAGTTACTGCTCTGGAGTCCCCTTTTGACCTGCCTTCCAGCTTGCATAGACAACTCCAGATTTTGTCCTCAGGAGCTCAACCAGTGATAGGGGAGACTTCAGTTACAACTTCCTTGTGAGGGGAAGAGGAGAGGCAGGCACTGATCTCTTCTCTGTGGTGACCAGTGACAGGAGCTGAGAGAATGGCCTGAAGTTGTGTCAGGGGAGGTTTGGATATTAGAAAAAGGTTCTTCCCCAAAGGGTGGTTGGGCCCTGGAACAGGCTCCCCAGGGAAGTGGTCACAGCGCCAGCCTGACAGAGCTCAAAAAGTGTTTGGACAATGCTCTCAGGCACATGGTGCAACTCTTGGGGTGTCCTGTGCAGGGCCAGGAGCTGGACTCCATGATCCTTGTTGGGTCCTTTTCAGCTCATAATATTGTGTGATTCTGTGACAGCCAGTAGCTTCAGCTTTGAAACTCTTAGCATTCAAACCCAGGAATCCCACCATTAAAGAGTGTGGAGCTGGTTGGAGATGGATGTATCCATCTACATTGCCTTTGCTTTACAGCATTTTTAGTTCACTTTTTTCTATCACCATTTACCAAACTGACTTCAGAGCTCTGCCAAGCTCTGGCTGTTCCCTTTGCTGTTTGTTTCTGTGGTGCCCTGTGGTGCCCCTGCTCCTGTGTGCTGTCTGTAGGTACTGCAGTGCAAAGCCTCAAAGGCTCCAGGAGTGATGGTTGTAATTCAGGTTCCTGAGCCCAAGGTGTTCCATGACTGTACATCCCATGTGGAAATAACACGTGCATAAAGCTCCTAATCAGGTGTTGCCTGTTGGTGGAGCAAGTAGCATAGACTGCAGTAGGTATGAGAGAAAGGAAGTTCCAGGACCTCTTTGTTTTGCACCAAGAATTACTTCTGTCCAGTTAAAGAACTCCATTCCCCATTCCAACATTGTCTGAGAGTCCTATTATGTTTTTTTAAAGAGCAAAGGACATCGTAAAATACTGCTGTATTTTCACTCCACCAGTGAAAACTAAGCACCCAAGTTACCTGTTTTGTGATTCATTTGATTTCAACAGATTACAGTGGGAATATGTTTGGTGCCTCTGAACCCTGATTTTTCCTCTTCATCGAACAGTTTTTCAGTGGTTACTGCAAATCTCTCAGGTATTATCAATTTTCTGGCAAGCTTGTGATTTGGTCTTCAAGGCTTCCTTATCTAATCCCTTCTCACGTTCACTGATTTCCTCTTGATCTTGCAGCTAAACTCCCCTCCCATTGTGCCTTTTCAGGTGGGGATTTCATGGTTTACTAAGATGTCCATCAGCCAGTGATCTATTTTTCTTAAGCCTACTTAAAGTAAGTCTGATGTCCTCTACCATTTGATTTAACTTGAGGAGGAAACTGATACTCTTGCAGCCTCATGAGATGGCACCGTGATCCCTTTTTCATTTTGTTCAAGTGTCTGTGGATTTTCCTTCTGGCTTTCTTCATTTCCACTACATACAGTCCCAAGCCAGTTTCATCGTAATAAGTACAAGCAGTTCTCAAACCCTTGTTCTTTTCTAATGAGAAATAGCTCCTCTTCCAGTTCTTCAGTATTTATTGTGGCTTTTTTCAGCATTCTCAGGTTCTTTCAAGTGATTTTTCTTTTCCTGCTGCTATTGTTAAATGCCAACATTTACATGTGACTGTAATAACTTAGTGTCTTTTCTTCCGATCCTGCCAACTCCTCTTGGGAGGCAGTGGGAATATTCCGGCCTCCCTTCTGCCATCCCAAATTCCTGCAGTTGTGAGTTGTCAGCAGCTTCTGCCTAACATGATGGGATATTTAGATTTGTCTCCACTTTTGGCAAGGTTTACGGTATGATGCTGATGCTCGTGGAAACATCATTGTGTTGAACACACCGTGTTCACATGACAGGTTGGAGTGCAGCATTGGTACTGTATCTCTGTCCACCTTGGTGGTAGTATTGCCTGTTGTAGAGCTGTACAGCTACAGTTTTTAATTACTCACCTTTCTAATAACAAAGCTGGCTATTCTGGTAGCTGCTGTTGGTCTCTGATGCTCTGTCAGTACTTGCAAGCAAGTCTGCAATAATTCCCTCTGCGTGTCCTTCTGTCACCACTTGGGAGGAGAATGGAGGGTGGAGTCCGTCTTTTGCAGATTTGTAGCACAGGGGACTGCATGCATGTGAGTCCTGAGCTTGTTTTCTTGTTGAATGGGGTCCTGCATGATGGGGAGCTGCTTGGAAGCTGAAGATTAAACTGAGTCAGAACCTGTCACACTGAGGTGCATATTTGTTTAGGTGAAAAATGCAACCGCTGGCTGTCAGGACAGTCTTTGTTATACAAGAACTAAAGCTTGGGTAAAGGAGGGCATGCACAGGTTGAAAATCAGTGCATTTCACAGAATCTGCTAAGACTATAGTCCCTTTCAAATTGATGCCTACTCTTACCAACAGCAATTCTTTTTAGTACTGGCTCCTTGCAAATTCATCCTCACAAATGGCAACATTCATTAAAAAAAGGAAGAAGGATGGTAGTGATTTTTCTCCTCAAAGCTTAATTTTGCTCCCATAAAAGAGCATTTCAGGCTCCATACTTCTGTGCCTCGGCAATTCCTATTGCCAGTAAAATCAACAAATACTTCTAGAATGATCAGTTCTGGCAAATTCAATGGGGATACAAATGTCCTGCTGGGCCCTTTCATTTGCCATAGCAATCCTGCAAGCAGACCTTCATTACTTCTGTTGACAAGGCATGAGCCAAAAGCAAATTCAAATTGCTCCATTTTCCAGAGCTTTACTGCTTTGGAATGCTAGAGTATAAACCCAAAAGTTAGTCAGTTGCTGTTCTTAATTCACCCAAAGAGCCCATCCAATCAATGAGGTGTCATTTCTCCATACTTTCCAGAAAACTTACCCCCCCTGAAAATCTGATAGCATGTCCTGCTTTACAGAGTTCTTTCTCAGTAGACTGTTGCCATCAATACCCTCCATTTATCTTCACATCCTTTACAGTGAATTATTGGTCTGTATTGATAATGGAGGCACACTTAGAAAATGTTTCCATTTCAAGAGAGTCTTCATGAAAAATGGTTTAAATAGCATGCAAATTTTACAGCTCTGAAAACGGAGTTGTGATTAGACAAAGATTTGTTGGATTATAAAAGTACAAGTGTTTATTATGGCTGGTACTGAGAATAAACAGTTGCCTGCATATGCCAGCTACTATGGAAATATGTTTTTAAGTTCTAATGTGAGCTGTAAACCAAAGCTACTTCAGTTAAAAAAATTCAATACTTAAACTGTGGGGAGGAGTAGTCTGCGCCAGAGAAAACATTCTCATTTAATAATGTTTGAACATAGAGCTGTGATGCAGTTTGTAGCAAGGCAGTGAGAAAAACCCACAACTAATCCTTCATTGCAGCTGTCTGAACTTTTGGTCGTCTGCCATACTTTAAACAGCGACTTCTTTTTCCTGGTGACTCAAGACCTGAATGACCTAGTGTGGAGAGTTTAAGCTCTATACAAAAAAGGAGTTAAGTAAGAAATGGCCAAAGTAAGTTGGGTTGCACACCCCAGCAAATCAGGGGTTTGTATCTTAAGTCCTCTTCAGTACCTAGGAGAAAATACTAAAAAAACCAGATACATTTTTATTTATTTATTTTTGGCAAGGAAATATTCAGTGGTTTAGGCATCCATCTCTCCTCCTTCCCCTCCTCTCTCTCCTTAAAGTACTGATGTTATATGGAAATGAAATTCTGTAGAGAGTTCGAATTTTGAAGTTTATAAATGCTAACCTTTCCTGTAGAAAAACTTTCTAAGTTTTCTTGGATTATTTTTAACTTTTTCTTCCCATTGATATATCTCATGGGTCAGTCTTTTCACCATCATGAAGTAACAAATGTGCTTTTTCTTCCTGATAAATTCTTTTGCAAAGTAATGGAACTTGCTTACTTTCAAATGGGAATATGGGAGTCAGAGAAGTAATTTTATAGGTCCGTTAACTTAAAAGAAAATAAAAAAGGGGCTTTCTGCCTTTGCCCCATTCTCACTATCACTTACCTGAAAAAGGATTAAACACTGAAGTATTATCCTGAGCTGGTAGAAACCCTGTAGTTTGACAAGCCTTATGATGGTATAATAATTTCTTATTAAGGGTAGTTTTTAAGTGGTCATTCTGATCTTTCACAGATATGTATTATGTTTTATCATTGCATTACAAATTATTTGGCATAAAAAAAAAAGGTAAATCGTTGAAGAAAAAAGTCAATCTATGCTGGGTCCAATGCCCATAGCAACAAATCTCCAGCATAATAGATTTTGAGGTACAGTAAGCAATAAGGCAGTACAGTACAATAACTATATATCGTTAGGACAAGCACAGAAATTGAGGGGATTTCAGCCTGAGAACTTAGCAAACACCTAAAATGCATGAACCCAGTGTTTCTGTACAAGGGGGAGCAACCTCTTTTTGGTTGCATGGGTTTGAACCCCCAAACACTGCCAGTAGCTGTGATGTTACACCCTACAGTGTCACTTTTCAGCCTGCTGAAGTCAATTTGTAGTCTCTGTCCAGACACAGCAGCACAAGGTCTGTATGAAATGAGGCCAAGTTAATAGGTTAACAAAGGAAAGGAGAGGAAAGGGAGATCATATCTCAGTCTTGACTCCAGTGGGCAAATTCTGACCAGCCTGTTGTAATATGTGATTTCCCTAGAAAAGAATGATACATGTCTTTTATCACAGATCAATGGCTGGATGTCACCACCACAAAAGCACTTCTGATACTCCCCCCTTTTTTTTTCCTCTCCTAATTTCAACATGCAGCTGGCAGTTTCAGCTTTTATTCCTAGTTAATTTATCTCCTACCCTATTTTGACTTTATCATGTTAAGATTTTGTATTTTTCGTATAATATATATATTGTTTGCCACTCCCATTATCTGTGATTAGCCAAGTTTCCCACAGAGAAGGAAGTCTAAGTCAAATGTGTCACTGAAGAGCTGTTTGTCTCCATCTGTTTATTAGTTTTTCCAAACTCCCTGACTCATTCTGGTAAAGTGGATACTGTGAATACAAACAAATGATGCTGCAAAGGAGGGTAGGTGTTCTAAAGCAGAACTGGGCTGGCAGTCTAAGCTAAACACTTTTTAGCTAATATTCTTAATATCGAAGTGCCTTCCACAAGAATTATGGAAGTAACAGGCTGATCTTTTCTCCATAAACTTGTGGGTAAACTGGATGATTTGCACAAGAACACAAGCACACACTTCCTTTCCTGGTGTTTTTGTAACTTGAGTTTTATTTAAATACCTCCAAAGTATTATGTTAATGTACACTTTCTTCTGGTTCATGAATAACAAGTGTTTCTAGGTCTCAGATAAGATCCTTGTACAATTTGTGTTTGTATTTTGAGTCTCATTTTTACACGTTCTGTTCCTAGGACAAATAGAATTGACTTTTCGTTTTGAATGATGCTACACAGAACTGCAACACTTACTTGTACCTTTCAGTTAAACAATATTTTTAATGGACATTCCTGTGTTTATTTTTCAGCATATTTCCATGGGATCACAGATGATGTGTTTTAGTTAAGTTAACAGTCTCCATAAAGTTGCTTGGTGTGAAATCCATTGTTGGGGTTTCTTTTTTAACTGCTTTAAAAAAAATAGTTTACAACTGAAATTCTAAGTTATTTCATAGTGTAGAATGCATTAAAAGCATAAAGTCATGCATATGTCAGAGACATATTTACAGATCTATACAGTTACTACAGCTCTTGTCAGGCAACAAGATTCATCTCTTACCCCTCTGAGGTCAAACTCTCCAAGATAACCATAGCCATTGTCTAAAAATGCTTTTTTTGCTTACCAGCCCTGAGATTGATGGCTGTATATATGATGGGCCCAGTTCTGCATTCCATTTCATAAAGCCTACCTTCCATGGAGTTAGAGGTGATTACCACTGTGACTCAAGTCAGAACATGGAATTAATTCCACACAGGCACCTTTTCTTACTCTTTGACTAAGGCTGAATGGCAGATGAATTTATTTCTGACCGGCAGATTATTCACAGTTGCCAGACTTCCTCTTGTTCGTTCAGAAATGTAAGTAAGAAAGACCTCATACTAAACTCACACGAACTATGCTAAGGGATTCTAGAAAACATATTCCCCTTTCTTCATTTCCAGAACTGTTGGAGATGGAATGTGCTGTTGGAAAAGCATCCGTGCTTTTACACCAACAGCCAGTCTAGAAACTGAGTGCATTTTATCAACTAGGTGCAATTTATTTCCTTCCCAGATCTGCTTTATCTTTAAAACCACAATAAGCAGCATGCGAAGGGGCTGCCCATCTCCCAGAGCCAATGTCCACCCCTCCAGCCAATGCAGGAGCAGAATGGTGAAAAATCAGTCCTTCCACAGAGTTCACATGGCAGAAGTATTACACATGGCAAAGTGTTACACATGGCTTCAGTTGCCAGAGGTACTGCTGGCTGTGAATATAAGTTCAGTATCTTGGTCAGTCAACATTGTGTTCAGAAAGCAGCCAACTTTATACAGGGCTCCCCTGGAAAGTGCTTTACCAGCGTTTGGCTCTGTAATGAGAGGCTATTCATCATAACACCTAGATCCAAAGGTGCTCTCACTCCTCTCCTGCTCATACTCAAGGAAGAATGGCACTTACCATATTCTCTGAATTCTGGGAAACATCATCATTTCTACAGGAAGATTAGTTATAAGAATGGCATTTCTTCACTAAGGCTAAAAGAACACCTTCCAGAACAGTAGCATAATGATCCAACATTTGTGGCTTGTTAAATTCACAACATTGAAGAAAATTACCTTAGTAATCATTGCAATACTATCCATTAAAGTCTGGTAGCAAATAGTTTTTCTCTTTAAGACACATCAGCTAATAATTTGTTATGGTGGTTTATTCTGACCAGCTTGGGCGGGTTCTAAAAAAGGAGCAAACACCAAGTGTGTGGTTGCTCCAAAATCATCCTTCTTCCATTCTTCCCTCCTTCTTTTCCTCTTTTACTGAGAACAGACCAAAGAGGCCTGGCCAGCCCAACCATTACATTATAAGCAGGTAACACAGAAATTAATCAATTAATTTATTATTAATAGGAGCAAAATGTAAAAGCGGAACAAGTTGAAGATGTACTACTGAGCACACTGTGTCCTGCTGGTGTCTCCAAAAGACCCTTGTGATAAAAATGTACAGATTCTTTAGCTCTGAAAAGTCGAATATGCTAGACTGCAATTTCAAAAGGATGAAATCTCTTCTGTCTTCTATGTTCTTCTAGCATTCTTTTTTTCTTCTGCTTTCTGCACTGCTGGATTTTAGCATCCATGAGTCATGTGTCTTCTAGCATCAATGTTTTTTTCTTCCGATCTCTGCCAAAAGGCCCCTGGTTAGACTTTCTGCATTTCAATGTGCTGGTGGTGGTAGTGGTGGTAACAGTGATGTCTGGGCTGACACCTTCCATTTAGTTTATAGACAGAATTTTTCTGCTGCCGTTTTTTGAAAAACCATACTGCCAGAACAGCTGCAACCAGTAACAAGCAAAGAAGAATCACTATTATTGCTATGATAGCACCTTTACTGGACTTGGGACAATCCTCTCCCTCACATGGCTCAGAAGTGGGGATGGGCTTTTCTCCAAGGCCCTGAGTGAGACTTTCTTGCTCTGCTAAATCCTGGGACACTGTGTCAGTAATGATTTCTGGTGCAGTGGTTGCTACTTGTTCTGTGTAGGTGGTTGTGTCTCTTGGTTCTGTGTATGGAGTGTAGGGGCTGACGGTCACAGAGGTTTCTGACATGGATGTTTTTGAGCTGGTTATGTCAAACAGCATCGTTGTAGTGGGCTCCTGAGTCACAGTTTCCAGAGATGTAGCTGGATGTTCCCACACAGCATCATCATAACCCCTGCTCACACTAAAGTTCTCCAGACCACTCACTGATGTAAGTGGTGCCGGTGTCTCTTTAGCCCCTTCATCATCCACCCCTGTTGTTGCTGCCACAATCTGTGTTAGGCTCTCTTCCAGAGCTGGGCTGCCATTTCCTGATTTTCTTACTTCCACGTGATTTGGTTGATCAGTTGTGAGGATGATGTCATCTTCTGTTCCCATTGAACCATCAACTTTATCACCCTCTTCATCATCTTCTACCACCTCTTGTGTTACTGGATATCCATCTAACCACGACTCATCAGTGATGGCAACTGCATCCATCGCTGTCTTTGTATCATTAGTTGTGAGAATGGGTCCAATGGGGAAATCCTCACTGTCATAAAATATTTTGGCACCAGGTACACCATAGGCTGTCTTCCCTCCAATGTGGTTATCACCTTCAGAAAACTGTGCTTTAGTGGAATCATCTGTCTCTTTCTCTGATTCAGGCTCACTGAAACTTTCTGATTGAAACCAAAACAAGTTTTTTTGGCTTAAGAGTGACACGGGGGACTCAGTTGGTGCCCTGCTTCCTTTTTCAGAAATGTCTGTGTGCTGAGTAACCCCTTTGGTACTTCCAGTTCTTCCTTCCTCTGAACTTTTACTGAAGGAAAGCTGTATTTGCTCCTGTTCAATTTCTTCTTTGCCATTGCCATGGTCATTCTCAGCAATAGGTATTGATCTGTCATCGGGAAAGTTATCTTCATAGTCAATGTGTGCCTCAGTTTCATCTAGAAACATTAAAAAAAAAAAACAACTCATAAGACAACATTTAATTCTCTGGAAAAGCACTGAGCTTGTTTATTACAAGAAGCCAAGAAAAAAGATGCAATGAGAAGTGACTTCTAGGCAGTATTTTTCATTCTGTGTAATTGTTTATTTGAGAAGTGCATGGTCCTTGGGCTGATATTCAATTTCAAGGGTTTTTTTTAAAAAGCATCACAGTAGGTGTCAATGCCAGCAGCTAATATCTTATCTTTCCAGATTTAAAAATGCATATAAATACCTCACTGTCTACAGTTAGAGGACTTCCTTTGCTTATTGTTTTCTCAAACCTTTTCTCTCCCTAGTAGGACTCTTTGCAAGATTTGAGGAAAAACTTCCATCTTATTCAAGCAAGAAATGTGTGTGGAGAGAACGATATAACAAAAACTAATCAATTACTAATTGGTAATAAAAAAAAGCCAGAACAGACAAAACTAAAAGTTTTACAGCAATTTCATCGCATTTCAGCTAGATGATTTAAAAAAAAATTGTTCAGTATATTATGCTTGGAAGATATCAAGGCATGTTTTTATCAGTATACTGCTTTTTTCAATCACCTTGGTGTTAGAATGATACAACACCTGGGGCCAGAACAGTATTTCTTATTCCATAAGAGCTCTTCAAAGCTGACAGGCAGACTCCAGCACCAAGGCTGACACTGAGTTCTGCTGGTTTTCATCTGAAAAAAGCAAGATGCCCCCTGCAAGGCTGGAAAACCCTGTCTCAAACACTTAAAGCCACACACGTAGTTACCATGATAATCCTGTCTGTTGGTAATCAACTCTCAGGCTTCCAGTTTTAAGGAATTAAATGTTGCCATGGGGAAAAGAGAAAAAAAAGTAACACAAAACACAATTGGTAAAAAGACTGAGTTCAACAGAGGGGCTGATTCATTGCAAAGCTTGAGTTTGATTTAGAAATACTCAACAGACCTAGCACTCACAGCAAAATAGACTTGACTCAAAACACAAAGCTAAATGTTTGAATTTGAATGGAATAGTACATTGTAATTTATATTTCTCCAAATATTCGAAAGCCTTAGCTCAATGACAAATTTTCCAAACTGGACAGGGTGGTTGATTTTCAGTTCATGAAAGTGTTACTCCATAGAACGTTGATGTAATTTCTGAGATTTATGCTGGCATTAAAAGTCATAAAAAATAGTGCCTTGGGATATGGAAAATAAACTGAATCATGGTGAGAATTTTTCTTTTTAAGAGGGCATTTAGTCTTTTATGAAGACAGTGAAGCAATAGACCTGGCATGACATAGGAAACAAGAAATTAACAGGAGAACCTGTATTACAGTTCACTGCATTAGTAAAGCCTTATCTTTTTTTGCCTTTTTACAGTCAGACAATTTTGAATTACATTTTCATCTGGGGCCCACCTCAATTTCCGCCTGAGTCACTTTCTCCTTGGAGACTGCTTCCCAGACTTCTGGCAGAGCCATATTTGGTCTACTCTTAAGAAAGATTAGAAATATTGTCAAACCAGCCTGACCAAAACCACTTAGCAGTGATACAGCTCACACCACCTCACTTTTTGCCAGAACAGCTAAAGCCAGGTGCCAAAACAGAATGAGCATTTGCAAAAGGTATTTATCTTGGAATAGCATCTGGGTCTACCAGAAACCAAAGCAGTTATGCTAAGGAAGCTCAGATGTGTGACCTAAATAGCCTGCAGAGAGTTAATACCTCTGTGAAAGCTATCATGCTGGAGAGCTGGATGTTCTTAGCAGGTCCTCTCATCCCACAGGAAGTGCCAACAACAGACCTCTCTCCCTGCTGGTCCCAGTGTCCTCATCTGCTTGAGTAATCCTCTAGATCCTCCCCATCTTCTCCAATGCAGGAAAAACTTCTGTCCCATTCAAGGATGATTTAACAGTCAGGGGAATACAACTCTTAGAGTGGAAAGCTTCCTGGTAGGACTCTCACTTCTCTAATTAATCCTAAAATCTTTTCCAATAGTATTTCAGACTTTCACAAATGAATGGAGGATAAGTCTGAATACCAAGGCACTTTAGCAACTTATTCATGAATCTCTGCATGGCACTATCCATCACAATGCAGCACTTCTACTAACTGTCAAATATTAGTCTCACTTTGTCCCTTTGCTTGCTTCCACTTTAGAATTTTTCTACCTGGCTGGCACTCTCTTTGCAAGGAAATGATGCCTCAAACTATTTTATCCCCTAATCATCCAGACTCCTGCTAGAAGCTGATATCTGGCAAGCCTGCTTCACTAAGGTTCAGTGTGTCAGAGCCTATAGGTGTCTATGGCATGTATATGAGCTGGAACATCATAATGTGAGAAGCCACCATTTGCCAGCTGTTATGGTCATTGTTTTCTTTTTTTAATTGAATCATCACAATGGTCTCTCTTCACCTCTATGTCTCTTGTAACCTCTATTTTTGCCACTCCTTTGCTTTCCACACTATGGTAATCCAGCTGAGGTTCAAACAGTAAACAAAAATTACATCCATGTGCTTGTGTTGTTTCCTCCAGACCTATTTTTTACTTAGCAGTATGAATGGGAAGCTAGCATTCGTCACATTGACCAGTACCTTAAGTGTGAGCAGATCATTGGTGAATGCTTAGCTTTTTAGAGATTTTGAAGCTCTTTCCCTTCAGTGTTTCTCTTGCCATGTAGATTCAGCCCTCTAGGAGAAGATCCTATGGAGGCACATCAGGAAAAACCATGTGCTTCTAAGAAAGTGCGAGTCCCCATTCTATCAGAACATATTAAAGGTTTGTTGAACCATCAATCGGGTCTCCATCAAACATGCTGCCTTTGGGTATGATCCTGCCTGTAGAGAAGTGAATTGGTGTTTTCTTAATGCAGAGCTGAGGGAAGAAAAAGCCCATTGTAGTCTAAAGAGATCCTGAGATTGGAGCTCATTATGCACTGCTTGTCACCACATAAGGGAGTCTTGTTCCCTCTCACAATCAGATTGCGGCCCAAGTTGTAAAGCTGCTCTAACATATTTTCACATTCAATCTCCCATATTTGTAGAGTTTATAGCAAAGACTATCAACATAACTAATGTTAGCTTATGGGATGCCAGAATGAAAGCAACTATTGAGCTCTCTAACCATCAAAGGAAATACAGACCCCCTTACTCTGGAGCTTTGATTTATATGATCCTGGATTGACTTACACAGTAATAATACTCTGTTCTTTCTTCTGGGCCTCAGACCTTCAAATGGGACTTGGACTCAGTATTTAGTGGCTCTGTGTTACCATGACAATCTTCTAAGTCCACCATGAGCTTGATTTTCCAGGAATAGGCACAACTTCTGCACTTCTTTTTGCTTGCCTCCTCAGCACTTTCCAGTTCCCTGAATTTTAGTGTTGGTACTGAAGAGCAATGATCAAACTAGATTCAGCTCCACATCTTCTCCAAAAAGTTGTAGCCATAATTTATTCACATTTTTTAAACTGCTAGCAATTGGTTTAAAAGTGATTACATCTTTCTTTCTAACTAGGCAGGTCTGGTTTTAAGAAGAGCCAGACCTGAAATTAATTTATCTAAGATCAAAATCTTTCTATTTTTGGTCATTGTTACATCTTGACCATACCCTCTTCTGGCAGACTCAAGGATCAGTGAGTTTTTATTCACTGTCTGAGGGATTACTGAGTCTGAAATGAACACTTTACAACAAGAGGTGCTGAAATGACATTCTACCAAAGATGTGAAGTTCAGTTAAAAGGTAAAATCCTTTTAATTCTTAATTAATCCTTTTTGGGAAACGTCCAGTCCTCTAGAGCTTTCATCTCCTTCAGTTTTTGATCTTAGTGTGAAAACAGTGACCAAACATAGAGACAGGCAAAAACAAAGAGCCTGTGCTTCCACACTCTAGGATCAGTTTAATTTCTCTTCTTGATAGCGAATTGGCATCCAAGCTCTATTTTGAGTGTTGCTATTTTGGACAACCATAAAGTGCACAGCATATTTTATGGGTGTATTTTTGGAGTACAGGAAATTGAAACCTGATTCTATATAGACCATCATTATAAATATTTATACTGTATAAAAAGATCTTTAGTCTAAGAATCTCAAAGTAGCTACAGCAAACATTAACAAGACAGAATCTGTCTTTTAGGATGGGGAGGAAAAGAGCATGTAGACTGATTTGCCTATGATAAGTCACATTTTTGAACTACAGTATCTCAAAGAATTATCCATTTGGTTTGGATCAGGCACACAAACCTCTCTCTAGTCAGCCACAGTATACTAGACAGAAACTGTGCCTTTTGTCTTCTGCAATAGCTACAAGAAAGAGGATAATTTTTATTCCAGCAGAAAGCCTACTAATATAAATAAATAACCCATCAAAATTTTTTTAACTTATTCCATTTGGCAGAATCCATTCATGCCAGATCAATACTTTACATTAATCTAATACAACCCCTCAGTGACAGGTCTGAAAATGGAACCAAAGTTTGTCATAGCAATTGTTTTGACAGGCCACGGACATATTTGTTGCTGATTATATTTGTCTGTCACAAATCTTCCTTTGCACTCACAGAATGAACAAAAAGAGAGCATTTTCCAATAAGATCAAAAGCCAGAGACGTTTTGTTTGATTCCCCACATTAAAAATAAGAAACCAAAAAGAAATGGTGCTAGCTCGTCATGCTTACGGACCACACAAATGTGGACCAATATAATTCTTGAAAACTCAGAAGGCTATGTTTGAAGTAATGAGATTTGTTGAGGCAGGCAAAAGAACTGGTAGCTGCAGATTAAGTGATCAAAGTCAGCCAAGTCCTCCTTACACTGGCATCAGAAGGATGGTCCTCAGCATGGAAAAGTTGGAGTACCTCGGAGCACGCTAGCTGTGTGTCCAAGTGTTGTCATTGGAGAGATTCCTTAGATGTGTAGAAGGTATGGACTCTCCTGCCACAAGCATATAGCTGGAAAAACCCAAAACAATCCAGGGAAAGGATAGATATATGACATTCTCCTGAGCCGGTTTTAGGGCAGAGATGGAACATGATTTCCCAGCCATCTCATCTGCCCTCTCTTTGAGGAAGTAAACCCTAGAGAATGCAGCCTAATGCAGTCCAGCCCTGACCTCCACCACTGAATTATTGGTATTAATGCTTCTGATATTGAACTCATGGTTTATTTTGGGAAAAAAACAAATGTCATTTAGCAATTGTCAGTTTAGTCTCTGTGCTTGCAGGACAGTCCCAGCGTGGCACATATTCATCGCTTTCAGACCTTACTACAGTGTTCTTCAGGATATATTTTGTGAAACAAATGCATTCTACAGAAATAAAAAAAAAAAAATAAATGGCAGAATCTATGTATTTCCCTGTTCTCTCCTTAAGGTTGCTTTGTTGGGCTAAATATCCCCGTGTTTTCAGCTAGAACACAGTGCCTTTTCATGACAAGGAATTACAGGAAACAGAATCACTGTTTTTCTTAAAAAGCATCTTAATTAAAAATTACTGTCTATTACCTGGTGTGCACAAGGTACATTACAGCCATTTGTAATGTACTGCTTTCCTAATTTCCATCATACTTTACTGTATCCTGAATCCACTTAAATTTCCAGCATACTTTACTGTATCTGAAATCCACTTAATATAAGTCCAAAATTACTTTTTTTTCAGTTATGCCCATAGCCAGGTTTTGCCATGTATTTTGCATTATGTGTCTATTTGATTATATATGTATTTTTTAAATTTTGATTTGCAAATCTGCTGACTGTATGGCCGTACACTTATAGGCCAGGTGCCAGAATGGATTGTATCTCTTCTTTCTGGATCAAAATAGAGAGGAAAGATGATCACAAAGAGACTTCAAAGAACATTTAACTCTATATTTAGACACTGCAATGGTGATAGTTCTGTGACTCTGTATTTGCTCTGTGTGAGCAACTGGGAATGTAAAGCCAGTCTGATGCTTTTCCACAATCAAGAAAAGCATGCAGTCGCTGCTGTTTAGTCTGCCTGGACAGCTGGGTATTATAATGGGGCAGTTACCAAGTCGAACAATGCTACTCGAGGTGTAACATCCACAAATCCCAGCAAGCTTTATGAGATTGGATAAATGTCACCACTCTTCCACAGATGAGGTGGAGTAAGCAGCAGAGAGTAGTACAGTGACTTGTCCCTAGTCTCAGAGACACTGCAGGATATAGGAACAGGCCTTATAACTGTGGATGCTCTGGCCAGGGTTTTGTCCCCGTGGTCCCTTTTTGTTGGAGTAAGAACATTGGGACCACTTCACATTTCTCAATTGCTCACCCAGCACAGATGCAAAGCAAGGGCACTGTATCATCTTACCAGGCTCTAAACATAGCACTTAAATGTTCACTGAAGTGGCTCCACGAACATCTTTCCATTGATGTCAGTCTGTTAGGACAGAAGTGGTCCAGTCTGCCAACAGGAATTTAAATTCTCCATTAAGTCCCATCATTAACCTTCATGATAGGGAAAGTGCTCTCTTGCCTCAGAGCACGTAAAAATCAGTCTGTGTGCTGACTTCTGGAGTACTTAATAATTGTTCTCCTCTCTCCGATGACCCCAAAATATCAGTCAACTCTAAATCAAGTTCCTTTTAATTAAATTCCCTTTTTTTTTGTTGCCCTTTTTCACTGGGTTCTCACTTTTTTGAAAATAATGAAACCTAGTATCACACATTTTAATCATCCTGTAAAGTCTTCTTTCTTAAACAATTATGATCAAAAGGATTAAATACATAATTATTACTAGAACAATTATTGTATTTTCTGTCCCATGTCCTTAAAGCATTTGAAAAACATTAATCAGAGGAAGCCCCCCACCATGAAATCTACATCTAAATAATTTTAAAAATCATAATCCACAATATCATATCTGCTCCCAAGTTTCAGTGTTGATGTTTGTGATTTTACAGCCACATGTTCCTATTTTTTTTAAAAAATATTTTTCTGTCCCCTACGGCTGTGTGAAAGGCTCAGGCAAAACAGGGGAAATTGGCTATTTATCCAAAGAAAACAGTGAAACACACACAGCTGAAATGGTCTGATTCTTTCCCTTCCTTACTTTGGTGTAATACAGCTTTATGTCTATGTGTGATGAAGATAGCATTTCCACAAACCTCAGGAAAAAAAAAAAAAAGGAAATAAAAGGAAAAAGTCTAATCAATTTGGTGCAGACTATAGGACATTTGGACCCACTGGGTTAGTTGAAGATGTCCCTGCTTATTGTAGGGGGTTGGACTAGATGACCTTAAAGGTTCTTTCCAACCCGAACTGTTTTGTGATTCTTTATTCTATGATCAGATGCATATACTTGTTTTTCTCCTCTTCCCTTCACATTCTTCCTTCATGCCCTGCATTGTTTTGCATAATCATCTGAACTGCTCTTTGTAAAAACAGTTTCAGAAACTGAAACAGTTCAGAAAAATGCTGATGCTTTCAATGGGGTTTTTTTGTGTATTTATACCAGTTGGATGGGTTTGAGAATCTGGTTCCCTGTGCACAGGCGTGACCTACTTCTACTAAGAACAAATTTGACCTTTTCTCATGATTATCCACTGCCTGATGGTATATTCATGAGTAAAAATAACTCCTTGCAAGCCTCCAGACATTAAGGAATATATAGGTTCTGAAATGGATATACTAACTTCAGCCCATATAGATAGCTCAGCTACTCAACAGCTGCCCACTCCTTTGCTTAAAATTTATCTGTTTTGCCAGAAACATTACTTTAAAGGTGTGATGGCCTTCTCAAAAAAATACAAAAATTTTCTGATGACCATCCTTAAATACCGGAAAAAATGGTGGGTTTATGCATTGAGCAAGGTAACATGAGAAAGCAGAATTCAGATTATATCCACACCTGAACTCATGGTACTGTTTAGCCTATGTTTAAAAAAGGGGAAAGTTAAAAGACTGCTGTAGAATTTAACTAACACATAAAGGTGAATTTTATTGAGGGTTTAAATTAAGGAAATGTCATTTTACAATTTGCTTGAGGGTTTTGTGGTTTGGGTTTTTTTTTTTTTGAAAAATCTTTTCTTGAGTCCAGTCACTGGGTAAGAAAATCTACTTTCAGTCTTTTTAATGGAGTAAATATCTGGGCAACTACTCTTGTGTTTGCAGACAAAAGTCCTGGAGGCATGGTACAGGATAAAAACTGCTTGCCTTTTTATTGGGGCAAATTAAAAAATCATAAACTTTTTTGGTCACAGTTTATTTGTGTGGCACAGGCATCTCTCTTAGCTTACGTGGGTCTTTAATGTTCCCAACCTAACCAAAGGAAGCAGCCTTTATTATCTGTGTAAGGGCAGAAGTTCAAGGGTGTTAAAGCTAAAGGAAAGGCCTAGCAAAACCTCTGATCAGCCAAACTGACTCCTTACGAAAAGCTGGGGGACAAAGTTAAGAGCTTAAAAGATTTTTTTTATACTGGATGGATCCTTCTACCCAGAGAGAAGCTTTATTTTCATGTAAGTATGAGAAAGCTATCTTTTCCTGTGGTTTCTTGGAGCCATCTATCAATGGGATTGTAAAAGTCCTGTTGGGCCAGCTGAGACATTGACTGAGACCTTCCCTGGGACTGCAGGTGGCCAGGGCACACGGTACAATGCTGGATCCAGGCTGCTGGGAGGTTGTTGGCTGAGCTCACCTTTGACACAGGCCTGGACGTGCCCGTACCACTCCCCGCAGCTGTCGCAGAGCAGCGTGAACGCCGTCTCCTTGTTGCCCATGACGTACCCCTGGGCACAGACGTACAGCAGCTCGTCCCCCATCTCAAAGCCAGTGTGGCCGTGCAGGATGGTGTGGGGGAAGGACGGCGGGTCCCCACAGGGCTTGTCTGAAAGGAAAAACAAGATGGCATTGTGAAGCATTCACAGTAGTCTTTTAACGCAGCGCTAACAGCAGTGCTAAGAGTTTTTCTGAGGATAAACTTTTACGCATCTACAGGAATTGGATCTCATCTGTTTCATGCCCTTATGTCCCTTCACAAATATTTCCAGCTGTGATTGGGAAGGTATATATTGGGCTAAAACTGTCATGTGACTGCCATAATGTTACTGATGTCTGACAGCCATGCATCTGTATGGCTTTTTTCAAACAAGTCGGGATGCCAAGTCACAGCTGTCTTCCCTGCCTGATTCTACAAAAGCTAACAAAGGCTTGGGCAGGTTGGAACTGGAAAGCAACAGCTGGGACACAGTCATTTTTCTTAACCACGGAAATGTTTGTGGAATTGTTTAAAACCAGCACTTTGATCTCTTCTACACTGTAGGAAGCCAGCAGAGGCTGAGCAATGGCCCAGTCCACACTCACAGAAAGAAAAGGTACAGGTGAACAACAGTCAGTTTTCAGACCATCTCTAATCTAGTCTTTCTCAAATCATGTGTCTTCCCAGTTATTCAAATCTCCCTTTTTAGGCAGGAGACACCCAAAAATAAATAGTGACTTGGGCTCATCAGCTTAAGAATACCCAGGGGTAACATAGCTTTGCTGTCTGTGAGAATTTGAAGAGCTAAATTTACCAGGGTATAAAACTCAACAATATGTTTGGTAGTATTTTTGCTGAAAGCATTAGAAGCCAGGAAGAAAAATTGTTATGAATGAGATCAAAACTGGTTTTTGTTGCATTAAAGAAGTGTGGAAGGGAGGCAGGCTGGCAGCTGCCACCACCAGTGTAAACTAAATTTTAAGTCTCTTTTTTTGGTTTGAATGATCTCGGCCATTGTTAACAAGGTAGATCAAGAATTTCTAGAGAACTTTTGAGCATTGTGGATTCTCTTTCCTCAAAGGCCTTCCTCTCTGAAAAGAGCTCTTTACACAGGTTTGCCATGCCCCCTTTTCCTCCATGTTTTTTACAGTCGTTTTTGGAATAGGTACCTCTTAGTTACAGAAAACAAAACAAACAAAAAAGTACAATGGAAGAACATGGATTTTACCAAGAAACCCAATGGGCAAAGACTGCAGTGTTGGTACAAATTATCACTTCTATATTCTTTCTCAAATATGGGAATTTTTTCCCCATGGTTCTAGAACCCTTATTGACTGTGTTAGAATAAAAACAACTGTTCCTCTTGCCAAAGTAACTGAAGATCCAAAACCTGCTTTTGTCCAGATACAGAACAACCAAAATTAAAAGACTCATGAGTTCTGGTAATTGTATTGGATAGGGAAACATGGGACTTGGTCTATGTTCTAGTATTGATCTTTCCTGTTGAAATAGCTTGCTTTGGTACAAAAACCTGACTGCTTAGCTGATAAAGATGATGTTCCTTGAAAAGACTTTTGTTTGGAAGCTGAAAAGACTCCAAGACTATGCTCCTGGACATGCAGAGGGAGAAACATCTTCAAAGAGCACCCTTGCTATTTTGCTGCAGTCTACTTTTAGGGCATCATCACCACAAGATCTTGCGAGCCACAGTTCCATTGACACCACTTCATGTCCGGGGTTTTCAATGGGCAACAGGCTTGACAGAAAAGCTTTTTAAATCTCCCCTCTGCAAAAAACTCCAGCCTTCCTGCTTTTGCCCAGGGACATTCTGTAAAACACTTCTGAGTCTCAGGTTGCAGGTCTTCCCATCATCTACCCACTTCTGACCCAGGCATAGGTAAATGCATGCTTATTTAGAAATATGATTTATTTATTTTTCCAGTCATTTACCTTGTAGTGAAATGAAAATCCTATGATAAACATCCACAATCTGTGAAAGTTCCTTTGGATCAGGCTTTTGAAAATTGTCTGATAGACCTGACTAACCATTTCTTAATTGGGTATGCTGAAAAATATCTGCCACTAATATAAGGGACATGGTACTGAAGTCAAACTTTGAAGCCTGTTCTCTGTACTGTACTGTACACACACACACACACACATATATATATCTACTGTCTAACACCTTCAGAAGTTAGTGGGAGTTATGCACACACACACTGACAGAAAAAACAAGCTTTTGAGGCTACACAAAGATCAGTTTATATAATCTTATGGAGGTTTGATATCCGAGGAAGTGAGGAGCAGTTAGCAGCTAATGCCTTTCCTGTGAACTGGTCAGATGAATAGAGATTGATGTGCATGAAAGGTATAAAAAATATTTTATTGCCTCATAGGAAGGCTACAGAGCCTTACATTTCATGTACTTTATGTAGCTACTTCCATGCATACAAATGGGAGCTGTGTATCTGTTCTGAGGGAAGTATTGATCCCAAGGCTGTATGGGACAATTATACATCAGAGAGTATTCTTATCTACAAAGTCTTGCTTCTTAATCCTGTTGCCAGAGGAAGCAGAGAAGCCACACAGAAGTTAACTATGGCAAACACATCCAAAAAGCACATTATAATCTCCCAGGAAGGAAGAAAGCTAAAGGGATCTTTACAGTAAAATTTTAAAACAGACATGGTAACAGAATTATGAGAGCCTGAAAGAGATCTGGCTGATGCATGAATAGAAAGAAAAGCAGTGATTTTAAAGATGTTCATGGATTGACACTGTCTGGGGAACTTTTGACTCTCTAACATGAGACTTTGTAAGGTCACATCTTTGCTGCAGAGCATACTGACTGACAGCATGGACAAGCACAAGTGAAAGCTGCAAAGAGAAACTCAAGCTCCTACATCCATTTTGTTGCTGTCCTCTCGTGCATAAAAGGTACAGGAATTTTCCAGGTTTCAGCATCTTATGTCTCCTCATCCTGCTGCAGTCTCAGTTGCTATGACAATTCCTGCTCAGCCTTTTGCCAAACCTGTTCCTTCTGGCACACGTACAGAAGTGACACTGGCACAGCAACTCATCAAACCGAGCCACTTCTGGGGACAGGCTTCATGTTTTTGTCTGCAGCCTTCGTACCAGGAGCTGGAAGAGCATGGGCTTATTTGGAACAACAGTCTGTGCTCAGTGCTGGCATTCAGGCCACTTTCTTGCTGGAAGAGAGGAGGCAGATCTGGGCCACCGAAGCGTGACAGAGGGTGTGTTGGCAGCAGCTTGTCATGTAGAGGAACAGTAGTGCTCTTTGTTAAGGTGACCACAGGGGTGCTGTTGGGTAGATGAGGGCTGGGCTCCTCTCTCCATCTGGAGCACTGATTTTTTCCTCATCTATCCTCCCATAAACCAGCATATTTTCTTGCTACTGGCTAAAAAATTCACCCAATTCATGCTTCCCAGTAAAAAAAGCTGGATCTGCTTGATACTCGATGGCCATCCAGCAGAGCATCAAGCAGGTCCCATGCTCTGACTGCTTATGTCCAAGATCATATTTTAAGCCTGAACACTTGGAATTAGTTTCTGGACATCATGACCCTTCCAGAATTTTCTTTTACATGTTGACACTGTGGTCAAACATGTAGCAGGCCTCTATATGTTGACAACTGACCTCCAGTAAGAGAGGGTAGATTTGGCTTCAGAGCAAGACAACACAGCACAGATATAAGGAAATTAATTAAAGTTCACAGGAAATCCTCATGTCAGCAGTAATTTGGCACAGACTGTGTCCTGGACTGAAAGTCACCACTACAGTCAAGAAAGACCTCAATATACATGTGCAGAAGTCAGAACAGAGTCAACGTCTGGTAAATTAATGGGAATAAGTGGCACAGCAAAGATATGGGTGTTGAGCATAGATAAGTTAGGGCTAGTGACAGCTCTGGTTACAGACCTCTTGGAGACTCAGTAACTATTTTTTACATGGGACTAAAGAGATCTCCACTTGAGTTAGCACATTCAGTCATGACTGGCTTTTAGGAAAAATATCTCCTCAGAATAGTAACTTTAACCCCAGAACACATGTGGAAAGGAGTTTGTGACAGGTGATTTCTGGCAAATAGTTGGCATGTGTCATTTTAAGAACACAGCAATTCTCCTCCCCAGTCCAGATTACACCAGAAGCATCTTCTTTATTTGAGCTATGAGTATCCCATTAGTCTGTAAAGACTTTTTTTTTGAGATGTCTTGATAAAATACTGTCTACAGAAAGGACAGCCTAAGATCAATGCCAAAAAAATCAACATGAAGAAGATGCAGACTTCAGCTTCCACATCACCTGGCAGAACCAGGAATTTACTGAAATCTGATTATCTACAATTGCTGCTTTAATCTGAAAGCTGACATGAAACATCCACTTTGACATAAAACTTGTCCCGTTACAACCATCCAATTCAGTGGAGTTTTTCCAGAGAGGTCACTGGAATTTTTAGGATGTCATCCTGTCATTAAGAAATTTGAAAATGCTAGAAATGACTCTTAACAGTCAGATCTGTGAATGAGATGAGTGAGGATGTTTATTTTTCTTCTTGATTGCAGAGACCCGAAAGTATATGTAATTTTTCCGTTTGGATAAAAGTACTGAGTATGAAGAATCAAAACTCAATTATAGCCGATGCAAGTGTTGCTTGTAAGCTACCAGTGCTAGGATGCCAACACCTCTCACATCAGACAGGATGTGTAGGACTTTATTGGCTTAAGTGACATCACCAGAGAAGTGGGAATTAACTGTCAGCTATATAGAAAGCCATGAAAAATAAAGCTGTAGCACTAAAAAAAAAAAAAAACCAAAACTTATATCTATAACAAAAAAATATAAATAATTCAAATATTACACAAAGCAAACAGCAGTTTGATTGCTCTTGTAAAGTACACTTAATATATTTGCTGTAAAGCATACACTAATTTCTTTCTTTCTTACTGCTGAAAAAGGCTACCTGAAATATGTACATAAGCCATCATGCTTTGATGGATATCTGGAGCCAGCAGTCATGTTTAAAAAGTTTGATTTGCATTTATGCTGTACTCTACTACAAGTTGCTGCCTGTTTACTTTTCCTGTGGTGGCAGCAAATCAAAGCCTTATGGAACAGATCTTATTTGTTGCCTGTAAATATCAGTGGGTCACTGAAGAAAGAACCAGTAAAACTTGAGGGTTATTAACAAAGAGATCTTTCCTTGCTGCAATTAAAAAAAAAAAAAAAACAAACGAAAAAAAGCCAAGAGGATTTTATATATATAGATATATATGCACATATATATATGACATTGAATGGTATGTATTATTACAAAAAAAATAAGGCAGGAAAAATTCCAGCTTCCTGTTTTTCTTGCTTCACCTACTTTATACTTTGAGGTATTTTCTTATGAACTCTATCAGAGATACACACTGTGTGCCAGATCTAACTTTTGTGTGATACTGCATTTTCAGAATTGGCAGAATCTAATATATTTTTAGATATTTTTTGGCACTCAGGGCCTACAAGGGAAACTTTCTGATCTCAGCAGATCTTGAGCTGGTACAGAGTTGTCTTGCTGTCTCTAATGGCTGCATAAAACATGTGTTTATGAGAAGCTGAGAAGACACATTTCTCTGTACTGTGAAAACTGCAGCTATACTCAGAGCATTCATAATACATTACAGCTACATCTTTTCTTGTCAAACAGAACCCTTAGAATGAATTGCCTGTAAAAGATAACTCTTAGTCTCAACAATCTCTGTGATTCTTCTGTATGGAGCAAAATCCATTTCAGAAACAAAACGAAAAATTGTCTCTTTCTTCAGGACTTGTATTTGTAAAAGCCTGATGCCATAAGCACACCCAGAGCTCTTGCTAGCATCTGACTACTGCCCCGGTGTAGGGGCATGCTGAGATGTGTGCTTAAGGAATCTGACTCCACTCATTTGCATGGTAAATGTTAATTGAGTAAAGATTAGTTATAAATCAAGGGATAAGAAGTGAATTTGTCATGGTTTTTACTAGAACTTTCATGGTGTTTCGAGATGCATTCTTCACAGGCCTAAGAACTGAAGGTAGAGTTGCAAGGAGTTATTAACATCAGCTTAGTTTCTGAAGTAGAGGTTGATGTGGCTGTTCCCTCTGTCTGTTTTCAACCTACCTGTCTGTCTGAGCCTTTGGCTCTTCTCAGGCAATTCTGACAAAGAAGGAAAGCTGCTATCTGCTCCTTATTAGTTGGATGGATATAAAAGAAATGAAAGGGCTTGAAGAAATTAATATAGGTCTCACTGTAAGAAACCTGGGATTTATCACTTTCAGCAGAGCAAAACAACTTGCCTTTTGTACTTAACTCTAATGTATTACTATATTATAATTGCAAATGTATAGATTAAAAGTGATGTCTACTTTTCTAAGATTAAAAAAAATATTCATGAGGTTTCAAGTAAGAAGCAACTCATTAATCCAAACTTAGATGTGTAGTTCTTAGCCACATGTACATAAGATCAGAACATATATGCTGTGTGTGAGGTTGTGGCGCAGGGTTTACTCTTGCTGCTTCTTACTGGATATTTGCTAAAACTAGAAGTGGCATCCCTGAGGATGTTTTTTCATCAGTCAGCAGCTCTGTGTTGGCTTGTGTATTACTGTTGTAATGTTAAGGCTGTTTCCTTTCTGGACTTAGACTTTCATACCAGCTACAAACCAGGTTCTACCACACAACTTCACTTAAGTCTTTCTGTTCAAGCATCAGCGCTGCATCCCAAGTTTTTAGTATATTTAGAGAAGAGGGAACCTTACAATCATCCAGAACTGTTTCCGTGTGTTAGGACTACTTGATGAGTGCGTTGGGATGATCATCCCATTCTGTAATCAGAAAATTCCCTGCCTTCTACAAAACAAATCCTTCATAACTTGTACGTTCTTTGCAAGCTATCTGAATTTCCCCAGAGTTTAAAGTATGCAGTTTCTGAGTCCCTCATTGCCAGCATAGTTTTGTGTGGTTACATTCTTGTCTGCCCCTTTACCATGAGCAGTAACCAAACACAAAAAGTAAACACAGCTCCTGTTCCGAGATCCAGCATCCACGCGTAAGCTCGGATGGAGCAGGTGGGGACAGACAGGGGAGCACAAGGGCACAATGGAACAATAGTGGCCAGAGCAATGATTTCAGCATCTCACAGCTGTCCCAACCCACTCCAAGGTTTTTGTCAGGGTGGGGGGGATGATGACAAAAGAGGTTTGAAGGAAGACAATGAGAGAGTTTTGCAGATGTTTACAGGGAGCTGGTCCTATGTGTGAGGAGAAGCATGGAGAAAGCACAAAGGTGCTTGTGTGACCACATTAGAATTGGGTGACAGGGTTGGCATTGCTCACAGCAGCACGGAGCCTGGAGTTGATATCACAAGGGTTACTTGAGAGGATGGTCAAACTCTGCTAAAATCATTCTTTCTAAAAAGAATGATTTGGTATAGATCAAATACGCATCACCTCTGCCATGTTTTGCTTCAACCATATTTTCATCCACACTCCTGCCACTGAGTTCATCAGAATGCCCCCCATGTGCTGTGAACCTACTGCTTCCCAGTGAATACCATCAGCTTACCCTTGCTTTTCTTGGAAATCAGATGCAAAAGCTCACTGCAGACACCAACAATCTGTTCCAGGGGTTCCCAAATTTCTTTATATACTCCTACCTATCAGTAACAATTTACTTTTTGCCTTCAGAACTCATCTTTGTTTGTGGGTTCTGAAACTTAAATATTGAAAAATTAAAGCACGAACTTACATTGGAAATGATTGGTTTTCAGAATCATCTGGGATATATCAGCATCTCTAGCAGCCTGGTCTACACTTTAGAAAAAACCACTCAAACTAAAGCAAAATTAAACTAAAATGGAGACAATGAAGTTATTTGCATACAAATGTTGTATACTGATAGATATACAACAGGGTGGTGTGTTACAGCTGGAAACCAGCTTGCTGAGTTACATTCAGCTACAGTGCTGAGTAAGGGACACGCTTCAGCCATCTCCATCAGATTTGTGCCATACATATTCCTTTCCATAAAATACGTTCTGTGAGCACCAAAATGAATTCTGCTAGATCGGTGGTGCTGTTTGAACTCACTAAACTGCAGCAAAGACAAAAGATAATACAATTTATTTGCTGCAACCAGTGTCTTTGCAGCAATTGGCTCTTGTAGTGGGCGATTGCTACAATGATTTATCCCTTAACCTTCCCTCTTTCTCTGTCAGCAGTGGAAAAATTGAAGGCAAAACTTTTAATGTTGCAAGACAGTGACAACTCTGTGTTATTTCAAAAGTATATCAGTGCTGACCTTCATCCTTTACACAAAAAGCATCATATTGGTCATTCACAAAGGGATCGGTTTCAATTTTAACATCAATGGCTTTCACGCTCTGCTGTTTGCTGCCCGTCTTTCTGCATATAATTGTCCTAAAATAGAGAAGAAGAAGAAAAAAAATAATCAGAAATCTTCTGGAGCTGTACATGCAGGTGAAATTTGGAGATTTTTTATCAGAGTAGTCAGGCTTTAGCCTTAACAGTTTCAGCATTGGCACGTAAAGTAGTAGTGTGGGAAGATCTATGGAAAAAAGCCAAGGGAGAAATAGAAGTAATTAGAAAAATGTTTGCTGTAGATCAGTTCAAGGCATAGAGAGCAATAAAGGATGTTTATCTTATTATATTCTGTAATACTTCTAAATATCAGACCTATACCCAGAGTATTTAAGGCTATATTTTGTTCTCACATACATATTCCCACCAATGGCACCTGGATAGAAATGAATAGGAAACTCAATATTTGATCTGAAATTTTATAAATCATTAGCATTTACATTAAAGAACCATTAAGGTTGCATATTTAACTGCTCTAAAGCTAAAAGAGGCAAACTTGGAAAATTCAGCTTGGGTTCTTGGAAGAAAACAGCCTTTTTGTTTTTTTAAATAGCAATTTCACACTTTGGAGTAAACACCATTTCGTCTGTTTTGGTACTCAGCAGTACCTAATCCATCCTGTTGCCCCCGATAGGCTTGAAGAAAGGTATTAATTAGATCTGTATTGGGTTTTACAACCCTGTAGATGCTGATGATGAAGTAAGAGTTTGCTAATTATCTTTCCTCTCAGCTGTACTGTCTGCTTAAAACTAGTAACTGGAAGAGAGTTTGTTGTAGAAAACCCTGGTTTTACTGTTACATTGAAGGTTACAAAGGCTGGGAAAGTCATTTCAGCCCAAATTTTTGCAGCTGGATATTAATGGTGTGGGTTTATATTTCTGTGGACAGCAAGCTTGTAGAAGTGTTGCACAGTCAGCTATTCTAGTGAAAGGAAGATAAAAATGCTTTCCACAGAACTAATCCTTCCAGTGGAGGAAATTTATCATTTTTATTGTGCAATAGTTGAACTAATGTGCCACCAGTCCTCCACTAAATTTGAGGAACAAAATAAGATAAAATAGAATACAATAATATAAAAAAAATAAAATAAAGTAAATAAAATTCCCATTTGTTGAGGGTGGAAAAGATCCAGTGGAAACCCGGTATTTGATCATGCACTTAAATACTATATAACTATTGATTTATAGAAATGGACTGAATTATGGTTGTACAGACTATTTTCATTCAGGGATGTGCTAGCTTTGGAGTAGTTAAATATGCAACTTTAATGTTCTTTTAATAGAAACAAACAAAAGCAACATGAAATGAGCTGTATGGTGGTGGTCACACATATGCACCAGAATGGTTCCTGCCACACTTCTACTCTGGAAAACAACATGATGTCATTCCCTGCTGAAAGCCCCTTTACGATTTCAAACCAAATATGTTTCCTTTGTAAAGAAAGGTCCACTTGAGTTTTTGAGGGGAAAAAAAATCCCTTCCAAAAGGTCCCTTTTGAAGGACAATACAGTCCCCACAAGTATTCAATCCAGTTCTCTGAGAATTAAATGGATTTAAAATCTGAGACCTCTAAGTTAGTAATTAAGCACTTAGACTGCCAAAATGAGTTCAGATTACTGGGAGGATCAGGACATCAGTTAGAAATTTTCTGTATGTATATAATATTCACATATTGTTATGCTGGGTCTTGCTGGGTCTTACAGGATCTAAGAGAATGAAACAGTTCTGCCTCCCTTCAAAAATTAACTCATCAACCTTAATCTTTCCAATAATTATTGAGTTGCTTAGCTATCTGGATCAGTTATGTCCTGCTACATTGAGTAGAAAGATAATGATATGACTGCAAAAAAATGTGCTTTTTGTCTGTAATTTTGTACTTTAGGCTTCAGGCTCTCTCCCCCTCCAAAAAAAAGAAAAAGGAAAAAAAGAAAAGAAACCAACAAAATAAAACAAATTAAACAAATTGTTTTGAAGACTGTTACCATCATAAAATTGTGGTCTCTAAAAATCAGGTAACAGTCACTTTTAAGTTCTATCAAAGGCTAAAATTCCTGAGACTTGGAAGCCACTTTTGACATTCTTATCTTGAATTTTCAGATTTCTAATTCCAATTTCTATATTTATATATTTTGCTTCTGCCCAAAACAGTGCAATCTCTTTATCAGTTTTTCATCAGGCTACAAAGTTATCTGTGGATGACACATCCTTGGTACAATGAGGTCATCGCCAAAACGGGATATCTGGCTCCTGAGTAACATCATGTATTTAAAGTGCTAGTTTTTCTCACTTTTTTTTCCCAAATATTGTACAATAAATTACAAGTTTGTAGTTGATAGATTTCATCAATTAGCTAATGCATTTTAAGAACTTTTCTCAGCTGCTATTCAGTGTGACCAAACTTACAAAGGTGTACCTTACATATAGTTTCAACATTATATGTAAAGAAAAGCTTTAAATTAAGATCTTTTAAGTGTATTTACATGCATCTACTACTTAGGACTTTAATTTAGATTTTTGTTGTATTAAAATTTATCCAATTAAAACTGCAAGCATCCTAATGCAATCCTTCTGAAATGAAAGAAACCTTGTCTTGCACACAGAACACAGTACTGGGTCTTGATTATCTCAGATAATCATACCTTAATGATTCTATGATTCTAAAAAACTGAAGAAGAAAAAATAATCTATTTAATCTTTTTCATTCCTTCTTCTCTGAGAGTGGTTTCCCACCTCAAGCTCAGTCCTGCAAGCTTTAAACACCTTCAGTAAGCTGTTATTGCTGCTGATGACTGAGCTTCAAGAGTGCTCAGCATTTCTCAGTAGCGGGTCAATCAGACCACAGCATAGAAATAGTCTCTTTGCAATCAGTAGGAATTCAGGTATGACTAAAAATACACATTAACAGTCTATTTTCTGAGTTCTTGAGGGTTTCCCTAAATCCTAAAATGTTAATCTGTTAAATCTAACTGTTCATCTACAGTTAGAACTTAAATACACAGGTATACTTTTGGTGCTGTTCTGAAAGTTAGAGTGTGATGCTTTAAAATTTGTTACAATTTTCATGACTGAAAAATGGCTACCAATTCAGAATTCATTATATCTTGAAATTACTTCAACAGCAGCACAGCCATGCTGAAATATGACACAAAAATTGTACAGTTGTCCTACTCTTTCCAGCACCCTGCTGAGAGGTGTTGCTGCCTGGTTTGTTTCTTGACTGTTTTAAATTATTGCCCTAGGGCATGCATCATGGCTGAGAAAATGTCACAAACTTTATACTTTTTAGGGATACATCCACCTACACAACCATTCAGAAGAATGCAATCATGTACATTTAATCCTATTTATGGATACTTCCAGGCATTAATTGAACTTAAGCTCATTACTCAGCATACAATGTCATCTGATGCTCAGAGCAGAGTAGTGCTTGATTTTTCTGCCTTTTAGTTAAGAAACAGATTTGATTTCATTTTTTCCTTCTGTGGGAATTTCTGATGAAGGCAGATGCTCTCAGAAGAAACATACTGAATTCAGACAGCATATCACCCATAACAATGGAATGTGATCCACATCTGCCTGAAACGTCCATGCATCCCTGAAAATTACTCTTACATGGCCATGAACTCACAATCTCAGCATAAAAATCAATCAGAAACACTATCACCATAGACCATTCACCATGAATGTACTGCCTATTATCCAGTAAGATCAAAATGTGATTGGTGGTGTTGACAACAGCCCTTGCTCTCTGATGAAAAATTGGAAGGTGCCTAAAGGTGTCTCCTTTGTTTTCTTGACAAACTACTGAGACTTTTCCCAGTCTACTCCTACCCAGCTTGGAAGGAAAACTTCTTTATGATGCCTCTTCTCTTCCCAAGAGAGAAAACAGGAGACCAGGAATTCTGCACTGCGTTGAACCTCAGCTTAACTCCTGCTGTACAATACAATTCAGCCAACTACGAACAATTAACAGTCCTTCTTCTGTACCCACCTCGGAAAAAAGATCAGAGCTTGGCTAACCTGATCATTGTTTTCCTGTGCCATGACTCAGATATTGCAGATATCACGTGCACACACAAGGAGAAAATCTAATATGCAGTGCAATAAGGTATGAACCAGACTTCCCAGAAGCCTTCAGCTTGCTCTTGTGCTGCTTAAATTTTTCTCTAATGTATTATGTAACGAATGAGTAATTGGTATATTTTGCTCTTTTTTTAATTCCTCTGTTTAAAGATGGAAATAGCAGAAAAGCTGGCATGATTAGTATTCATTTTACAGTATGCCATAATATGCCATAATATAATATGTATTAATAAATAAATGATAATTATAGGCTTGAACTGTTGAGATTATAGGTAATGTCATAAATTGTATGTATGTATATATAATAAAGGTATTTTTAATAAAGACATTGTGTTTTTATATAAATTATAACTTTTGTTTATAGTAGTATCCACTGATAATTTTGCTTTCTAAGAAAATTACAAGGCAATTTAGTAATACTTGAAAATTCTTCAGTAAGCCCAAGTTAAACCATATGGATTTGACAGCTGAGTTTATATGATAAAGCATGATCCATCAGCACAGAAAACAGTAGGTGGGACATTTTTTGTAGTTGCTGCTTGATCTGCCAGTTGATTTTAGGTTTCGTAGTCTTAGTCAATAAATTCACTGAACTGAGTCAGAATGGTCTTATGACATTGATTCATAGTAGTATGAGCTTGCAATATATTCAGCTCAGAAGAACATCAGGAACAATGTGTTTGCTGAGGCACTGGGAAAGTCTGGTTCATAACATACAATAAGAAACCCTCCCCTAATTAGAAAGTTAAAAACTTCATCGTTTTTCTTAGTCAAGATAAATCTTTAATATGTTGTGCTAATTCTTTTTCATGGGTCAGCTTTTCTGTTTGTGTTTCAGTAACTAGGTAAGAGAAAAAAAAAACAACAGTAGTCTGGGAGTCAGACTAGGGGATTTTTATTCTTAGCCTTTCCCCTCTGCATTTTGGGAAACTGCAAATTACAAAGCTGGCTCTGATGAGGAATAAACTATAAATGACATGTTCATGATTACCAAAGGGAAGAAAATTTCCCTGAAAAGTCATGAAGGGGAACACAGGTGGGCTTTGGAAAGTCCATTGACTGGGAACTATAGAGGCAAATTTTGGCTGGATGTGGCCCAAAGAAAGCAGCTGCTAAGTGTGACATGAAGACATTCCAACAGCAATACTGCCACTGGAAATGTCAAAAGGAGGTCTTACCAAGGCAGAACCAATATCCTTTAGATTCTTAAAAATATACACCAAAATGCAGCCTTTTGTGCTTAAAATTGTACATATGACTACTGAAATAGTAAGGCCTCTGTTCATTAAATAAATATGGCCCATTCATGCAGGCTTTTATACTGTAGCCTAGTATGAAAGATTTTATATAGCCATTTTACTCTAATATCACTAGGTACATATAATTTGAGCATTTTTAGTGCATGCAAAGGAGAGTCGTGTTGCTTCCTGGCCTGGACTAGCTGGATGCTCAATGACATGTCAAGCATCACTAGGAAGGTGGTTTTACCCAATTTCACTTTATGGACTCCAGTTTAACCCATGGCTTTCATAGCAGAAGTTACTGATTTGTTGCCACAGGGTTTAAGAAACTACAAAAATATTTCTTGAATGCTATTATTTTACAAAGCAGCTCCATTCTCAGAGGAAAGGCTTTCAGATACAACAAAGCATTACAGTGATTCTAAAAAAAAAAGGCAAAATATGTGAACTTCTTTTGAAAAGTAGAAAATCAGCCTCATTAGAACTATCTGGCAAGTTAAAATCCTGGTATTAGCCCCTCTTGTGCATTTGAAAGAGTAAGTATGACACATTTCTGTCTTCGTTTGTTCAGATAAACAATGATCACCTTTAATTGCCTATTGAAAAGAGTGGTGCTTTTTTGGACTACTCCTAGTCTGAGCCCAGGCCTTCTGAGCTTGGATGTGATGAATTACATTACACCGTTGCAGGTGGTGTCTCACTGGTGCCTCATTCAAGCCCTTCAGCACTGCCCTCTCTCCTCTGGAATTGCTGCTGGATGTCTTTTAGGATGGTCGCGTTTATTTTTCTCAGAAATTTTACACGAGTTATTTCACTTTACAATAGGCCCACTGCCATCCTGTGTTCTGTGACTACACCCAGCTCTTTCTCCTGCTCTGCCTTTCTAGCTGGTTTAAGGCAGAAATTCCTATTAGCCTTCATAAAATACTGTTGCATTGCACCCCATTTCTGTTACTCCATCTCTGAAGTCAGGCTTACCTTCATGTTCAATATTGTGGTTTTCCTTGGTCTTAGGAATGATTTCTAACCTTCTGGCATTAATTAATTTCACTAGCAAACCCATGTCTTTTGTGCCAAAGCTTGCTAAAGTTTAGCTAAATCCCTCAGAGTCCGTTAAAAAAAAACAACCTTCCAGTAAAAATACAATTTAAAAGTGATAGTCATGTCTCACTTAGTAAATTGCAACTCTGAGGACTGTGATGCTACAGTTCAGCAGATGGTGGTTTGGGTGCTTGTCCTAGAAAATACATAAAAAATATGTACTTTCTTTTGTGCTGTGTTTTTCCTCAATGAGGAAAAAGTACATTTTCTAAAATGTTATTCAGTTATTAGGTTGTCTCTTTTACAAGAAACATAGCTGTCATACTTTGTCCATGTTGTTGACCAAGTTTTGCTAAGAAAATATTTGCTTCTCTCGTCCCAAAGCTGATGGAAAGTAGCTCCTGTCTACATTGCTCAGTGATACCATCCCTTGGAGTAAACTGGCCATGCCCGTTTCCTAAATTCAAGTTTCTTGACTGAGCTTTATCCTTATTCCTGAAACACAATTACTTTGTTTTTACTTTGCAGGAGACTTTCTGAGATGATTGACAAGAACCCTCAAGAAGACAAAGCCATCTTCTAGGAGAGCATGACACGAGCTGTGAGCTGTGGGACTAGGGTTTGTGACACAAAGGCATTTTGTAATCCAAGGCCTCCTCAGACAATGTCATAAGCAACTTTAGCATTTTGAATTGAACCATGTCCTGTCAGTTATGTCTAGATTTTTCTTTTTAAGGGAATTATTTGACCTGCCTCAAATACATGTCTGGGAGCAAATTCATATGCATTATTATCAGTCAGTGGAGCACAGCCTTGAAATAAAACCAAGGGCTTGCCAAAGTGATGTATAACCAGAACTGCTTCTCTGTAAAGACCAAGTGGGCCTATTTAAGTATGCACACCTGGTGAATTTCAAGGAACCCACAAGCCCAAGGCTTTACAAATACAGATGAGAGGACTTGCAACTGACCCTTTATTTCATTCCTTGGATATTGCTTTTCTCTTTCCCAGGAAATGTGATTTTAGTACCATACTGTCAGGTGCTGGGCAACTCCCATGCAGTAGGCAGAAAAAGAAATAGGTAGAGTCTTGTGAAATGCCATATTTGAGTCTTATTATTACATTTCCCACTGGTGTCATCTGCAGTGAGGGCCCTGTTGTGTTTGACACTGTAGAAGCATTCAAAAGCAGCCAGTGCAAAACCCAAAGAGCTAACAAAGGAAAAATAGAGACGAAGTAATTTTCCTAGCAGCAAACATCTGGTCTGTGGTGAGCTGAGAAAAGAGCTCCTGTCTTCTGACTCTCACTGCAGAGCTTATTCTAGCTGACTCTGCTTGCTCACTCCAGACTTACTCCCTCTGGGATAAATCCTCCAGGGACTGGGTAGGAGCCAGCCCAGGGCAATTTCACTCAAAGGAGCAGGTTGACAGCCCTGTAGGAGGTCTGTCATTGAAGAAAAATTCTATGCAGCACTTCAAAGCTGTTATAGAAAAGATACACAGCTCCATTCCTTTGTAGGGAAATAAGGAACAGGATGTGGAATAGGACAGCTTCAGCTTTTTCATCCTACAAAAGTACTGGAAATTAGTAAATTTGCTAAGGGGATATTAATACAAGGTGTTGAGGATGTTTAACAATTTCTAAAATAAATAGCTGTTTTCTAATGTGCTGTGCACAAGGTTGATACTAAGACCAAAACATGTGTCATGTTTACTTCCAAAATTTCAAATACCCCAGTATAGAAGGCAAGACCCTACAGGATGTGCTGCCCAGTGCTGGAAGACTCGACTCAAAGTTTTCCAGTGTGACATCTGAATTCAAAAGATAGCAGTGAGAGCTTTTCAGAGAACTCTGCCACCTTTTTTTCATTTATATTCTGGCAGATCACTTGATGGTTTTACTGACTCACTTGTCTGACATGCAAGTAAGTCATAAGAGTGTCATTTTTAGTATAAATAGCTATTAGGGCTCATCTGACAAATGAGACTTGCCTAACGACATTTCATTTCCTGAAATGCAACAATGTGTAATGCTTTATAAGTTACACATGTCAGGACTGACTTGTAAATGGCTTACTTCTGGCTTGCTGGGAGAAGTTATCCCTACCTACTTGTCAGTGGCTCCTCTCAAAAAGTTCCCAAGCCCCTGGACTGCCAGGGACTTGTCTGTGTGAAGAGCCTTGAACCCTGAATTGGGTTGGCCTGAACAACTGCAAAGGCAAGACAAGAACATCCCCTTATTCCTGTGAAAGAAGTTCTGTCTCAGGCTGCTCAAACCACAAAACCACCCAGTTTATTGTGTCTTTGGATTTGCTGGCAGGGATCTATTTGTTTAAGCAATTTCCATTCTGCATCAGTTGAAATGAATCATATTTGTCAAGACCTGCTGCTTGGGCTAGCCCAGTTTTCAAGGACTGAAGTAGATATATTTAAATATGGGTGAGCTGCATTTACATGAGAGTAATCAGAAATTTGACAGTCACTCAAACTGGGCTGGCTCTTTAGTCCAAATGCTCCTCTTTGCCCAAAGAAGAGGTATAGCCCAGAGAGCAGGCAATACAAACATGCTTGCACTGACTCAGTGATGTGCCTCTGCCATAACAGGAGAAACTCCCACAGGTTTCCAGGCTATAATTTGGCTGTAAAAATAATAATAAAGACAAAATAATCAACAGTGATGGATATATTTACCAGGAGTGGGATTGTAATTACTCACTAAAACCATAAATAGGCATCCGAAGGGAACAAATAACAGATTTGTGCAAAACCTGGAGAATGAAGTAGCAGTGAAAAACTCCTTACATGTCTGCTATAGCTCCTGTTCAGTTTTAAATCTAAGCGATGAAAAGAGAGCTGAAGCATGTCAGAAAATCTGCAACACTGTAAAGACTTCAATCACATAATTTGTTTGTGTTTACTTCTACTGCCAATGTCTAATCCATTTTTCCTCAGGGGAAAGATTGGGATACCTTCCAGGCACCGAATAAATAAACCAAACCTCATTCTTCCTGAAATGAGGAACTTCTTTTATCATGCTCCCTCCTATTCATCTCCTTTCTGATGCACACAGTCCAAGAGGATATGGGAGGGTATTCGACTAAAGCTCTGTGATCTGCATTGGATGCCAGTCAGCTGCTGGGAGGATTCCAGGGTTTTAGATCCAACTTATAAAGGCCTGAATAATTTTGGACCAGGCAGATGTGGGGACGTCATTCAAAGATGTGGAAGTTCATCAAGATAAATACACAAGGTGTGCCCAGCAAAGAGTCCTTTATTTTGGAAATAATTTTCCATACTTCTCTAACTTGTGGGCATGCTGTGAAGCCTTTCCCTTCTCTGGGCTACATCAGCTGATGTGGAGATTTCTGTATGTGGGTTTTTCTGTATATAAGCTGTCCTTTATCCCTGCTTTCATGTTTCCAGTTATCAAGTAAATGAGCAAAGTACTGACATGGTAATTTTTAAAATAAAATTTTATTTTAAAATTTATTTATTTAAATTTATTTTTAAAATTTATTACGTAAAATTTTAAAAATAAAAAAATAATTTAGTAAAATAATTGGAGTCCCTTGTTAATAGACTTTCCCCTACTTTAATCATTTTTGAGCCCTTTTTTGAGACACTTTTAGTACCTTTCCCAAGATACAGTAACAGTACATATAGTGTTCCAAAGGAGGCTCTTACACTGACCTACATGTATATATTTTTTTTCATATTCTTCATCCCATTCCATAAACACTTTAGCAACCTCTTTGTTTGCTTGAATGTTTGTTTGTTTGTCTGTTTTGACTACAGCTGCAGTCTGACAGAGGTTTTCTTTGTGCTGTCCACAGCCATGTCCTCATATCTTTCCTGGCCTGACAGAGGTAAACCAGAACTCTGTAAAGATATTTTCAAGTAGATTGCATGTTCGTCCTGCATGTATTATCATTGAACTCCTTTTGGCATCATTTTACCCTTTCCTCTAAATTTCTCTGCAAATTTCTATATTGAAGCTGAACTTGTTCGACTTAAACAACTTTGTCCCATTTGCACACTTTGCACTTGGCTGCTCAGTTCTTTCTCCAGAGCTGCATTAACTTACAGTTAAAACAGATTAGCCTTTTTAGGCAGTACACAATCCCTATTTTTCCCCAGAGCCAAAAATGTCCAGTTCAACGAACCAAGTAACATACTTTCTGGCGCTTGCCCAGCCATGGGTAAAATAGCCTCAGAGTATAAAATTCCAGCTCTGAAGAACTTTTCTCTCTGGTGAAGCTTTCCAGTGAAGGTCAGATCTGGTGACTACACAGCAATGGTGTGCTGATGTGCCCCCACAATGTTCTTTCTGATAAATAGTTCAGAGACTTCCATACTAAGGACAGGTTTACTGGAGGAATGGAGTACAGCAAGTTGGAAGGGCTGAAAAGTCTACATTTCCCTCCCATTCTTACGATGTGTTTTTATCACTGTTCACAATTTGATATTGTAGGTATTCAGTCCACAGCTGATCTATTAATAGTCAAGATCCAGTGCCCACAGCAATTAATTGAGGATCTCATTGGACTAACTAGTGGTATTCCTTAGATTAAAAAAGCAATGATTTCTTTTCCTACACATCATCATTCCTGACTTCCAGAATACTGAGGTTGTATAAAAGAACTTGTACAACAACTTTGCCATGGACTTCCTACAGATACATAGTTTTTCTGGTTTGTCAGCCTGTAAGACATCTCAGCAATTGTCTTGGGAGAAAGATTTTTAGGGTTTAGGTCACTGTCTTTTACTTTGAGACATTTCTGGATTTTTTTTTTTTTTTTTTTTTTTTAATTTAATGACCAAAAGTAAATACAAATAAATTTTCAAACAATTTTTTTTTTACCTGGGAAGTAATATAATCAGAGAAAACAGTTGCTTTTCCTTGAAATTTCTTTGAAATATGAAATTTCATTAATAGCAGTAATTTTCTGTTCTTTGGAAATTTTATTACTAAAAATATAGAAACATCAATGCTTACTTAAAAAACTGGTAACTATCACAAAATCTAATAATATGCTAAAGTTTGGAAACATTTTTTTCATAAAACAAAACTTTATCACCATTGAACATTGGAAATAGTTTTGATACACTTCTTCTGGGCAATTTATGTATGGTCCCAGCTTCAGTGGCATCAGACATTCCCTCAACGCCTCCATTTACATTCCTGATTTAAATGAATCTCTACAGAGGCAACAATGCTTCACACAAGGGAAAACTCAGCCTAGTGCTACATTTGAGCACCTCAAACGTATTGAAGGACAATATCAGTTCCCTGGTGAGCTTTCTCAACAAACTCTCTACCAGATGTGGGTTATCATATCTAAGTGCATCTGTGCCCTTTTGAACATGCCTATCATCTGTTCAGCCATGCATGGATACCTTAGACAGACATGTGGTTCCCATGAGAAATTTAGTTTGCTGAGCTTCTGAAAGAATAACAGAGAAAAACAGAGTCAGTGGGAGCACTGACACGAACTCCAGCACTGTATCCTCAGCCTGTGAGGCTCTTTAGGGCTCAGCACCCCACCAGAGGCCAAGGGAACTGGAGCCACAATGATGTAATTCAGCAGGAAAGGAGAGGAAATTGTGTCAAATCTGTGAAATCAAAATGTGAGACTGATGAATAACTGTATACCTGCAATATTAGCTGTAATAAACTAATTCTTGGGGAAGAGTGGAAAATTTATCTTTATGTCATGGTGCTTGAACTGCATTTTTCAGCAAATCTTAGTCAAAGTGGAAAACTTTTTTGACAACCATCACTCATACTTCCCAGAAAATGTTATGCTGTTGTCCTTACCCAGCAGAGCCACTGGCGAGCCATCCTGTGGTGCAGCCAGCAAAAGAACAGTCCAGAACAGCCCTTTTCAGTTCTTCTGCAGTTGCTAAGCGAGCACTCAGGTCAACACAAGCTTTCTCAGCTCCGGCTAAATCCAGACCCTGAGAGTTGTTCTTGGACTCAATTGCAAACACTTTCCCTGCAACACCAAGAAAGGACATGTCATCCATCATGGAATTGTGCTCAACACATATTCAACGGAAATATTGCAAATTATCACCAAATAAAGCCTTCGTGCTTTTACTAAGTTTATTTTAATGGCCCACCTTTTTTTTTTTTTTGAAAGCCTAATTTAATCAAGACTGTAAATATCCTTGTGTTAGCTTTCTTTTAATTTTGTCCACTACCAGAAAAGCAAGAATGGCTAAGCCACTAGTCATTCCTAACTCAGAGGAGAAGCTTTGCCTTGCCTCTGTAGGTCTGTGCTTGAGATCTGAGGAGAGAAAGCGTGATGCACTCTCATGTGCACATATAATGTCAAAGTCACAAATAACACCTCCTGTAGGCTAATAACACCAGAAAAATCCACTGCTAAACATTTTACAGTTACTCTATAACAGCTACATCTATAAAGTAAGCACATGCTTAAAAACCAGTATTGCAGCCCTGTATTCCATGTCAGAAATAGATTAATACTTATTCCCTAAAATCAAAATTATGTCATTCTATGACAACTTGTGTCTAAATACTGACTGCTTCATTATCACGTCTTTTTGGAAAGACAGACAGAATTTTTTATTAATGGAAGGCTTTTTTTTTTTTTTTGAATGAGCATGAGAACATATTTAGCATAACATTTTTTGTGATATTTTTATTTTCAGTTCAGTTTACTTTAATTTATCTAATACTGGGAAAGCTGAAAGGGTGAAAGTTAGAGGTTTTGGCAACTGGGAACAGGTCAATTAGGGTTTTGGCAATGAAGCTTGAGAAGTTACTGGGTTGTGGAATAAATATATTAGCTGGGTGCTCCAGAAAAATAAATAAACAATGAGACAGTTTGCAGCTGACATTTAAGTTACCATAACTATCTTTTTTTCTGATGATCACATCCCTCAGAATACATTCTAGCTACAGTCTGAGATTGCTTGTAGTTGCAGGAAGAAAATTTTTAAGCACTTCTCATTCAGTAAATGCCTGGAAACACTTATTTAATTCTTATTTCCAGAGTAGATTAGTGATAATGATTGTATGAGTGCATGACTTCCATCTTATATCAGGTGTTCACCATGTAGCCAGCTTCACACTCGTAGGAGATACTGAACAGCGTTGGGAATCTTTCAGACTGATTCAGCCTGGTTTTGTATCAAGTGCCACTCTCACCACATACTGTTTCAACAATTTGGTAAATCTGATTCTAATCCTAAAAACAGGGAATTTATACAGGGTAGGTCTGCCCCCGACAGCTTTCGGTTCTCATCTGTGCACAACTAAACTCACTAGAAGAATCACAGTTCTTGCATCAAAAAATGTGAAGTTCTCTCAAGTTAACATGTCACTTGTGTTTACATTGGCTAGAAAGGACAGATTAATCCCAATAAAGACTCATACTTTGCTGGGAATTCTACGCGTGCACAGCAAGAAGTCATCCTGACTTGGGAAAATGGCAATTTAAATAATCAGGACAAGCAGCTAAGAGCAGAAAGAGAAATTCGGAGTATCCAGAGTGACTTTCCTAAGGCATTTAACAGTAGCTGACCAAGGGATACAACCAGAAACACGGGTCAGTGTGATAGCCATTAGATTGCACCATTTTTGGATTTTCTGCTGTAATCAATACCATTAACTGTAATTAGAACTGGAGGCTCTACACAAAGTAGTGAAAGCAGCAAGCCTCTACATCCCTGAGTATACAAACATCAGGATTCTTTACAACATGTCTCAAATAAGGCACATGGCACTAATGTAGCTCCTGTATCCAAAGTCTCGACAGACAATGAAGCGTGTGTGGCCTAGGGAGAGAGACAGTGTAAACAGAGAGATGATGGTTTTGAACAACCCTTCTTCAGTTGCAAAACAACTTTAGCTCCTAAAGGAAAACAGGGATTAAGTGTATTACTTTAAAAGGCTTTGTCCCAACTAAAGGCTTGTCCACATTCTATATTTCACCATTTGACTGTCAGGATTGAGGTGAATCATCAAAGACTTTTAGGGAAAATTTGCATAACATCTAACTTAAATCATGAATGTTATTCTGATATGGCATAACCCTTATCTTCTGGTTATTAGTATTTCAGTTAGAAGCCTTAAAGAAAGGAAAATCATCAAGCTTTGAGTTCCATCTAGGTGTAATTAGTTAATGATTTAGTTGTTTTATCAGTAAGCAAGAGTTACATTTTTAAAGGAATTTAGCCTATCCAAGACAGAGGCTGAGACTGCTTTCCTTGACTACTGTTATGTTGTTTGCTAGTACTTAAGATACACCAACTTTTTACTAGGACCTCTGTCAAAACAGAGTCCTGTCCTTTGAAAAGGTATCTGGGATGGTCAAATTATATAAACAAGTGAATTATAAGGTGAGCTAGGAAAGACTTACTGATTGGGAAGTTACAGCAAACTGCTTTATAGGAAATTCTGGTTAGCCAGAATTTGGTTAGAAGTGGGTAAGGAAGGCCAACCTGTGTACCACACCAACCTATGGATTTTCTTCAAAGTTTTAGAAGCTCTTTGGCTATCTGCCCAGTTTTCAAAATGTGCCCTCTGGTTTTGTCAAATTTTTACTTAGAAAATATAATTGAAAGAAAGGTTCACTTATCAAATGCAATGGAATAACTAGATCCTCAGTATCCTGAGATGTGTCACATTACTGAGAGGCATTGACAGGAAAAAAATACAGGAGACATGCTAGCACGGTAACAGGAACAAAACAAAAGCACATGAAAACAGGAAATCCCCTTAAACAAAGAAGGCTGCAACACTGAATTCTGCATCTTACAGCATCATGGCTACCATACGCAAGATATTGATGTATTGACTTTTTTTTGCTTTTAATCTCAAAAGTGGTATCATTTTCAGTCTAAGGGAATCTAAGGGTCCTGGCTAATTATTTGTAATATTTTTATCAGTCCTACTTGTAATGAAATGTTTCTTAAAAATGGATTGTCTTGCATACTTGATGACATAGCAGTCATTTTTTTGTACAGGGGTGGTTGAAGTCAGTCTTATCTCTGAGACAGTATCAAGAGATGTGTTGTCATTGTGTTTTAAATATGAGACTCATCTGTATTTCCATAAGACACAGGATGAAGGATGATGTCTACATGAGGGATGTAGTATGCTTTTGGTTGTGGTACCTTTGAGCAGCCATGGTGCCTCTGTCTCAACTCAACTCTGTGACTTCATTTCTGCCCTGTAACATTTGTTTCCTGTAACACTTCCACCCCCACTGGGGGGGCAGAAATTTGTTACCAAAACTCCACACGCTTTTCTGAAGCTTTTCTAAGCAAAGCAAGTCCCTTTTATTTAAAGATAAAGCTAAAAATCCACACAAAGTAGTGTTTCTCAGGATGCTTACTGAACATGTGGAGTCTAGCAGGTTCAGAATGAAAAAGATCCTTGTCACAGTAAGGTTCTTTTAGATTCCCATTTGAAACAAGTGATACAGCTTTTAACTTCAATGATGAGGCATAGATAATAAGACATCATTCTTCCAACTGCTAGTTGTCAGCGGGATTCAGAGTTCACGTGAAAAATTCATGCTTGAAAAAAAAGAGATTCACTATCCAATAACTGGCCTATATTAGATTGCTAGCTTCTGCCATTATCTGATTACTATTATTGCAGAACATTGATTATATTTTGATATATTGATAATGTTTTAGTTATTTTTTTGCAATAGATTAATATAGATTTTACTTAAGAGTACCCCACTGTATTCTGATTGAAAACACACCCACAGACACATAGATCTCAGGGCTTCTAAGAATCATTATTATCACCTTGTTCAATTCCTGCCTAACTAGACTGTAGATTTCCCCTTGTAATTCCACCATCAAGTCCAAAAATTCATGGTTGAATTAGAGCATGTCTTTTCAACATGCATTCAATGCCTCCAAGTAATTGAGAATTTACAGCACACTTCATAGTAAACTGTTCAAATGGTTCATTACTCTTACTCCACCTTATTTCCAGCTCCAAATTTTGCTAAACTCAGCTTCTAACAACTGATCCACATAAAGCTTTCAAGACCTAACAAACATCTACAATCAGATAAATGGAAGTGCATAAAAGGAGTTCTTCAAAAATAAAACCAGTCCAAAAGCTGTTTCTTCCTATTTTAAGGAAGATCGGTGGGTTTAACAGAATTTTATTGGTTATCAAGAAAAGAGCTTGGCTGATTTATTCTTTTGCAGTAACAGATACAATGAGAAGTTCTTCTGAGGTGCATAGCTCAAAGCCCACTGAAATGAGTTCAAATTTCTCCATGTCTTCATCAGGATTTGCATTATGCTTGAAGAAGGAACATAAAATTGCATAGTCAAATATGCTTTAAAGCAAGAACGTGCCTTAAAAAAATATATAATGAAAGCACTTTAAGAGGCATGCCCAGTGTGCTGATCTCATGACATCACACTTCCTATTTCAAAGAATAAAAACTAATCAGTTTCAACAAAACAAGTTTGGTGAAAGATGTGTAAATGTGGAGTCAAATACATTTTTACTTGAACGTTAAAAATTTCAAATTGAGGTAAAAGAGAGCAGAGGAAAAGAAGGGAATTTCAAGAGAAATTAAATTTTCATTTCTATGGATGTGTGTAACAATGTAACTTTATTGTAAGTGTAAAAGTAGAAGATCCACTAACTCTACAGAGATCTGGCTAATTACCAGTTATACCTAGTGTTCACAAATGTGGAATTTATTTCTGTGAGAAACAACACTGAATGATGTTTATTCAATTCAAAAAATATTACATCATCAGAAAAATAGCAAAATCGAGGTGTCACCTTTGGGTTCCCCATCAGCTAAACCCAGCTTGAGCCTAAATTTTGATTTTACTGGACACTTTAGGATCAAATAGCTGGAATTGTTTACGCAAGAATGTGTGTTCCTTTGCGAGCAGGAGAATGAAATGTGTAGACATCTGCTACTGAAATGTGAGAGTCTAGAGAGAGAAGAGAAAAAAAACATACATTTTTTTTTTCCTTTACTTAAAAAAAGGATGCAAAACAAGCCAAATTTAATACTCTAGCAGGGGGGGTTTTCCTACTTTGGATGTCATCAGTTTCTAGTTAGAGGCATGTGTCTCAGATCCTCACCTATTTGTGCCCAGCTTCCTGGACTCTGGATCCTTTCACTTGCAACCTGTGCAGTCACTGTACATGGTCATTGCTGATAACTGGCTTGACCAATAGGGTCTAATGTAATCCAGATTTAGCCAACAGACTAGCTCCAATTTGGTACAATTAGTAAAGCTTTGAAATTAGCACATTTTTAATTTCAGGAGCGTCTCAATAAATGAATTGGCATCACCCTCTCCTGACATGCTCTGTCTCAGAGCAAGTACTCTGCAGCAAACTATGGTTTATACCTGTGGGTATTTTAGGAGCCTTGAAAAGGCAAAAGAGGGAGGAAAAAAAAGTGGAGGCAACTCCTGTGCAGGATTCAGGAACTCACATCCTTGTTCTCCTATTCCAGTGCAAATGGAAAACAATGTAAACCCCCTGAATTTGCACTGATACAATTGAGAACTGCCACAATAACACCTATTATTCCCCAGTAACTGCACTGGCAGTGGCACACCATGGTACCTCAGAGCATGAACAAGCCCTTGGGGAGCCTTCTGTCCTTCTGACCTGGACCTGAACAGCTTTGAGCAAGCACATTTCGTTGGGAAAAAAGGCTGCAAAGCAAAACAAAGCTATATTTTATTTCTGCATTTGCCTGGTTATTTCTGCAGCCTACTTGTGCTACAGTAATGTGCCATGGTAAATAATGGTCAAAAGAGATCAGTTAAGCTCTGAAGCTTTACACCTTCACCAGACCTCAACAGCCGTCAGTTTTATTGCCTACTCTCTGTCATTATTTTTGTGTGAGATAATAAAGTGAAAGTCTTCCTTAGGGAAATATATTGCAACCAGTTTCAGAGGTTTGACTGCAACAGGGGCCAGTCTGAATTTCACAGGTTTTTCACAAGACATATTCAAAATCCCTGCAGCAGTTTGCAACACAGTCAGATACCTTCAGTTATAAATAACAAATACACAAACACGTATGTGTCATTCAGAATGGTCCATTGGCACTTAAGTGACATTTACATGTATTAGAGACTTGCGCAATTATATTTTCACCCACACCTTAAAAAATGAGAAGGTGGTTTCTGACTGGACCAGGCCAGAATCTGCTATAAAAGAAAGTATTAATCCTGTTTTATACTCTCAGATATCCTTAAATGCATACCGGTAAATTTTAAAGCTGACATACTGTGTTTTCTTCTGCTTTAACCTAAATGGCTTATAGGGCAGTGTTATAGTAGTTTCCTTGAATATTAATATTAGGAGAACTCACTGAAGATCAAGTAAGTAGCAGACATACATCTTTCACAATGTTACTTAGAATTTAAATAAAACTGTAAACCACAGTATTATAATAATGCTTGACAACTCTAAAGTACTTTGGATATTCTGCCCTTTCATTCTGTAAATATTTTACCTCATGTGAAGTAAATTTGACAAACTGTTGAATGACAAAGTCTTTCATGACCTCTGCTTTAAAATGATCTCCAACATTTTTTTTTTCCTTTCTCTTAGAAGATGCCTGTTTAGGAATCAAGAATTTATTTTAGTTAATTTTATGGTAATAATAAAAATTGGAATGCGCTCCTGAAAAAACAAGGGGATCTTCAGGTGAAGAATTCTTAGCAAGGGAAATTATTATTCCTGCACTGCGTCCTTAAGTTCTGTGAAGAAACCTTTTTCATGGATATGCTTTTCCCACCTCTTTTCATTTCAAAGGCATTTTGCTAGGGAAGGAGTACATCCTAAAAACAGAGCCACAGTTTTGCCTACTGCAACATAATGCAGTTGTCAGACACATTTCTTTTTTTTATGCTTAATGAAATGTAACTTTCTTAAACTTTACATGACAGGGTTCTGTTGTATAAATGGTATACATTTATGCATTCTATTTGAAGCAGTTGAGACATCCAGGCAAGATTAATTTTCTCCCTTTTCTTTGTCATTCTTTGTCATCAACTGAAACAAAATTTAAGTTAAGCAGGAAAAATACTCAGAACAAACAAGAAGGGATTTTTATTGCCCTATAATATTAAAGTTCTATTCTCTGAAATAATGCAGCAAACATCAATGGTAAAGGATTAGGGTATTGAAATAAAAAAGTCCTGAGATTGAGCATAAATCTATCACAGCTGTGAAAGTGGAAAAATGTGACCATTCAGCATTGCTGTCCCAGGAAAAGACACAGTTGTTTCAAAAGTCAGTCGTGTTTGGATTTAGACTAATTGGTCATCATTATCACAAGCTGAATGATTAAAAGGGCATCAGGCTAATGGAAACTTTCAAGGGATGCAGCTATTCAGGATCACCATCAGAGAGTAGAAAGTCCCATTTCAGAGTAACTGGTAGCTGGTGCTTCAGACAAATCCGTGTCCTGATCACATCCCTCAGCAGTGAAGTGCAGACGAAGCTCATGTGCAGAAAGGTGAGCAGTCATTTTCAGTGTGTGTGGCACTGAACAGAAGAGGTTATCAAAGTTCTTCACTTCTTGGATTCCCTTCCTCAAGTACCTGCCTATGTAAAGTGACACATCTGAAGTGGGGAGATGGGAAAGTTCTTTGGAGAAAAGGTACTTTGAATTGTAGGAGGTCTCCTAAAATATAGCTGAGTCTTCTTAGTTGTGTTCTGGCTTTATTTCATTTTTCTTATTTCCTCTGGAAAAGTTCACTATCCTGTCATTTTGTTGTAATAAAATAATCTTAGCTTTCTGGGATCTTACTTCCTTTCTCTGCTTAACCCCAGGATATTTGTAAAGTCTCAAAGAACTCTGAATCAGAAGTTTCCTAATGCAAACTGGGGCGTGTATTTAAGCTTCTTATTTAAAAAAAAAAAAAAAAAAAAAAAAAGTTTGGGATTTTTCTATTTTTTTGGTTTTTTGCAGTAACATATTTCAACATACAGCTCTCACTCCAGCCATAGTAACCCAGCCCAAACTGAATGGGAGACTCACCATCAGCCTTAACAGAGATGATCTGAAGTATGAAGAAGACAGATCCCACGCCCTGGAGAAAGGTGAGAGAGAATCTCTGAGAGCCTGGAGCCATTGCCCTGCTTGCACAGCCCTCAGCTGCAGGAGGTTGGCTGCCGAGGCTTTTTCTCTCTCCTCCTCTGCACTTTCGTAGCGGGGTCTGCGGTGATGATTTCAAGGAGCACTTTCCTTCGGCAGGATCCTGCGTCTTGAGTTTGCACTGAAGGCGGGAGGGGTGGAAAAAGAAGGAGGGAGGGAGAGAGGAATCCTTGGCTTAGCTAGTGTGAAGGGGAGGGGAAGGTGGGGGGAGATGTCCAGCCAGCTGGGGCTGGGGAGAGGCTTTATCCAGCCCGGTCTGCAGGGCAGCGCACACAGAGAACCGGTGTGAAAAGTCACATTATCCTGCCGGTAAATACCTAATGGATCACGGTGGAAGAAATGCAAAAGCCAGGAGGGAGAGAGAAGGGGGGAAAGGATAAGCGACGAGCAGCAGTAATCCCTGTCTGAGAGGAGAAGGGCAGCTACATAGCTGGTGCTGGTACACGGTGAGTTTGTGGGCTCAGCTGCGCATCTCCAGAAGGATGGGTGCAGGCGTGGGGAGCGTTTTCCTCTGCACAACACAAAATGAGGCAGCCGTGCCTTGCTGAGGTCAGTGGCTGCCGCAGCAAGAGTGATGGTGCTCAGGTGAGGGCTGAGAAGTGCCAAAAAGGCACGGGACCCTGGCGACCAAGCCTTCCTGAAGAGCAGCACTGGGATGGATTAATCCTGCTGTTTCAGATTCCAGCTTCAGCATGGGCATGAGGAACTGAAGGTTGAAGTGGGGATCCATCAGCTGGTCTCTGTCAGCACTCCTGGTCCAGATGAATGGTCTTGGTCAGGTTAAAAACTGAAAGCAGCTGATGAAGGGAGTTTCCAGTTCCCACTAGCACTTACAGAACTGACATCTGTCCCTCATTCTCATTTGTCTTATATTTGTCCCAACATGAGTCAAAAGAAACCCCCACAATGAGAGGAAACATACTAATGGTGATGCCAGGATTTATTTAACTAAATATATAAACAGAATAGTTTTTTGTTGCTGTTGGAACTCTGCAGGGCTCAGAAATGTTGTTTTCATATTCCCATCCTATTTTGCTTTTATTTCAGCTTCTTAAAATTTTTTCCCTTAGAAATTTGAAGCTGGGCTGAAATGTTCAGTCTGGCAAGAAACTATGATCCAGGAGCAGAAAGAAGGAGATGACCCTTCTCTCTGCCAGGAGCCCTGGTGTCCTACAAGGCAATGTGCTTGTAGGCAGCTAGAGGCATGGTCTGAATGACAAACTGAGAATGACAAACTTGTGCAGTGTTGGTTTCAGTCTCACAAAAATCTCACAAGCTCAGGAACCCCCATATAAGAAATTCAAGGAAGCAAGCAACACCACAGCAGTAGAAGTTTTTAAAATACCTACATTTGATGAATTTGGGAAGATGATGCTCCAATCCTGCTGACTTTAAAAGAATTGTTGCCTTCTTCCTCTTCTGTATAGCCATAGCAGGCATATGAATGCACATGCTGAAAACTTGCCAATAGCTTTTAGGTAGCTTCAAATTTTCTGTTTATCCAGAGAATGGGAAGGGCTGCATGTTTGTTTGTTTTTGGTTTTTTTTTGCATTGTCTTGCCAGCCTTACTCGTAAGGATTGCCTCCAAAATTAGTAGGATGCTTCGAAGTTTCTTTCTCCCTTCATCCTTAACATAGGATAGTTGGCATAACACAACTACAAAAGTGCATTTAATTTCAACAGAAACTCCATGCTCTGTATAACAGGAATGAACACACAAAATGACAGAAAGGGAAACAGAAAATTGTAATATGCCTTGAGTTTATGTTTCTTTTACTAGCAATGTAGCTAATGGCATAAATGCAGTTTTAATCCTCTGATACACCGATAGTTCTACCCCTATTTTAAAAAGTGGTGGACACTTCTAGTGAGACAGCAAAGAGATTCCATGAAACTGAGTAAGTAATTACAGCAAGACTGACAGACATTAACAGGGACCTAACATGACCACAGCAATTGCTCCAGGTTTCCCTGACACTTGTCATAGGGATGATGACTTTATTGGCCCTTTGCTGTCCTCATGAGTTTGGTCAAAGCAGGAGGAGGAAAGGGCAGTATCTTCCGGATTTCCATCTAAAATTCCTAAGGTCTGTTGGGTTAGTTTTGCTATAATTGGCTCATTTCCTTGTGTTGATATATGTAAAGGCGTGTTGCCACTCTGGCTCCTGTCTTGGAAAATCTCAGCTTGTATTCTTGAGTAGAACATCTTACTGATTTTAAAGAATTACCACAAGACCACAAGATCCATTCCTTTTTGAAGGCATGAATAGTTCATAGAATGACTTGGCTTCTTCCTGCCATCCGATCTCAACTGTAAAGTAAGTCCATAAAGTGTGGAAAGGTAAGGATATTTACCAGTTATTAATTCCTGGAAGGTAAGTATTTCACTGCCAAACATTTGTCCTTCCAGTCTTATATTTCTATCAGCAAAAAATTCCTGGTCTTAGTGTATTTTGGAAGATTTTTATAAAGCTCAGCAGAGTAGGTTTTATACTTAGAAGATATGCATGGTTTTGCATTGAAATCAACAATAATCAAGAAAAAAATCCTGCTTTTAGAATCAAATCCTTCTTGGAACCAAAATCTCAAAATGAGATCTGGAAGTTAAGATACTTAGAAACAGATATAATATTTTGCTCAGAACCTCTGGCATTCATGGCATTAAAGTAACACATCAGCCAGACTATTCAGTGTATAAAATACAATGTATTATGACAGATTACAAAAGATTAATTGTGCCTGCAGCTTTACACCACTGATAGATCGTGCCTGCCTTGGGAGCAGTGAAGGTGCCAATGGGGATATTTTATAAAACAGTGCTTCATTGTGTGAAAACTTTTATGCAGTGAATAAGACACGGGAAGGCACTGGGTTATATAGCATGTACATATATGTATGAATGCACACACACAAGACACTTGTGTGAGGTGAAGCACACAACAAAGATTTGATCACCTACAACTTGAGCAGGATCTGTGCACATTTATGTCTGGAATATGTCATTCAAGCTGGAGTGGATTTTTAAGATTAAATAAAACACCTAAAAGAAATAAAAATTACTAAAGACACATTTGCAAACAGCAACATATGTATTTACATATTAGATATTATTGCATTTGGTCTCTTCATGTCTACTACTAGGAATATTTACTTTCTGCCGCAGAAAATTTACATTGCTCCAGTTCTGCAGATTCTAACACATGATCTTGAGCCTTTGCAAAATAAAGATTAGGGTCCTGAGGTCTTGAGCAAGTAGACACTCTGAAACATTTGCTATTTCAAGACAAGCTGGGCAGATGTTGGGAGATTTGTTGAAGTTCTCTAGCTGGCTAAGAAACTGGTCTTTGAAGAATGCTGGAAATTCATAAGAATGGTCACTTTTCATATCAGAATAAAGCACAATAGAAATAAAGTTTCTGTTCAGAAAAAGGTACCTCTTCCTTCACTAAAGCATGAGCTTCTGTTAAACTTGATTCTCTGCATAATGCAATAGCTTCAGATGCTGGCAGTCAGCATAATTTAACTTGAAGAACTGAATTTAAATGGGATATAGGCTTTAGCTTTACTTATCATCCTAAATTTTCACTATTTTTAAGAAAGAGATGCAGATTAATATATGAGCAAGGTGGTGACTAAAGTGCTCTAACCAGTATGATTATTAGAATTTATAATACTGTTTGGAAGTTCTGAAGTCCTGGCTTGAGCTGAAATAGAAAGGACCTAAATGCAGGAAAAACTGAGGCATACAGCTTGCTCAGTGCCCTAGACTCAGCTGCAGCATCTACGCAGAATTACAGCACTAAAGGAAAACAGTAACTATTTGCGGTGATCCATGCCCAGGTATGAGTTACCATTTCCAAACTCTCAGATACCAGTTGATCTATATATAAATGCAACCAAATAACTGGTTTCCTATGAGCCAGACATGTTGACAATGGCTCTCTGTAGATACTGGGGGACTGTGGAAACCAAGAGGATTTGGGTTCTGTAGCTTAGAAGCACATCAACTTGTAAGCTTGCACAGCCTCTCCAGACTCTCTCGCTTCACATCAAAGCAGAGATAACCAACATTACACACCATTCTGATATGCTCTTAGTAAATCAGCATAAGTTCTCTATAGATATTTTCATAGTATCATATCATTATGATGGGGGAAGTCTATACCTTGTGCCCCTGCTAGAAAAAGGACATAAAGAATTATGACTTGACTTCCCAAGGACCATGTAAAGGGATCTGAAGTACCTAATTTACATATAAGCACTGCAATGACATCTCCTAAAGGATATGGAGTCTGTGTGACTGAGAGGCAGGCAGGGAACCTTGGTAGTACTGTACACCTATTGTTTGTCATGGATAGTACACCTACTGTATACTGGGATCCAAACTTATTCTGCAGCTGTATCCAAGCTTCTAACCCCTAAAAGCTAACTGGAAACGTGAGAGAAAAAAGCAGGAGAGAAAGATTTCTTTGTTTATAAAATGTGAATTATTAGGCAATGGCAACACAGACAAACATTTTTCAGTGTCTGGCAGTCTGCAACAGTCTACTAGCTGCAGGGAACTTTTTATTTTATTTATACAGAGTGTTTGCACCTAATTAAATGAAAAACTAGAAATGTGCAGAACTACCTGAAAGTAATTCAGGGAGCTGGCAAAAAAAAAAAAAATTAAAAAAGGAAAACAACATATTTCCCCCACTTTGTGGGTGGTGGGTTGAACACAGGGGTCTGTGTCATGGAGCTGCTGACCCTAAGAAAGAGTGTGATTCTTACACTCATATCATGCTATGTGGGGTCAGGCGTTGTCATGTGCCAGGCCATGACCCTCATATGAATTATTGCCATGTAAACTGTAAAAATCACACTTCATTTCTTGGAGACTGAGCACTGTCAAGAAAAGAATGAAGATATCTAGTCATAAATCAGCAGCTGTAATAATAGTGAGATACAAAATTCCTTCAATTTTTTTTTTTTTTTCTGACAAACAGAGGTAAACCAAATTTTGGCTGCTCTTGGTTGGTGTTATTTGGCTGGGGAAATGTAGTAACTTTTACTTTCTTCTTTTTTTAAGGCCTTGCAGCAGTTTAATGGGTGAAAGTTATGTAGCAGTGTAGAAAATGATGCAATTTTACCCAGATGGTTTATCTCTGTTCTCTGTGGGCATCTGTAGAACTCAAGGTGGGTAAGAATCTTGCCTAGAATTCTATGTTGAGCCTGCAGAGAAAACACTCCCATTTCACTATTTCATCCAGTTTTTCACACTCTCCAGCCTTCACCAGCCACGATTTGCAGTTAGATGAGAGGGAGCAATTAAATTCAAGGCTGCCTGCATCTACCCAGTCTATAACTGCTGAATGCCTCACACTGTGGGTATGTGGCATGGCATGAGCAAGTATGGAATATGGCTCATCTCGCAGTCCCAGGCCAACAACCAGATAAAAGACAGAAAGACAGGTCTCACTGTTTCCTGAGGTCTCACTGATGCTGTGAGTATCCTGCAGAGTAGGCTACCAACACCTGTACCTGCACACACAGCACACAAGAGCTGACCTTCAGTATTTCTCATAGAACCTCACACTGTCTCCATCCACTCCCACTTCAAGTGCATCCAACCACCTGTGAGCCACACTGCACGGAGATCCAGGAATACTATAGGGCCAGTGGCAGGAGGACTTTGGCCCCAGCAAAGTTGCCTCCTCCCTGGCACACAGCACACAGCATGGAGTTTCCTTCCCCTTGTAGAATTGCGCTCCAGCATCTCTGCTTTGGTTTTCAAAGGGACATGTCCAGTCCTTCCATTGGCAAACAGATCCTTGCAAAGAAGGAGGAGTCTCTCAGAGCTGCAAATGCTCCCAAAGAGCTGTGGGGAATATATAAACCCATGGTTGTAGTGTTTGTCATGCTTCCAGCATAGCAATTAACTTGTCATTTATTTTACCAGTTGCCTAATATTTTGACTTTGGTGTCTCAGCTTCCTTCTCCAGCTATTTCCTAGGAGTTAATTTAACTGCACACTCTAAGGTATGTTCCCTGGACCTTAAGGCACCCTAATTTCTCCTCAGGTGTTAGCTCTGCCCTCTAGTGCTGTGTATGACATAGGGTGTTGTGTCAGAGCCATGGCTGGTGTTCAAAATTTGACTGGTCAAATGCTAAACTGCCAAAAACTTACAAGTTGACTAAACTGACTTGACATTTTTTGTGCCTCCTGGGAGTGGGTCACCAGTCTATTTCTAATAATTTAAACAGCAAACCTGTTAAACACAGCCTGCCTAAACCCCAGCATTTTATAGCAACAACCAGTTCAACTATAATCTATTTATTGCACATTTAAGTGGCTCAACCTGTGGCTCTGATCCACCCCACAGGTTCTGGCTGCTGGGGGTGTGACCAAGGGCTGTGTTGAGAGAAGGCAGCTGAGAAAGTTCTTCACCTCAGTGGTTGCAATTAAAGGCCCCTGTGAAAGGAGCAGCCGAGCCAAAGGGAGTACAGGGCTCTGCTGAAGCAGAAGGTTTTTATGGCAGGCTGTCACAGTAACCAGCCATGGTGTAGCCATGAAATGTAAGTGAGTTTTGGCCTGGACACTTTGCAGTTTGCAAACCTTGTGCAAGAACTTGTGATAGTGCTTTGTGCTACGCCAGTAGTATTAAAAGTATCTACTTTTTAAGTAGAGTTTTATGCAGATTCTAAAGTGCTGTGTTTTCCTTATTCCACTTGGGGAAAATGACATTGCTGAAACATGCTGCAGCAGTTAGGATAACGCAGTCATGTTTCCTAACTCAGCAGAACTGAGTACAGAGAATTGAAAGCAAGGCTTTTGATATCAATATATGAAATGCCTACCCTCCTTGCACAAGCCAAGCATGCCATTACTAAGGTCACAACAATTTTTGATAAGACAAAAAAGAATAGGAAAATGGGAAATGCTGAAGAGGCTTTAAGTGTTTGCTGTCATAGCTGCTCATTTGTACTTGGGAAGAAAATAACTTTCCACAGTCCTCATCTTCCCTTTTTCCACGCAGCATGCTTTCAGATCAGACCTCTTTCACACCTCTCCATGATCTTTCCAAAATATACAGGAATATATATGCTTGAGAAGCATGGAACTGAGCACTTGGGAGTATAAGGCTTCTGAGTAATATGTAAAGATCATTGGAAGAATTAGTATAACAGAAAGTAGATTAGAAAAGCTCATGCAGATGTAGATGTTGCCAATCTACTGTGGGAGTCTGGAGAATTGAAGCATAGAGAAGAGGATAGAAGGAAAATCATCAAGCTCTTTTGCACTTAGGCTATGGAAATCCAGTTTCTGTTTTCTCAATTCCCCCACCTCCATATTTTCAAAAAATATGTGTATCAGCTTTCTCTCAATCTCTTCTCCTGCCTCTTTTTTCATCTTTCCTCCAACATTTCAGCTTCTGAGTCTCATGGTGACACTCAGCTCTTCTGATGGGATGCATAGGTGTGGGGGTGTGTGTCAAACACCCGAGCAACTTGTATCGGCAGACCTACTTGCCATCATTTTTACAGTAGTTAGGGTTCACTTTAGGAGCATCACCGTGCATCTTCTCCCTTTCAAAGCACCCTTCAGTTTGTGTCACGAAAATGGATATACAACATTCAAACCACATTTACACTACCTGTCAAATACCATCCAAAACACCTAAGGTTCACTACACTTCCATCCTTGCAGTAAGTCCAGTCATCAGGAGCTGACTAACAATTGAATGACTGTTAAGGCAAACCCCACAACCCCTTAATGGTGATGGGGGCTGGGCAATAACATAATTTGTGTACCAAAATATGGTCTTAAGAGTCTATGAGTTACTGTCAGTCCCTTGAGCTGGTCAGTTCTTGCAAATGGGTTTGAGTTTAATAATGTAAGAAGCTGTAATAGGTGTGCCCACAAATGCCAGGCTACTAATATTGCAGCCATTGATTTTTATTACCCACTACAAAAATAGCAGTGGATTATTATTAGCTGAAAAAAACCCTGAAAATATAAATATGTTGTTACATTAAATTTAAATGGACACCAAAACATGCTCTTTTAGCAGTGGAAGTAGCCAGGATATTTTTGATAAAAAAATATTTATTTAGAAAAAGTAAAAGACCTATTATCCTTCATTTGGTTTAAAAAAAAAAAAAAAGAAGAAAAACCAACACTGTGTCTTCAAATAATTGATCATTTTAATTCCATAAGTAGAAGGAAATTTGTAATAACTCTGTATTCCTAGGCCAGTTCAAGGGTTGAATATTCCTATTGAGAAGATGAGTAATTTTTTTTAACATATTAATCATATATTTAATTTGCAAACAAAACTGAACCCTGCCCTGAAGTTTGGAACATCTGCAATTTGTAATTGTCCAAAGAAGCTGGGAGAAGGGAGCTGAAACAGAAGCTTTTTGTGTGTACGTGCATGCATGCACACACACCCACATGTCTGGGTGGGTGCGTTCGTGTGGGTGTAGGAGGAGGGAGGGAGAGAAAAAAGGAGAAATATTTTCCTTGGTTCTTTATTGTTGCAGCTTAGGACCTCACAATAGGTGATATCCAGGCATGGATCTGATGTTGCAGACTTCATCATATGCTGATACCGCCAAAATTACATATGTGACTAAGGCTTCCCACTTGGAGAACTTTTGTATTTTTTCTGTGTGCCTCATGAGCATGTGATATGTTTCATTAAATGTACGAAAATGATGCTCTAAAGAATCAAATTAAGTTAAAATTCAATATTCGCAAAAAACAAAAAAAAAACAGTCTATGGGATAGGAAGGTTAAATAGCAAGCTATTTAATAAATAAATAAATGGAACATTTTGATAAATAAACCAGTATTTAATTATATAATAAATATTATCTACTTTCTGTAGCTGAAGTATTGCTGACCAAGTTACTTTACTTACAGTCAGTTTTAAATCAGCAACAAATTACTGACCAACACACAATGCCTGAAATAAGTCCTGTCTCAATCATGTTTTGTCTTCAGTCACAGCATATTTATCAATCCATCTTTTCTTTTTATTTGCCTGATCTTTTTCTGTCTCTTTTAGTCTATTTGTTGTCTTTGCAGAGCACAACCAGTACTTACTACTAAGCCAAGCAGACTTAAGGGAGGAGAGATGAGAGAGAGCTTTGCATGTGAATGCCAAGTGCAAATATTCTGTGCCTTTGTGTAATAGATCTCTCTTTGTGTAGTACTTCTCTCTTTGTAATAGAGATAAGTTAATGACAATTCAAGTTTTTTCTGTTTCAACCTTTTACTGGTTGAAGTTGTATCACAATATCCATCTTAGCTTCTCATCTAAGTCACAGAGTCAATGTTTCTCTGGTTATGTATTGATCATTCAATGAGAACACTTCCTTCCAGGTAGATTGTATACAAGGAGCCTTATTCTAATTTTGGCTTTGCATTTTAAATCTGGGGAGGGGAAAAAATTCTGACATTTACCAAGATTAAATATGGCTCACTCACTTCAACAAAGCTAAATCCAACCTCCCTAACTAGATAAAACGTTAATTACTCTTCCGTCTGTAGGGACACAGGATATGTGGAGTGGCTAAGCAGGTACTAAACGTGACACATCTATTTCACAAGCTGTAAGAGTAGATGGTTGCAAAGAGAATGTGTTATGGCTCATTTTACAGAAATCTTGCAAACTCACTGACATATTTAAAAGAAGATGGGAGGCAGTTCAATGTACATTAAGTAAGACGTCTCCGATTTTTGGGGCAGAGAGATAAACATAAAAGAGTTAGAGCAATGGAAAGACAATTCAACATCACATGAAAGGGATAAGAATGCTACAGGAGACACAATAGCAAAAATATTCAGAGGAGTAAAAGAAGAAATTCTAAAATAGAGAAGAAATACTTTGAAGAAATGAGCAGACTTCTGTGTTTTGCTGAATTGTTCCTTCAAATTATTTGCAAGACGAGTATCACATATACTGAGGTTATCAAAAATCAGACTGTGATAGCCCTCACCAGAGTTACATACCTGCCAATGAAACCAAATTTTGCAGATTTTATTTCAGACCTAAGAACTTTAAGTGTCCCTCCAACCCAACTCTCTAAAGATCTCTGAATTCCAGATTAACTTGGCCCTGTAGAAGACATAAATACAGAACTACATGAGTGTGCAGCATTTAGAAGTTTGAAAATAACTGGTCTCCAAAGGTCCATCTGCTGCTGCCCATTTGCTTTGGCAGAGCTAATTCTTGGTTAAATATTGGCACAACTTCAAATAATTAGTTACAGATACATAGCTATTTATAGCCCTGATAGATTCCAGAGCTCCAAAGCCACTGACATACTAAAGGACAGGTATAGGCAGAATTATCTTTGCTCTTTGTTAGCATTTCTTTCTCCTCCTAAATCTTTTCCATGGCAAATATTTCCATCCTCCTGCTTCATCATGGTTTCCACCCTTGCCCTCCTCTCTCTTTTTTGTTTCCTTAAGCTGCTGCCTCTCCTTCCCTAACTCTCTGTTCTCATGTTTTTATTCAGACTAATTGTCTATTTTTTTTTCTTCTGTCCTACGCTAGACTACAGCAAACAAAACAAAACATGAGGTGAACAAGAAGAATTATTTCACCTGCAGTAAGCTTATTGCACATCTTATGTTATTTGGTACATGAAACTTTAGCATAGGGCTAGGCTGGACTTGAGAAATGAAAAAGAGAAAGCAGCTTTCTAGCACACATGGTTTCTGAGAAAACATTATCTGAGCTTACCCTGAAGGCTAAGAAACCAAAGGCAAATAAAAGGAACCTCAAATTGATTATTTTTAAGCCAGAAGGCAAATAAAAAGGAACTCCAAATTGATTATTTTTAAGCCACCCTCATCACGTATGATTTTGGAACACTTAGAGCTGGCAACAGTGCAGCACAGATCAAGCAGAGGATTTGCCAAAAATCAGTCGGAGCTTTTCCCATACATTTGCTTCCTCTTCTACTCTTACCTTAAATCTAAGTGCAGGACTGCAAAACAGCAGTGTGTACCCTGAAAATCAGTGAGAAGAAGAAGTGGTGATTGAAATAAGGAATAGAGGATTTTTGTGACTAATGTGCTTCCTCCTTTCTCAATTCCCAAGTGTGGATGGGCTCTGAAAACAATGTACTCCTCTGCCTCATTTCTGTGGCTGGTTCCCCAGGCCACCTGTCCTCCTGTGATCACAAAGACCAAATAATGGTGAAAAAGAGTGGCAACATGACAACACTGGCAAGTGGTCAGCATTATTTGCACGCAGGTTCCCAGGAACAAAAAGGGAACATGCTAAGCCACAGCGTCATCTATCTCCTCCTTGGGTGTGAGGGGTGTTGCTCACTTTGCTTTTAACAGCCTCAGTGATGTCTCAGTAATGTAAGTTTAGTCTCAGTTTATGTAAGCTTAGCTTACATAAAAAACTTCTCCAAACATGACCAGATCAGACCAGTGATAGGTGTTTAACTGTCATGAACCTTTGTATTTTCTGTTTTGTTTTGTTATGTGAGGGGGCAGAAAAATTACAAACCTGTGGTGAAGTTCCCAGTTCTCAGTTGTTTCCCTCTGTTTGTGTAGAAAAGTGTCTGGCACCCTGGTCATACTGGAAATACCCCACGACATGTGTCTCCCTGGGCAGCTATCTTATTTTTCAATCACTTCCAGGCATGAATTTACCTCTTCCACTCTGAGCTGACCTAAAACTCAGAAATCAGAAATTGTGGAATCCATAAGGGAAATAGCATGCAAAGAAGAAAAACAGCTATTTACAATTATAGCGACTGGGGTTTTTCCAAGAAATTCTTATTTTGTGTATTCCTCTGCCCACGGTGTTTCAGTTTCTGTGGTGGATAGTTTGATGTATCTGAATTGGAATGACGTGCGACACCGTCAGGGCAGAAATAAATGCAGAAACCTTGGCAGCTCTGCTGCTGGCTGCCTGCTGGGGTCGAGCATATGGAGGCTAATCGGCGGTGTAGCTCAGGACACGGCGAGCTGGGGCTCGATTGCTGAGAGCGAGCCATGGCAGGGGTTCAGCAATTCCTCTCCAAGCAGAACCGAGCATGAGGGTTTTATGGGTGCACTGCAGAGGTGTGTGCCTGCCCTGACTGCATGCATGGCATGAGGAAGACAAATGTCTCTAAAGCCTCAGCAGTGCTAGGAGATCACAGATTCAGGTTCACCTTTCTAGAAGTGCACCAGGCTCTTTCTGCATGTTAATGCCACCTTGCTCCTTCTCTATGTGCAAGCACACTTGTCTCCTTCCTGAAGCTTTTCTAAGTTTTCACATTATTGAGTAAATGGGAATAAAGCAGGCTCTAAACTTATCCTACTTCTTTCCTGAGCTGCACAGGAAGATAAGGTGCTTAAAATCTGCAGTAATATCCAAGCCTGAATGGTGCATTTAAAAGCTGGCAGAAAGTGGCCTTTGAAGCAGCACCTTTTCGAGAGTCAAAGGGTCTCTCAGAGATAGAGCCAAGCTGTTAGAAAAATTCCTGACTGTAACGCTCATTTGTCCAGTTCATAAATCTGCCTCCCTATTCTTCAAAGTGCCAAAAGTTATCTAGCCAGACATCCAGCTTTTATAAGACAGTCTAACAAGCTGTCTGGCTCAATTAGTTGAACTCTGATGGTGCTCCAGATTTTCAGTCAGCAGACCACTTTGTTAGGAAAATATCTACTTGCAGACCCAGTTCCCTCCCAGTGCTGGTAGCTTAACCTACAATGTTACAGTTCTTCAATGTTTTTTTTCAATGAACCACAAAGAGAAAATCTCTGCAGTCCATCCACACACCACAGCTTCAGCTCCACAATTTCTCAGCCTCTTTTGTTTTTGGCCTTCTTCACTGTAAATGGTAGAAGCAATATTTTCTATGGTCTGGTTGTGCAGAACACATTGTGAATAAAATAAAAGCTACATGCTTGGTTATGACTGAGAAATTCTGAGTACAAAAGTACTATTTGGGGTTTCTTCAGCCTGAGCTCACTCTGTTCTTGGATAATCCTGTAACAGACTGTTCCATATGACTGTGGATATAAATGGCCCTACAGAAGCTGGACTGTATTACCAGGTTAGGCTGCATAGCCAAGTTATATCTAATTTCTGCTTCCACTATAACTTCTAGTACACAGCTGATACAGCTCAGTTAAACAGAAGCAGTCCTTATAAAATCACAGTTAGGACTTTTGATCAATAAAAAGTAAAATAACTACTAGAATTACAGACTTGACGACTACAGACTAGAATTACAGACTGGATGACTCTTTCTAAAAAATGACACGCTTAAGAAAGTAACTTTTTTTACTAGCTACCCAATTAACCTAATCTTTCAAGATTTACCTTTGTCAGTCAGCATACATACTGAGAGATTCACTTTCTCTCCAAGCAGACAAGGGATAGAGATGTTTTCACCATCCTGTGTTTCTACTGTTCACCACTGGTGACTTCAGAAACTTCCCACCAGTGGTCCCAAGAACCTGTTTGCTCTGGTGATCCCTCACTAGTGATGTAGACATAAGTAAGGCAAAAACAGAGGCAAAACTCTGGGGTACAAAATCTAACCAGAAACCTGAAAAGCTGGAGTTTCATAATGAATTGTTCCCCATGATTTCATGCACGGTTTCCTTTTTTTTTTTTTTTTAAATGTAGGCCATGCAAAGCTTATTCAAATATGTTCTATTCTCTGACTGAAAGTTGACAGTGATAAAATTCTCAGTCATGCAAAACACAAAGGAAAAAGGTAAATACACAGTAGGAATGCAGTGTTATCAGAGTACTTATGTGTTCAATATTTACTAGATTTTAGCAAGCAAATTCAGCAAAACCATGTAGATTAAATTTTTGTCTGTGTTTAGTTTTTGGATTTTGATCAACCTTTAGCAATACAAAATTAATCCAAAAAAAATGCTACTTCTGTATAGTATGCCGTTAACTTAATTCTGTACAAATTTTTCAGCTAAAGGTTTAAAGTATAAGACAAAAACTTATCATTCTGTATGAAGAAAATATCAGAGAAGAAAAGCTGTTTTAAAACTAGTTGCATTGACTTCAACACATTATCGAACAGACCTTATTTTCATAAACTTCACAAGTTAATATGCTATTTATATGAGAGATAATCAGCAGGATTACGCAGAAAGATGTTGGCACTGTAACACACCTAGTAAAACTATTCTCGAAATACTAGTCATTATTTTCAATTGTGTTTTCAATTTGATTGTTAGAAGCCAATCTTGTTGATCCAGCAATATACACTTGGCTTTGCAGCCACTGCTGCTGCTTAGTAATGTCTTGGGAAATCCTATGCCTTTGAAACTCCATGCAAATTATCTGAAAGGAGCCAACATTAACACTCAAGCTGAATTAGAAAATAGAAAAATACACGAAGAAAGTTGTTTAAGGACAAAGTTGTCTCCAGCTAAAATTAAGCACTGATTCACAGTGACATTATGAAAACACTGAACTGTACATTAAAATTCCTAAACATCGCTGCTATTCACAACAGGCCAATGCAAACATTTGTTACTTCTCTGTCTGAGAGGGAATTTATAAGTTAGGAAAATGATGTCAGTACAAAAGAATTCAAAACTAATTTTATCTGATTGGCAAGTAAGTTAAAGTACTGAGATACTAAATAAATATTTGACAGCACCAGTCCATAGTATAATTTATTTCACATATGTACTAAATTAAAAGGAAAGCTTTTTTAAACTGCAAGCAATTTCCAGGCAAACCACTAAGCAGGATGGTGGTGATTGCTGCCATTGTATCATGGCACAGCACCTTCTTACCCTTGCAAAGGGCACCAGAGTTTTGAGCAGATAATCAAAACCACAAGGCAGAGAATGGTACAGTAGGTTCAGTTTTGTCACACTTGCGACAGGGAATTTAATTTTATACCACTAAGCATTTCTGCTTAAGAGGATGAGGAGACAATGTTGAACCCTGGCCTTGTATTTTTGTCAATATCTCTATTGATGAGGAGTTCAGAGTTTTGCCTAGCAATGGGCATTGTTGGGAAAATTCATTCCAGCATGATAGGGCTGTTCTTAAGATCCTGTTTTAAATTTTTGATGTGTCTCACTAAGAGAGCATGTGGAAAAGTGTTATTCATGCACTCATGGGCACACAATGGCACGGGGGAGACACAAGAGGTGTGCAAGAACTATTAGATGGGATGTAAAAACAGACCCAGAAATCAGAAATACTTTCAGAGAGTATACCAAGATACAGTGTGTGCCATTTCTTGTTGTGTGGTGAAATGGAAGTTGCAGAGGTGCTACACGTTTAGGTCCCCACGATTTTGGCAAGGTAGGTCTGTTCAGTGGTTCCTTCCAATTTTCTATGGAAAGTTTGGTGATCTGAGATACAAGCAAAGATGAAAGAGTCTCACATCATTACAAGGGGTACAGAGCTGCTCTGGTAATACTGCAATTATGGAGAAAGATATTCAGCCTGGTTGAGATGTTGCTGGAATACTAGGGTCAAAGGTAAAACTGAAATTCCCTGAATTTGAACTGAAGTTGAGTGGCTTTTACACAGGATTTTTATTAAACTCCCTGTAGAGACAATAAATAGCTGCAAAGTTCAGCTGGTTTATATGCCAGAGGACTCATCAAGGGCAAGGTTTATAACTAATTTTGGTAAAATATAGGTAACACTTAAAAAATGCAAGCCTTAGCTATATGTAGTATCATATGTTTTGTAGTATCATATGCTTTTAAAATTTCTGTACACCTTACAACATTTTGGATACTAAAAACAAAACAAATATTCAATACTGATTTCACTTATAAAACAATCATCAACAAATCAGTGCTTTTTTGCCCTTTACAGGAAAAGGAGAGTGTGGACATCTATTGTCAAAAAACCAAAAGAAGCAAAATGTAAATGAGGACTCGATTTATATGGTGAGATTAAATTCAGAATAACAATTTTATCTTTTTTTTTTTTTTAATAATACATTTTATTGTTTTAACTTCATTTTCTCTCTCAACTTAGAGAAGCCAGGAATATCTACTGAATATCCTACAAATCATGAAACCTTAACTAACGTGTCTTTAACATGCTTGAACTATTAAAAGGAAAGTGAATGCAGACAGCATTGGAGGTTGTACATTAATCTTCAGTCCTGATTTAACAATTTATATCATGTGTGAATATACATGCTGTCCTCTTCTTGATATACTTTCTGTCATGTACACAGGGTCTTTTTTCTAGAAAGTGCTAATACAGAAACATGTATTTGTTGTGAAGCTTCCCTAATACAATCCCGGGTCTGTATGGCACTTTGGCATTGTTCTGGGTGAAAGGCATTACATGCACGTAAGCTGTGTCATTTAAAAAAACAATTTAGGAGATTAGAAAGTGTGAAAGCGAGAAAGAAATTTGTGGCTCTGAGAGAAAATAGTGGTGCTAGGAAGTCAACATTTTATCTTCCTAGGCTTGCACTGCAACATAATCACCAGTCTGAAGCAGCTGTTCACTTTGTTTATCCAGTTTAATAAACTCTCTTTGTGTGCGTGTAAGTTCTGTTGCACTTTGGAACTGAGTACAAATCATGTCTATGGAAACACCAGCAACAAACCATTTTCAAACAATAAGCAGGAGGAGTCAGAAGGTTGACTCATAAGTCAGCACTTATTCAGTTACCTACTACCAGCCTGATTTCCAAACTTCAGAGGTCTCAATGTCTTCCTCTGTAAATTTTTCTGTTTTAAAACTTTCAGCCTAAATGTCCATGCACAGTTGTTGTACATGAAATCTTATGGGCAAGTACACCTGTTCCCAAGCTGGACACAGACTGGATACAATTGTTTGGTTTGTATAAGTTGAAAGAGTTATTAGAATGACAAGTTTAGGTAATTCGATGTATTATTTGTAGCAGATGTTTGAACTGACTGTATTACTACAGGGAAAAAACAACTGTTAAATTTAATAGCATCTCTGAGAATATGAATGCATGGTATAAAGTTGTGGCATACTGAATGAGAGTTGTTTTAGCAAAATTTTAATTAAACAGCTACGGTGAATGCCAAGTCATGTGTGCCTAAATTGGTGAAATTCAATGAAAATATATTATTTTCATCTACATCTACCTGTGACCACACCTGGTGTGAGCTGGAGTATAATATATTCTGGTATCTGACTAGGCTAAGTGCTACACAAGAGCTGACTTATTCTTTGGTTACTATAAAATTTTCAGAAAACACCTTGGTTTTGACAGGAAGTAACTTTAATAAAGGATATTGTCACCACAATACCTCACTGTTTTCAATGTAATATTACTGAGAAATACATTTTTGGTAAGTGAAAAATTTTACCATGGGATTTAAAGGCAATTGCACTGCTCTTCTTTCTCTGATCTTTAAGTACATTGACTTCCAGCTTTTCCTTCATTGCTCACTCCTGCCATGACCCCAGTGCAGTGCTGGGTAGTCCATCAAACAGTACTAGTTTCTCTTCTGTCCTTTTTCTGAGCACAGGCTTCACTTCCCACTGATCTACATGGTGCCAGGAGAGTTGGTTTGTTTTGAAATGAGGTTGGTCTACCATCCTGTGTTGTAAGTGGCACTCTAAACAGCGCAAACACATATGTTGGTTTGGCTTATCCTTGTTGTTCAAATCCTCCATGTTATGCTCCAGTAAATTTTACCACAGAACCTTTGCAATAGGCACATTCCATCCACCCAAAGCCTGATTCTCTTCAAATATGCTCACGCAAATGCCTTGTTTCTCAGTATCATTTCCTAATTCATTTCTGTTGCTTGGCCATTCTTGCAGCCAAGAGCCTTTTTCATCTGGAAAGGGTAAAAAGACAAGCGAAGAAAAACAAATATGTCTACAAAATTTAAAAATTGGTAAGGTAACTGGAACTGATATTTGCTTGTTAGTCATCTCAGATTTGCAACAAGGGTAGAAACAATTTGCAGCAAGGTGTAAAATTAAGATTTTCGTATTTTCGATCAGCTGAGGAAAATCAAATGGTGGGAGCAAAGGGGTTGCTAGGAAAAATGAAGACAGTCAGTGCTTCACTCCTGCCTCACTGAACAAGGAATCTGTCTGTCTCTATTCATTACAAAGGGAACACAGATACCATGTTTGTAGAACCAGTACATGCAACACTTCTATGGCGTCCACTACACAAAGGCTGCAGCTCATCTGGCAATATCTGCAGCCCTAGACTCAGAAAAGCCCTTGCCTTTTCTGAGAAGAAACACCTTTTGATTCATCCATCTTCAGGACAGCTGGAACCTTCAGGCTCCAGGACCATGGCAACAAAAGAGGTAGGTAGAAGAGGTAAAGCCAGAACAAAGTAGCATCCCCTCATATGGGTCACAGCTCTCTTGTCCTGGGGGTCAGCAAGGCAAAGCACCAGCCAGCAACAAAGAAGGCCAACTGTATCATGGGCTATATTAACAGGAACACATCCAGTAATTTCAGAGAAGTTATTGTCTGACTCTGCTCAGCACTTTTTAGACCAAATCTGGAGTACTGCACGAAGTTTTCAATCCACGGTACAAGATAAATTGGAGTAAGCTCAGAGAAAAGCCACTGAAATGGTTAGAGAGAGTTGGAGTGCTTGTCCTGTGGGAAAAGGCTGAGGGACCATAGGTGGTTTAGCCTGGAGGAGAGAAGAATTTGGACCTAATAGAAGACTGCCAATACCTGTTGGGAGGCTGTTGAGAAGATAGAAAACAGGCTCTTCACACTGTGGTATAGGATGGAAGTTAAAAACAGTTAAAAGATAAAAAGCAGGCTTTTACAAGATGTAAGAAAACCCTTTCCCTCTATTAGGGAGTGAAATATGTTACCTAGGAAGACTGTGTCATCTCTGTCATTGGAGGTTTTAAAGACCAAACTGGCTAAATTCCCAAGCCACCTGCTCTCTTCCTAGAGCCAATCCTACTCTGAGCATCAAGTCAGACAGGATGACTGCCTGAGGTCCCCTCCAAGCTGAATTACTCTGTGATTCTGTAACACTAAACCATTATGTGTGCTGTTCAGAAAAACAGTTGCTGGAAAAGACAACTTCAGTTACCTCCAATGTGTTGATTTTACCCTGTCTGACATTCTGTACTCAGAAGAATGCTGGGTTGCACTCTGAAAAATTTTAAGACTAGTCCAAAACCATGCCTTTCTTCCCAATTAATAACTTTTATAGAGCTGACTCTTGGGAAATGTAGAGACTTCAGGTGTTTCCATTAGATTTTATTTTTTTTCCAGCACCCTATCTCCCAAATCCACACCTCAACCCTGTTCTGCTGCTGTAGTCTGTACATGCCAAGAATACAGCAGAAGGATGACCATGGATAATTCCAGTGCAACCACATATAATCAGACAGAAAACATCAGGAAGAAATAATAATGCTGCAGAACATTATAAAACAAGTTTTTTCAAGCCAAGTAATTTAATTGGTATGTAAAAAGCTTTTTTCCTACCTTCCTTGCATAAGATGACATTGTTCGCCGCCACTTTAGGATTGATACTTTTTCTCAGAACAGAAGATTGCACTATACAAATTCACACTATACATTATTGGTATTAATAGCTTAGCATAAAACTCACACTTTTAACAATGATAACTCTTTCTGCCTGAAATCTGCTATTGCTTCACCCTGTTGACACCACTCCTCTGTAAAACATCTGTTTTTCATCCATCCTCACTCTCCTCCAAATTCTGACTCTTCTCCCCACAGTTTCAGAGATCTCAAGCCTGCTCATTTTCTGGCTGCTTCCTGCCTTCCTTGTTAGCCAGACTCTGACTGGCAGGAAGTGAAAGCGTGTAAGGTCAATCAAGCTGCTGTAGAAAATACACACAACAGATGCAACAAATGCACAGGCTTTGTAATAATCCTATAGACGAACAACACAGGAGGCAGCACACGCTCCAGCAAGTGACCTTAAATAGCACATTAATTGGCATAAGAAAGGAGACATTGCAGTTGAATGTGAGACCAGGCACACAACATCTGTGCTGTCCACAGATGCCACTTACATTTTCCCTAGAGGCAGGTGATGTTCAGGCTCTACAAGGAACAACTTGGGGAGCATGTGTTTGACTCCTCCCAGTCATGGGACATCACACCTAGGTCAGATGGGACCAACAGCAATTATTCAAGGGATCAGAGCCCCTCCACACACAAGAGAAACGCTTTTCTACCACTTAGCACTGGATGTAAAATGTTCGTGGACTTCCAAGGAAATCTTAAACCATGCCAAACCTTGACCAACTAATGTCAGTATCATTTTTTCAATGGATTTATTGAAATTTTGACCTTTCCCCTAGAACAATTCATTATTCCATTCTGTATCCTTGAAATGCTTTCTCTATATGAGGTACACTGTGGGTGTTATTTGACGTAATTCTGGAAAAATCTCTTTTCCTGCAAAGCGCTCATCCTCCAGAAAACTTAAACAGCATCATACCTTTCTTTTATTTTCCACATAAAGTACAGTCAAAAGGAAAAAAAAAAAAAGTGAATTGCAGGGTATGAATTCCTGAGTTAGTTTCATGAATGCCAGTAGAATTAGAATGCAGGTTAATTTAATTCTGTGACTGTTGAGGAAAGAAACTGACAAATCTTGTATTTTTTTGGTGTGCTTTTATTTTTCTGGTATTGAAGGGACACAGAAATATATTCTGTATGGAACCCTATATTGTCTAAATAACATATTCAGTATGAAGTAAGTGTGATTCACCCTTCAGAATTTATTATTCTCTTCATGAATGTGCCTATTACAACAGATAGTTGCAGCGTTGCTCTTAGGATTTTGTCACCATTTCATGCAAACCAAACTGAAAGCTATTTTTATCTCTTATGTATCCAATATTTAAGAGATATTTCCTGCATAAAAATGTAGAAAATGTGGAAATTCCTTAGAAATATGGTCTTGGCCTTGATTTTGCATGTTCTTCTACATTATTGCACACTTTTTTGGATATGTTACAAAATTTTCAATCAACCGTTAGTAATAGGTTTAGCAGTTTTTTCAACCTCACTCAAAATCCTTGTTCTCATTTTTATTCCACAGAAGGCAATTTATGGATCCATCTGCAAACACTGCTATCCAAAGCAGTGCTCACTACCATTGATAGCCCTTGTGAAATCAGTGCCACAAGTACTTTACCTAGTAATGGGAGTCTGGAGGACTGGAGATGATGTTACAAATGTTCATTTAATTTTGGTAGGACCTTCAGGCAGGCCATGTTTTGCACTAGAAGTGTACATACCATGTTCAGAAATGCCTTCCTTCTAGTTCTAGCACTGCCTCTGCCCAGCTGTACGACACTGAACAGGGGTCATACTGGGCTGTGCTTCAGTTTATCTTGATTTAGAATAGCAACAAAAACTGTTCCTGGGCATTTGGGAACAAAATGCTCCATCAGATAATTTGAGAACTAACAGTGCCAATGACAGAAGTACACTGAAGTTTTCAGTGGAAATGTATCCTTTTGAAAATCCATGAAGAGAAAAAAAATCCAAAAATCTTACCCTATCCATCATTTCTATATGGACTTCTAAATGGCCTTCCCATTTGTGACTCCCACTGTTTCTGTATACAGTGGTCCTCCCCAGGGGTCAATTACATTTAACACTAAATATCCTGACAGCATTAATATTTATGCCTCACTCTATACATATAATTGTGTTTGCATTTTAAGGCATCTAATTCCAGGCTCCCTATACAGTCAATAGGGAGCACATGGATTCTTCACTTTTCACAGGTCATTACAAAGACAATATGTTCTCCTAGCCTAAGCAGCTAATTTAGATGCTTAAAACTCAGCTGTGTCCAAAACTGTGCGTTGAAGCAACCGAATGCCAACAAAAGAAAAACCTCTGGTATGAAGTTCCAAGTGGTAATTTGGGAAAGCATCATTACCAAAAGGACCAATGACTATACAAATTAGGTATCTTTGCTGCCTCTTCATCTGTGCCCTTCATTGTGCTCCAGCCTTTTGTTGGTGAGCCAGATGAAAAGGATGTCTTGCATTTATGTCTAATCCAATGAGTCCAGGGTTTCACTATGTTTGCTTTTTCAAAAAACCAAGTACATTCTTCAAATTTAAGAAATCACAAATAAGAAATATGTGATAATGGAAATAGCAGAGGCATTAAATATCTCTTCTGTTAAAGTAACAGAATGTTTTCAAAGTTTAGAGAAAATAGACATCCTGCCTAGGCATTTGACCACAATAATTTTCATTCTTGATTTAAAATTCTAGTATTTTTCTTCTTCTTTGTTATCCAATAAAACTCAATTCAGGTTTCTACCTCCTGAGACAAAACAGATGCAAGGATTTTTAGTTTAGGTGACCGACAACTAAGTACATTAAAAGGCTTTTATTTCACAGTTGCAAACTAACTTTATTGGAAAATTCCAACATACAATTTACAGCATAGTATGGGTTTGTCAAATATAATTTTCAAACAGAATTTGTTGGAAACTATGACACACATAACCTAAATTCAAATGCTAGGTCTGCTAAATGTTATGAAGAATTTGAGTATAACAAGCTGAGATTTTTTTTCTGGTACTTTTATGCAAATAAATGCAAATAAAAATTTGCATTCCCCCAGAATATAAAGCTCAAGAAAGAACACTTTTGCAAAGCGTCTTTAAGAGTTCATGTTTATATCCTTTAGTGAGTGGTTTATAAATGTCTTTAAATTTAAGAGAAAAAAACCCAAAAAGCACTGCAGCACAGTGTATAAACAAAAGGTTTTATTGCACTTTGCAAAGGGCATCCTATTCCATCACTACTTCAGCCACCCTAATAAATGCATATTCACATGACTGCAACAAATGGGAGCTAATTCAAAGGAGTATCAAACACTAAGTTTTATTGGCATTTATTATGACACAGACAGAACATTAGGACATGCAATAAAATACCACTCTGCTTGTGAACCTAAGTTTTATTTTTATTTGCAACCACACAAATCCTACTACAGTGGCTTTTTATACCTCTAATTTTGCTTAATTTTCTTTAACATAGCTCCAAGCCAGCTATGCTAGGCTACTGGGGAAACCATACGTGGTCAAACTGCTACCAAACGTCTGTACCCTATGTACTGTTGATAGACATATGCAACAGCAGCTAAACATATGTACTATGTCCTTCTCTGGAATCCAAGTGAACTTTCCAAACTTTTATCAAACTAGCTCTCTGAAACAAACATTTCTAAGGGCAAATGTGATAGAAATTTCAACACCTCTAACTTAAACTGGAAATTAAATTAAAAACACCTGAGTGGAGATCCTTCTGCATGGCAAATGAAAGTGTGCTCTGAAATGCAATTTAAAACATACCATGTTAGAAGAAGTACATAGTGACAAAATTTTGGATATGGAGGAACCTCTACAGCTGCCCTCTGGTTTTGTGCTACTGAACTACATCAGTAGGTGAGGGTAACCCATCACACAGACACTTACAGGACTGATGCCATGGCTTATCAAAGTCTCTCACACAGATAATAATTGTCAAACTTTGCCAACTCTTTATTATTATTATTATTTGAATGACTGTGGTGAAGTTCAAAGACTTTGGTTGAATCTTTGTTCTTTTTTTGCATAAAGTAGTTTTCTGCTGCAAAGATTTACTACCATGAAACCGAGTCTAAAACCCACTTTGAATTTTCGTAGAATAATGAGAACACAAAGGAAAGACCAACCTTGGCCTATCAAATCTAGGAAAAATGGGTGTTATGGGAATGTCTTAAACCCAAAGATGTCACACATCATCTATCTGTGCCTGAAAATACTGTCTGGTTGACATTCAGAAGACTTCCTGTAAGTCCTGTAAGTAAGTGCAGGTTACTCATGACCTTGTCCAGCCATGTGATGAAAATCTCCAATACCAGAGACACTACTGTCTCTCTGATCCCACTTCTAGTGCACAGCCACTCTTAATTCTGCAAACTTTCTTACATCCAGTTGGAATTTCCCTTTTCACAGCTTGTAACTGTTATCTCTTAGTCTTTCACAAGACATCTTCAAGGAGAGTCTGGCCTCATCTTCTCTACAGCCCCCATTTTAGGTAGTAGAAGCTTGCAATTAGATCTCACCTGGTCTTGTCTAGATTAAATGAACACCTGATCTCTCCTTGCTCAGCACAGTCTGCAGTCTTCAAATGCTATAGTGATTTTACACTGGATTCTCTCTGTTTTGTCAACACCTCTCTGATGATGAGGACCCAGACCTGCTCACAGCACTTCACATGCAGTCTCATGAGTGTTGAACAGATGGATATAATCACTTCTCTCAGCCTCCAAGCTACTCCCTTGCTAATGCAGTATTTTATTTCTGCCAGAGCTCACTTCTGACTCATGTTCAGCTCATTGTCCACCAGGACCCCCAGGTATTATCCTGAAGAGCCGCCCCAGCCTGTGTTCTTGCAGAGGGATACTTCATCATAGATGCAGGACTTGTTATTTGCCTTTCCTGAGTGTCTTGAGATTCCCATCAGCCCATTTTTGCAGCTTGCAAAGGTCCCTCTGAATGGCTGCCCTGCCTGCCAGTGAGTTGCACACTTCTCACAGTCTATGAGTGGGGTGGTTGAGGATGCACTGTGCCACTTTGACAGTGTTGGGAGGAATGGCTTAATGCAGAAAACTGGCAAAGAGGACTCTAAATTGCTAAATTGATATTGCAGCTGGGAATAACACTTGATGAGCCTGAGTGAACAGCAGCCCAGTGATCCCCTAGCATCGATCAAGTTTTACACTGTCTATGGGTACCTCTGCCCAGGTGTCCCATTGGGGATCCCCTGATTAGTGAGCTAATGGAAATAAATTTACTCCTAAACTAAAACTCTTAAATAAATTACTTTCTAGCTGTGAGATTGTGGTTGTCCCAGCTGCTGGACTGTTTCAGCTCATAGGCGTTTTTTGATTAAAATTTTCTTGAATTTTCAGGTGATACCACAATATAGACAAAAAGGAGTCTAAAACGTCAGTAGTGTGGTGCTTTAACATCACAAGTTGGTCCAGTTGGACCCAAAAGCTTGGATTTCTGTCTCTCACATCCTAAATAAATACATAGGTGGCAAATGTATGGCTGTCTTTCCCTTCTTGTGGGATGAAATAAGGAACTTTGTTTCATATAGCCTTTTTATACATGAAATATTGATTCAAACCTATTTTGCAGCAATTCACTCCTTCTGGCAGTTTTCAGTGAAAGAAGAACCGATGTTAGGCAATGGAGAGTCTACTCACACATTTGCCTCCTGTCTTGCATCTCTTGCAAAAACATATCCAAATTTAGCTAATTATCCTGAATTCCTCACCATCAAAGATGGTTGATGTTTTGTAATACTCCTTCTTTTTGCAAAATGAGATCTTTTTTTTTTTTTTTCTTCAGGTTGCTGCAACTTAAACTGATTCTAATTCCCTAAACTTCTTTCCTTTTACTGTAGTGATAGGGAAATTTGTCACTATCATTATAATACAGCCCAGGGATTTGCCATGTGAAACAAAAAAAATATAAATGTATCATGGGATAGTAATCTTGTTTACTTGTTTGTTTTTTTTTAAAGTGAACCAATAGAATTTAGAAACTGCTAGTCTGGGCCTTCTGCAATTCAGCTGAACACGTCTAAATTGTTTATACATATTTAACATTTCTGAGGCTTTCTTCCTTTCTATACATACCAGATCAACTGTATCAACCAGGTCATTCTCCAAAATCTGGAGAGTAGAAGACAGCAGATTCAGAGATGTGCCAACAAATGGTATGTGCATGTACCAACTATTTCCGTGCGGGTTCCGAGAAAGGACACTTTCGTAAGAAACTATTTTTTGCTCTTAATCAAACCAGAATGTTTCATTCCTTAAAGGAATGAACATCCATTCCAAATAGCAAACTCCTGTTACTCTGCAACAGACACTTATGATTCTTAGAAACCTGAAGGACTGAATCAACAGAAAACAATACCTGCTGGGGCAATTTTTTCCTCACAATTTTTCCCATCTCCTCGTTTTTGCGTGGGGTATTGTGACTGCTGAGCAGATGTGACCCGTAAGTGCGCTACTAACAATGTTGTATTTGGCTCTGGCAGTGGTTTTATGCAGAGAGTGTTTGCAGAAGCAAGCCGTGCTCTTACTGACAGCACGCATTGCCTGAAAACTCTTGGCTGGCTGACAGACCGGCTTTTGTGGATTTTTCCGTAGCGATTTAGGATGTTATCGTCCCCCGGTCACCTAGAGTCGCAAGATGCAGCCTCCGCGGTGGCCAAGGCGGCACCTCAGGCTGAACTTGTCGTCGCTCCCCACAACTCCCTGAGGAGCAGCTGTACCCAGGTGGGAGCTGGCCTCTTCCACCTCCTTGCAGTGAGACGACCAGATGTCATGGCCTGAAGCTGAGACCAGGCAGATTTAGATTAGATATCAGAAAATAAAAAAATTCACTGTTAGTGTGGTTAGGCATTGGAATAGGCTGCCCAGGGAGGTGGAGGAGTCCCCGCCCCTGGAGGTGTCTGTGTCTGGATCTGGTGCTGAGTGATGTAGTCTAGTGGTTCAGGGCTTCCAGTGGTAGTGCTAGGCTAATGCTTGGCTCCGATGATCCCTAAGATCCCTTCCAGCCTTGACGATTCCACAATTCTGTATCACGGAGGTCATTGTGCCCAATACAAATCCCACGCCAGGCTGCAGACGGGAGGCGCAGGCTGCAGCCACACCTGGGCTGGCAGAGCCTGGCAGAGCCCCGCAGAGCCCCGCAGAGCCCCGTGAGGGCGGGCAGCCGCCCGGCCCGTGTCCCGCCCGCAGGGCCGCTCCCGCCGGACGCCGGCGCCTTCCCCCGGGAGGCGGCGCGGGGCGGGCCGGCCCCACGGCGCAGGGGCGGTGCCGGTCACGCGGGCGCGCGGCGGCCCCGCCCCGGCTCCGGCGGCAGCGGCGGCGGCGGGGGCGCGCGGGCGGGTGCACCTGGCGCCCTCCTCGGGGCTCCTCGTCGCCGGGACAACCGGGATCGCCGCCGCCGCGCCTCTGCCATGGTGAGGAGCCCGCGGCACGGCCCCGCCGCCCGGCCGCAGCGGGCTGGCCCGGCCGCCCGGGGCGGGGAGCGAGTGCCGGCCGGGCCGTGCGGAGCGGCCCCGGCGCCGGGCGGCTCAGTCCGAGGCGAGGGTGACGGGCGGGCGCGGGGCGCGGGCAGTGCGGATGCGGGGCTGGGAGTGCGGCCCGGCGCGGGGCTGCGCCCACCCATGCTGGAGACGAAGGGAAAAAAGAGTGTCTGTCTGTCCCTCTGTCTGTCTGCCCCTCTGTCTGCGTGCCTGCCCAGAGCAGGTGGGGCCGCGCTGTCCCTCGCTGTAGCACATGCCTGCGTGTCTGTGGTGAGGTGTGACGGGCGCCTTGCCTCCTCCTGTGTAACGCCGGAGCAGCCATGGTAGGGCTCTGCCTGGCGTGTGACGCGGGTCAGGTGTGTTGTCCGCCCGGATAACACAGGAGGGATGGTGTGTTTATATGGGTGTGTAAAGCGGCTGGGGAATGATGGAGGTGTGTCGTCCCCCTTATAAAGTCGAGAGGAAAAGCCAGGCTATGTATCGGTGCACAGGGCAGGGATGGGGTGTCACCGTGTGGATGCACGGGATGCTGTGTTTGGGCGCTGTGCTGTATTCTTATGCATGTGCCGTGAGGCAGGGTGTGGCTTGGGATGTGTGTAGATAGCAGATATACAGTAGGACATGAGCGTAATGCTATGTCTCTATGTGTGTATCTGCTGTGATCTGGGCTTCGGGTATGGTGTGTTGTAGCAGAGATGTGACATTGTGTGCAGGGCCGTGACATGGCATCGTCTGTATCTAGTTGTGTCTGCCTGCTGTTGTCTGGTATGGGCTTGTGCCTGTGTGTATATATAGTGAATATTGGGTGTGGCATAATCTGTGGATATTTTTAAAGGCACGTATGCTATGGGTGTGGCAAGGATTATCTGTAGTCCTATATGTACGTAGCAGATACAGGCTATGGTATTTTGTGTGTATAGTGCAGCAGTGGCTTGTGTGTGTGTGAGCCCGCATCGCTGTGATGTTGTGATGTGTGTGCACAGGTGCATTTATAACAGATTTGTGGGGTGAGTGTGGCGGGCACAAGGTTTGTTCCACCTGTGTGTGGGGACGCCAGGACATGGAGCACATGTGTGTGGAGGCTTGCAGCGGAGGAGGAAGAGCGGCTGTGGTTTGCCCTGTGGGGAGAGCATGTGGGGATGTGACACAGTACGTGTATGCCACGAGTGGCAGGGCAGAGATGCATCAGATGTTTGTGAAAGGAAGATGACAAGGCATGTAAGGGGGAGTGTGTAGGGCACAGCATGTTTGGAAAAATGATTGGTTTGAGCCCTGTTTTCAATTACTTAATTTTCTGATGCCTTACTGCTTCATGGTGATAGTTACAGTAATAGGTTCAGCAAGAAGTCACAGTGGCTGGCCTTTCCCACATGGGGAAGTACAGAGTGTTTTAAGGCAGACAATCACTTTATGCGTATATTTACATGTGTGTAATGATAGTAGGTTTTCTCTATCAGATTCTGGGGAGGTGGAGGGAGTGCTCAGCCTCACAAAGGGAAGAAGATATTTCTGTGGTGTTGCAACTTTTCCTCCTTTGCATAAAGCCTTGTTTATACGCTTTCTCTTTCTTCCCCTTCACATTGCCTTCTGTTTCTTCCCAATTCTAGCCTGCTTGTTCTGAACCCAAACAAAGCAACCTTGAAAACCAAAATGTGAGGTGGAATAAAAATACGGATAGACTGTGCATGACTGCAGTATGCTTCTGCGTAGAATCAGTTTGGATTTCCTTTGCAAAGATTTTAGAATGTATCTGTTGCTACAAGAAGGAGTAAACCTCAGTGAATGAGACTGTGGATGGTGTAGTATTGGTGGAGTGATTGTGTCTTAGTGACACATTCTGCTTTACTTTAATATTCCATCAGAGAAGATGCAATATCTTAAGTCAGTTGAATAAAATGGATTTATCTCATGCTCTAAATATAAGATAGATTACAGACCAAAAAACTACTAACCAAATGTTTATAAACTGCACCAGGGGAAGTTTGGGTTGGACATCAGGTAAAATTTCTTCACTGAAAGGGTTGTTAAGCATAGGAATGGGCTTCCAGGGAGATGGTGGAGTCACCATTCCTGGTGGTGTTCAGGAAACTACTGGATGTGGCACTTAGAGCTATGGTTTAATTGACTATATGATGGTGTTTGGACAGAGGCTGGACTCAGTCTTGGAGATGTTTTTCATTCTTAATGATTCTATTATTCTATAAGTATATTTTCCATTTACTGAACTCCAGGCATTGTGGTTTTCTTTGTGGTCCATTCTGGCCACATTATCTCTGTATCTCTCATTCCCAATGAGATAGCTTTAGCAGTCTGAACTCAGCAGACCTAGAATCTGCAAAGCAACATTGGTGCTGTAATTGCACAGGGGAAATCTCAGAAATTACACCATCTGCTGTGCAGATTCTTATACTGGGCAGCTTCTTAGTTGCACTTGACAGCTGTTAAGTTGTTACCACCATTTTTGTTATTATTTTAACATTTTTCAAGTATTTTATTCAATGCATGTGTATACTTGAATTGCTCTGTCTTATAGGATTAGTCCTATTCAAGTTGTTATTTCCTTCTGAATTCTTTATAGCTTCACAGAATTAATTTTGAGCAATTAACACCAGACCTTTTAGTACAAGGTTAGTACAAGGAATATCAATGTTCCTAAAAATCAGAACAACTATTAGCTTACTGCTTGCTTATTTTGACAGCAGACTGGAATATTTAGTCATCCTAGTTAAAATGAGGGATAACATGGGGCTAGCAGATGTGGAAAGTTGAAAATAAAAGTCAGGTTTTCAGTGAAGCATGGCAACTATTTTTAGGTAGGTGTAGAAAAGTAGTACTAGTCTTGGCACTGTGACAATATTGATCTGAATCCCAGCAGAAGGCTACACATTGACAGTACTTCAGCTGTTTTGTCATTTGGAAGTCAGAATAACTATTTATTAATTTCATGTGAATTGTTATCAACTGGTAATTCTGGTAGTCTTTCTACTGAATTAGAAATGCACATAAGTGGGATATACTAAGTTGGACAAAACCAGATGAAATTGTGACCAGATGAAACCAGATGATGGTTGTGAACTGGGAGAACACCAAGGAGTTCTCCCTCAAGCTAGTTTAGACAGTAGCCGCAACATTCACTTGCATTATTTCTAATAATCTTTTTAGGAAGGCGATCCATATTCTCCATAGATTTCTGCTTTTCCTTTTTCTTTTATTTTTTGTTTGTTTTGTGTTTTGTTTTTTGTTATTGTTGTTTTAACCCCTCCATGTGTTTTAGGACAATGCAAGAACTGTTAAAATTTCCCATCATACTTGACCTGTGTATTTTGGGTGACTTGATATGAATGTGATAGGGCTTAAGTCCAGCTGTTCCCCTGAGCTTTTACAAAACAACTTTCCCACTTGAACTTTTAAGGCAGAGTGGGACTTTCTTATTCTTTGTAAAGCTTCTGAGAAGGAAGATTGTAAAAACAGTAACTTCTATATGGTGAAAATCAGATTTGCATTCTTAAAAATGCAGAAAAACATTTACATGAGGCATTAAAAGTGTGTAGTGGTGAACTTATAATTCACTACATACTAGTATATCTTCTGTCAATTCCATTTTTTTCAGGATTAAATTATTTGCATGCCTCTCAAAGCTTAGAGTAATTGTTCTTGAGACTGAAGAACAAATGGTTTGTAAAGATCAAACATTTTTCTCAGCCTAATTTTTCAAAAAATGTACTGTACTATGAATGTCTGAAAATCTGTGTATATAATGCAATTCTACAAGACTGTGTGAAACCAAATGTATTATTTTTGTGACAAAATTAATTATAATGCGACTGCAGTCCCTGTGAATCATTCAGTGGTGGAAGCTGCCTTAGGTTATATTTCAGTATGTCCCCATAGAGTCTCAAAGTTACATGAGTGGTCAAAAGAAAGTATTTCTCAGGTGTTTTGAACTTAGACTTTTGCAACTTACATTTGAGTGTTTGATACTTAAGGAAGGATTTCTTATTTGTCAAGGAAAAGTGACCACAGGATCTATAAATGCTTAATTTTTGCTGTCTCAAATGACCCCCTTCTTATGCATCCACCCCCCACCCCCTGAATCAAAACAGAACAAAACCCATCCAAACAGAACTATAGCATGAATTTTAATGTTTAAATGGATTAAAATAATTTCTGTTGGGTACTGGAAAGCAAGGAAAATACAGCAATAGTTGATACAAGGCACCTCAGCTGACAAAATCAATTACAGCAAATTTCTTGAGGGATTCCCCCTGGGTTTTTATCTTTGTTTTGGAGGAACCACTACTAGAGGAGGACTGGAAATTTGCCCTTTTCTGTACTTGCTCATTTATGACTCTTTGGAACTGTGAACTCCTGCTGTGTAGCCCACAAGAAAGTACTCAATATTTGGTACCAAGCTTCGGCTCAAAATATTTGTCTTAATTGTTGTTATACTCTTCTTTTTCTATTCCATTGTTTTCCTGTGTTCTCCTGGGTAGGCAGGAGAAAACAGTAAATTTGGTTTTCATTGGATTTGATTGCTGTTCAGCTGGTTACCCAGTATGTTCTGTAAATTTAAATCAAGGAGACAAAGACATTATCAAATCTGCATAAATGTGAAACTCTACCAGTATGTCAAGTTTGTCTGTCTTCAGAGGTTGAAATCGAGGTCAGAGCTTCACAGAGAAAAGACATTTCCATAACATAGCTTGGTGTTACGTAGTAGTTATATAAATATTAAGGGGCAAAATGTCTAAGTCTGCTTGTAGATTAAAGAACTATTTTCAGAACTACTGGAACAAAAGTATCAAGATAATTTTATTTCTGAAGAAATTCAAGAAACATTCAAGTAAATTTTGGCAACTACTGAATGTCCACTTTCTCTTCTAAATCTCAACCTATTACCTTTCTTGAAACAATTTGAAAAAGAGGTTTTGGAAATGCTACTGTGATGCTATTTGCTTTGAAGTCAAGTGTAATTACTGCTTGCAACCATGAAGAGGTACCTAATTTTGTCTCTTATAACTGAAAGCTTTTATTAATAATGCATTACATGTATGGCAGCTTTTATTAATTATGCACTACATATATGGCATATGTAGCCATAAAGCATATTTTTTTCTTGTTTTTTTTTCTTGTTCATTTTTTAGGGAGATTTGCTTTGAAGAGAAGATTTGCCCTTCATAGTAAAGATTTCATGCTCAGTACTGGAAAAACCTCCATTCTTGCACAATGTTTATGAGGCAGATCAAGTACTGCTTTAAAATGGCTTTGTAGAAACTATAGAGCCATTCCTGTAATAAGCTGTACCTTTTATGTCTCAAATGTGTTTTTGAAGAGCAGTTATGGTGGGGGGAGGATTAGTACTCAAAATTTCTTTTTCACAGGTGCTTAGAACAAGGGTTCTGACTGCTTCAACCATGCAGTCAGTACTTGAGCTGTGATTTCATTTACAGTTTGAGCTAAGTGCAATAAGAAGAATTGTCTTTCTGGATATGGGATTGCGTGACTGGAGGGAGGACTCTGTCAGTTCAGATTAGAACGGTGCAAACTCCTGGGAAAATGGACTTGCAGAAGACTCTTTGTGTGAACACTCCAGGAGGATTTCAGGTCTCTGTTGTCGTGCCATCAGCCTGTTGGTTTGTGTCCTGATATTGAAGACTGGAAATAAAACTTAGCTATATGTATGTCAGTAAAAACAGCTATATGCAGAAGTGGTGATTCAGAGGAGTTTTGATAGGTGTTCTCCTAAGGGCTTTGAATCTGTGATGTGGATTAAATTTGGATGGCTGAAACTACATGGCTGTCCCTGAGCAAATATTGCTACATTGAAATGGACACTAACTTGGACTGATTTTGTTCAGAAACATATCATGTTCTGAATGCCTTTGAGAACATGTATTTATAGAATAATTCTACAAAATTGCGTGACACCAGCTGGATTATTTTTGTGATTACACAATTTGTAATTTGAGCACACAGTCCTTGTGGATGTTGTGATGGAAACTACCTTAGAATCTCCTCCAGTATTTCTGCTTAGAGTCTCAATGTTACTTGAGTGGTCAAAGAGAAGAGCCTTTCTCAGGTGTTTTGAACTTTGGCTTTTGCAAATTCTGTTTGAGACTCTGCTTGATGCTTAAGGAGGGATTTGTCATTTACCTGGTCAGGAAATACAGAATCTGTATGATGTATTATCAAGGTTGTGAGGGGCTACTTTGTACCCTTGTGATGGGTTACAGTCAACAACTGCTTCATCCATCTGATTTTAATTTTCTGCCATTTTCCCATTAATTAATGGGCCTGTTGCTCTCTGAGCCCCCAAAGATGATGATATGGGTTTCCCCATATTCCACTTCAAAGTACTGTATAGATTGGACTGCTAATTAAATACTTTATTTTAATTTAGTTTTCTTAGCGATGATGTATAAATGCATCATCATGTACTGTTTGGAAGGGTATAATCTTAAAAGACGAGTAATGGATAATTATCTGAAAAAGGAAATGTTCAGTCATTATTTTTTTTAAGAGAAAGCAAATTGAAGAAAAGATTTGCCAATCAGTATATGACTAACAGATGATGAGGATAAAACTTTGTCAAACCTGTTTTATCAGCTGTCTCTCTGTGTATGTTTGAAGAATATATGGGGATACAATTAACAGCATTTTCCAAATTTCTTAGTGTTTATGCAGTAGTTGTTGGATTTTTATTTTATTTCCTTTTCTTTCCTGGTCTGAACTAGTCTTTAGTCACAGAGGATTAGGTAAGGAATAGTTTATTTTTCTGTGCAGTTCAGATTAATTCTGCCATCCCTGGTAGTGATTAGAACACAATGCCTTGAAAGGCAAATGTGAGCTGGGTTAGTCTATCTCAGAGTAGGGTAGGGAAAGCAGAGCTTGCAAAGCTTTTTGCCAGTAATAGTGTAATGCTTCTTTCTTTTAGTGAGATAGTATTTTCTGCCATGCTGACTACCAAACATCAGTTACATAATAGCAAGTATCGATAAAATGTTATCTTTCAACTGAATTTTAGGCCTGCAAGTAATGAGGTCAATCACTAATTCTGCAAACCATTGGATTTCCCTTTTTTAACAAGCAAAAATAGGAACTACCACACTGGAGTCAGAGGGTTGCTGTCTCTGGTGACTTAGTAGGAGACAAGACTGAGTCTTGCATTAGGGTATGGGCATCTCAGCTAACAGGTCAGGTTAACCTGTTAACCTTAATACCCTGGCTGCTTGCAGGAATGTACTCTTTAAAAGGTGTGAGTGGCGATTTCCAAATATGTTGTTGGCAATAGCTGACTGCCCTTTAGAAAAACACACAGGAAAGGGTGATGAGAGCTGTTTGAGCAACTGAAGATGGGTGGGTGTGCTCAAGACATCAGGAAAGGCAACCTCCAAGCACCTCCTGCTCTGCACGGGCAGGCAGTTGAGTTGGAATAGCCAGAAGCCTCAAGGTAGAGTTGTGCAGCTGTGGACATCAGTTCGGAAGTTCACAAATCACCTTGTTCTGTCACCCAGTAAGAACAAGGCCTTGCAGAGCCATGTTGATGCCCTCCAGTAAAATGTGAATGATGTGGCATGAATACCAGTGCTGGCAAAACAAGAATGATGGCTCTTCTGGAAGAGAATCAAGCAGCAAAGTGGGCAGTGTGGCCAGCTGCTTCTGCCTGGAAGATTTTATTATGTTAAACAGCACTTTGGAGAAATTTTAAAAGCATTATGGCCCTTATAAACAGCCTTAGGTCATTGGAAGGCATTAAGGAAAAGCAGAGAGATATGCTCAGGTGCATTTGATATTCTCTGAAGGTGAGCCTTAACTCTTTAAGATGACCAGCACAGTAAGAACAGAAGTATTTGATATGAGGTGTTGCTTTTGTTCAGTCAATTTGTCATCACAGTGTTAGAAAATACCCCAAGGAAAGACCTGTGCAAAAGATCCAAGGGGTGTCTGGCAGCAAGGAGGAAGCTGTAAGGCTACTGAAGACCATGCCCTGGGCTCTAGTAGCTTTTTCTTCCAAAGGGAAGAAAACGTTAGCAATCACAGCAGGCCAGGAAGGCTGAATTTTAAAATGCACAAAGGCAAAGCCTGAGCCAGGGCAGGGTGAACAGCTGGAGCATCAGAACAAGAGCAGGGCAAACAGTGTCTATGTGTTGAAATAAAAGGTTTTGCTGGTCTGTCTGTGGTGTAGACAAGCTTGGTTCAAGATGGGATTGCATTTCAAGGTTCGCTTTGGTGTGTTACAATTTTTATTGATTATACAGAAAGCTTTACCCTGGATTCTAGTTTAGCAGCAGTCCTGTGTCATCAGCTGTTGTGTCTTTGATATCACTTATTTCAGTTCTTTTTGCAATGTATATTCTGTCTAACGCTCCTTTTGTTGCCTGGATACAGCTACGTTTTTCCACTTGCCTGGTGTTAAATGATTCTGCCTGTCTGATGCATTGATTGTACATTGCTGGAGGAAACCCTACTTAGCAGCAATTCCCTGACCATTAGAGAATTTTATACAGCTATACCAGAGTATAACATGGGATAATCTGAAATTTATGTTAAAGGAAGGTTGTTTTGCCTCTTCTTCCTCCTCCATTTCTGTGGTGTATTTAAATAGAGAGCTTTTTAGGATGCCATTCGTTAGTTTGCTTGTGAGCTGCTCTGGGTAGAAAAGCCAATTTTGTGGCTTTCCTACCACTATAGCACCAGGTGCTTTCACAATACCATGGTAAAAGGAAAATTGCACAGGCAACAATTAGATGTCTCATCTGAGGAGGAGAGATAGGCAGCAAGCTGCTGGGTTTTGTGTTTGGCAACAAAAATCTGCACATTAAGGTACTGAATAAAACTTTAATTTTATTTTCTCAGGATTTTCCTTTAAAATTTGGTTTTGCCATGTCTATTAATGCATGAATAATACTTCATAAAAATTGTTCTTGCCAGTGAAAACCAGAAAGACTTGATACTTTATACTTATGGCTGTATTTACAGTTTAAGTAGGATGTGTGTTCTGTCAACCATAGAATGGAAGGAAATATATGGATTTAATTCCAGCCTACTGTCTCCTTTGGTGAAAATGACCCAATGTTTTTTTTTCCTGAATTGATAAATACTTCAGCCTTGTTTTCAGTATATATGTCTTTTGCTGGTGCTCTTTAGAGTCTTTCACATTTCATCTTCCCCAAACCTACTTTTGCCCATAATTCCTTTAGCATGCTACTAAGCAAGGCTATTTTTGAGAGTCTGGGTTTTTAATAACTTTTGATTTGAGAAGCTGACAGGTTGAAAGTCCTTATCTACTCTGATTTCAGTGGAAATTAGATACATAAATATCTCAGTGGAACTGAGCAGTAATGGATGAGCTGCTACCAAAACTGTTTCATCTGTTAAGAAAATAGTCCTCTTCAATAGAGGATTGAATGACAACTGAAATTGCATGCTTAAAAAAAAAGGACTATTGCCAAAATTAATAGTATAACCTTATTTTGATCTTGAAATAACTCTATCAGAAAAGATTTCTTCGTCTCATTAATTCTGGTGAAAACAGGAGATCTTTATCACTAGCTGTTAGACCAGAAGAGATTAATGTGCTGCTTTCAATGGTGGCAAGCTAAGTGTGGTGTACCAAGAAGTTATCTTCTAGGACTAGTGGCAATTAGTATGTTTAATAATATGGAAATGCAATTAAAACAGGGAGAGTATCCTTTTTGGGTTTCACAGATTTACACAACGGATGCTTTGTTTATATAATAAAGAGATTTTTTAAAATGTAGTTGCTAAAGAAATTTAATGTAAGAAAGAATCAGGTAATTTTAAAAGAAAATACTCTGGTTTTAGCTCATAACCAATCTTCCAAAAGTACAGAGAAGATACTACCAAGAGATGTAAGTTAAGAAATGCTCGAGATTCAAGTAAGGAATTACAGTTTTCTCTTGTAGATTCTGTTTTGTGTTATTTGTTCTTGCAATTCTTTTAAGAATGTAGAGATCTTCCGTATCTCTTGTGTTTTCCATATCTATTGTGTTTAGAAGAAATTTAAAACTGGTTATAGAGTTTTATTACATATGGTTTTATTACATATGTTCAATGGCATCATTTTCCCTTGTGCACAGATTTGTCTGTTGTATTTGGGGATTTTATATTGTTAAAACCATACTTTTGTTAAGTTTGAGATAGCCTATTATTAACGCAGTCAAACTTGCAACCAAATATAAAAACAGAGGAGAAATAATCATTCTACATTCAGGATATCCTTAGTTGTTGGATTACTGTGGACAGGTATTCTGAGGGCATGTCATTGCAGCACAATTTGTATGTAAAGAAAAAAAATCAAACTTGACAAGAACAGTATTTTTTGCAGTGATCAGACACTTCCTTGACTGAATGTTTTTGGTGGATTTTTTTTTTTTTATAAATAGAAACAGAAAACTAGAAGTTATGTAATAAAAATTAAGTAAAAAATAAAAATAACAATACAAGAATGAATGTACTAGGGTTCTTGCTTCATTAATGGAAGTTTTAAATTATCAAAAACTATTCAAATAATGAATATATTGTCCTGTTTGCACCTTCTGTCATCTTTCTTTGCTTGCATGCATTTGAAATCATATTGCAAATGTTTATCTAGAGAATGATAACTCCAGTTGTCCCGTGTCTGTTCTCTATTAGGGGGAAGACCTGTTGAGGAGCCTTCAAAGCAGTCCCTCTCTTCTTCTGAGATACAAATGCAATATGGCTTTAGAAGCTAATAACTTTCACAGTTTAAAAGAGTACTGTGAAGAGACACTTGCATTTTTCTAGATATGCTTACTCCATAATAATAATATGTTATTGTTTGGGAACTGCTGCTAATGCATACAAGAACACAAAAGTTACTGTTTGAGGGAAAGCAGCTCTGAATGTGTTTGTGGCCTCATCTGTGACTGGGGTAGCAGGTGTGGTACTTTGTGTGGCTGGGCAGGTAACACACTTCTCATAGTATGTAGAAAAAGCTGCGTTTTTTCCAGTTTTAACTGGGATTCCTAAATTAACCATATTGGTCAGATAAGCTGTCATGTATTCAAAACAATGTCCATTCAGCTTTAACTTCAGAATTATCTTACATAAACATGAAGATTATAAGCCTTTTCAGCTTGGCCTCAATAGGAGAATACTTATTACTGTTCTATGATTTGTAGTGAGTTCACTTTTGTTGCTGAGTAGTTGGAAATACTATTTAACACAGAGTTATAAGGCATGCTCAAGTCTTTAGAGTAAATTGCCTCATACCTTACTAACTCAAATCCTGTGGTATCCTCACACAATGAGCATATATTTATCTATTTGTATCTCTCAGTATATATCTTCCTATTACTTGAGAATCTGTGGTGTAAAAAAAAAAAGGATAATGCGATTTTTTTTATATAGGCAAAGTGATGGCACACATGTAAACTAGCAGTCTGCAAAGTAGCTTTATTTAAAAATATATGCTTATGCATATGTGTGTCTGCTATGATGATGTAACTTCTGAGGCATTATCTGCAGCTATAGAATAGTGTAAGTTAAAAGAGGATTTTTAGGTCTGTGATACTGAATGCTCAGTCTCTGAACCAGAATTAATGAGATCTAAGTTAACTTGTCTGTTTTACCACTGTTTCTGCGTGCTCTCATGGAGGTGACATCCTTTTTTGTGATTTGTGTTCCTAACCTGCAATGCACAAGAATATTTCCTTACTTGACTCTTTAGTGAGCCTAACTTCTAGGAGGATGGCATATATGCCCTTTTTTCTGAATGAGTTCTGCTGTAAACACAATTAGGCATACAGACTGTTCTTTAAAAAAAAAACAAATCCCAATATATGCTATTGTTTTCAGGCCACAAGCTGCAGACTTTGAGTGGCATATAATATAAAAATGGCACACATGTGCATAATTCATAAACCTATGAGTTGTCAAAGTCAGAAGCAGTCAACCAGTTCTAAAAATGTCGTTGATGTACATAGTGTATTTCAGCCTAAAGACTGAAAATACCAGCAGCAATGGGTATTGGATATAAAACAACCAGAGCAAAGCTGAGCCTATGGGCAGCCATGTGGAACTGCTTAAAGCCAACATCTCTTCTGAAGGAGCTAGAATTGTCCTATTGAAATATATATTCATGGTTCTTTTATGCTTCGAATATCTGTAGTCCTCAGTCTGTGAATAAATGTGCTGCTCCAGTCGCTGGAAAAGGAAGCTTGATTAAACCTGTCAGTCCTGTTGAAAGTTGACAGCTTTATTGTCTTTAGATGTGTGGATAGCTGTGCACAGAGGTAGTGGGTGAAAAAAATCTGTGTCAGAATTGAAGCAGTAGTATGCGGTTAAATTTGAAATTAGTCTAGGATGTACTGGGAGAGAAAAAGTGTTCTTGGCAGCAGCCAGAAGGAGGTTCAAGTTTTCAAATCTTACAATATTTTTTAGGGAGATATTTTCAAAATTCCCAGACGTGTAATTTTTGCTGTCTCCCTTCCTTTATGAAGACGGAGCCAAGCCTATATTCAAGATTTTTTTTCTTCCTTTGCTTTTATAGATATTTTTTCTTTTTTAAAAAAAAAAGAAGCAAAGCAAATACTTTCTAAGTATTCATGGTGTGTGGATAGTAGGATGAACTACTAATGCTGCTAACAACAGCATATGCTTAATAAAGGGAGAAGATTTCTTCCAGTTGTTTTAATGTTCTGTTTGATTTTCATATTTACCTTTTAGCATTCAGAAAACTCATCTGTTTTGGATTCTTCTTTCTAGTTTTTGTTTCTGATATTATGGACAGCAAATGCACTAAAGCTCTTCTCTTTACACGGGAAATGATTGCTTGTGACTTTGACATCTTCCAGTATTTGTCACGGTTCCTTAAATTCAATTTCACCTTCTGTTTTGTTTATTGCTGTGCTCCTCTGGTAAAATTTCTCAAACCCAAATATTTAGACTAAGTTGTAAATCTGGTCAACATCTTTGTTTTAGTCTTTATATTTAGCTGTTGACTGTATAACCTTAGTATTGCATGCTTTTTTCCTTGGGTGTTTTCTTTTAGTTGCTCTTATATTCACCCCCCCCCCACCCCGGCCTTAGGATATGTACTAAAAATATGAAATTTGGGTGAGAGGTATTTGCAATTTTTCTTGTAGTGTTTCTTGATGTGCTTATTTTGCTTATATAGCAGTTGCTGCTCTATCTGTGGCACTATGTTGTTGAAACGTGTAGATAGTTATATTTTATCCATATTCACATACCAGGGCCAAAGTATTTGCACTGTAGACAGTGAAAGGAGGCACCTGAATAACTGAAAAGTGTCCAGTTTGCTTTTTGTAATGGGACAGTTTTAGGACTGTGCAGCCAGTGTGTGTTTGTACATGTCTTGTTTCACTGAATTGACTGAAGTTTCACTACTGCTTAAAATGCTTTGTGCAGTGTAAGTATGCTTGTTTCATGATTAAGTTGCTCCACAATTTTTGTGTGGTTAAATCTCAGCACTAGGGAAGAGCAGGTGTATGTGGGGGTGTGGCTTTGTTTTGTACATTAAAATAATTTTGTAGTATTGACAACTAACATGTTAAAAACTTGATATTAACAATAATTTAAGAGAATTAAGCACCTAATTAGAAGGTGAATAGCCTCTTTAAAATATGTTTTTCTTGTTGGTTTTTAAAATAGTGTTTTTTCTTCCTGTTTTGTAGGTTTTCTCAAATAATGATGAAGCCCTTATTAACAAAAAACTACCCAAAGAACTTCTGTTAAGGTAATTCTACATAACATTTTAAGAAGTAAAGACAGATGATTATATGTTGCTTATGTGTCTTACAGGCTATCAAGTGTCCTTGACATCCTTTTATATATCCTCTTAAAATAAATAATGCCACACCTGATTTAGTTCTTGGAATTCTTGAGCTTGTTGCCTTGATTTGTTTAATGTGTTCAAGTTATACCACACCATGGAAGATTAGTTGTGATTTTGACTTGCATGTCAGAAAAGAAAGTGAAATAAAATGTCCAAAAAAACTTTGGTGCATCAAGTAGTCAGCTCTTCCACACTCTCAATGTTTTATATCTGTCTGAAGAGCCTAATTCTCTAATGTAGTTCACACTCTTTGTGCCATGAACTTTATTAGAACAAAATAAAATACAAATTCAATGTCAGAGCTTCCAAAAAAGTCACTGCAGTGAAAAGCTCTGTCTATTACCATTACTGCCAGTCTGTGTTGTATAAAGGTAGAACCAACAGAGATATCTTTCTTATTATAGTCATTGGGTAACTCATACATTTTATCAGCTTGCTGGTTTGTGAGTAGATCATCGTTGCAAAAATTACCTAGAACACCAAGATCAGTAAGTTCAGCCCATGACTGGTGGATGTCTTCATATGGTTGAAAGTTGATTTCACGTATAAACCAATTGCCAAATGTAGAGCTATTGCTTGGTTGGATATGGCCACTGCAGAGCTGGAACTGAACCAGGCCAGCAACATCTTCTGTACCTACAGAGAGGATTTGTTACAGACTAATCCTTAAGGTGAAAGATAAAAAAAAGAATAAGTGTTTGATTATGATACAATTACAGTTTTTAGTGGTGGTGATATTAAAATTGAGCTGATTATTTTTTTTCTTAATATACTGAAGAGATGTTTGGGTCAGCTTGTGTGTATGTGATTGCTTCCAGTCTGATTTGAAGTGGAAGAATGTCTCAATGGTATTTTGCATCTTGTGCCCGAAGACAATGCTCCTAAAAACATTGTGACTATCCTAGACTCCTCTCTGAATGATATTAAAAAAGCAGACTGTTGTTAAAGGAATAGAATTTTAAAATTTTTGTTGAAATGCATTCCATATGGTGGCAGACTGTAATTAGACTCTTAAAACTGTTAGAAAATGTGATTAAAAGAGGCAGTCACTGAATGATTCCCTGAACAGGAATTCTCAAAACCTTTTGCTTTGTTGAACTCAATGCTACACATGAACCACAAGATAAAAGTCAATGTAGGATGCTGCCTCCTTAGCTAAAAATCATTATCTGCAAACACTTCTTTTCAAGCATTAGGACTCCCCAGTATTCGTGGAAATGATGGTCCTTTTCACTGTTATGGATGCTAAGTATCTCATTTTTGTAATTGAATAGAATTTGTTTATGTGGTTTAGGTAGTGAAAAGTATCATGCCCTGAGATAGTAAGGATGTCTTTTGGAGAATCTTTTCTAAGAGAGAGGCTGGGGGAGTTGGGCCTGTTCAGCATCAAGAAGAGATGACTGAGAGGAGCCCTCAACAATGTTTATCTGTACCTGAAAGGAGGATGCCAAGAGGGTAGAGCCAAGTCCTTCTCAGTGGTGCCCAGCAATAGGACAAGAGGCAACAGGCATAAACTGGAACACGGGAAGTTCCACTTGAATATGAGGCAGAGCTTCTTTACTATGTGGGTGACCAAGCACTGGAACAGATTACCCAGGGAGATGGTGGAATCTCCCTCACTGGAGATATTCAAGAGCCATCTGGATGCAATCCTGTGCCATGTGCTCCAGGATGATTGGATGCTTCTGCTTGATTAGGGAGGTTGGACCACATGACCCTCAGTGTTCCCTTTCAACCTGACCCATTCTGTGATTCTCTGATTTTAAAGAATTCAGCAGGAAGAAAACCCAAACAAACAAGTCCAAGTATTTAGACTCTACCAGTGGCTTAGCTTTTTGTTCTTGAATATTCAAGATAGCTTCTAACAAAGCAACTTGAAGGTCGTGCAGGCTTATCTTGGCTTTGACCAGCTGAGGAAGTGGTGCAGCTAATCCCTGCTGCTGCACTGTTACGGCAGTGTCTGAAGAAGCCTTTTGCATGGTTGAAAGGCTTCGTGCAGCTGGAACAACAACATAAAATATCCCAGGCCAAGCATGCATGGAACTGATTCAGCCAGCCGTCAATTTTTTGTGCACGGATGTCCTTTTTGCAGTTGCACAGTGATTTGCCAAAGTAGTGTTGCAGATGTAGCTAGAAGAGTTGATGATCTGAGAAACTGAACGGGGACTGTCAGCTTTCTCCATAAAGAACATGATGATCTCATGCTGAATGCTGGCACTGGGTCTGCTCTGCCAGAGAGAAATAAAGTGCGTATTTCATTATACCCACAAGACTGTGCTGATCATCAGGGTTTTGAAATGGAGTGGAAGATGGGTGGAAGACATGCTCTGTAAATCTCCTTTTGAAATTGTATTACTGCAGGGACAAATTCACAAGGCCAATGGCAGAGCACGTTAGAGAGGACATGCATCTGGGTTCTCATCCCTGCAGAGTGTAGATATCTGAGGAATAGATATCTAAGGAAGTCTCAGGGCATAAACCTGCCTGTCTAAGGTTTATCAGTGGCGAATTTGTTGAGCCTGCACTTAAAGGCTTTTTTAAGACTGAGTCTGAATGCCTTTCAACTCCTGAAACAGTATCTGCTCATGCTGCAACATGTTTTAAAATTGTCTTGCCCTGTGGTTATGACAGGAGAGCTTAAATATTGCTGCACTGGGTGTAATTAATATTCTAATTATTTTTCCTTTATTAGCTATGCAGTCTACCTTTTAATTAAAAGGAGAGTAAACCAGTTGCAGTGGAAACATTTTGCTCAGAGCTGGAGCTGAATAGTAAATACCACTGAAAGTGTCATCAAATGCACTTAGTTTGCTGCTTGCTTGTATCAGATATGTATGAAAACTGTTAGCACTGCAGCCCTCTTTTAAAAAAAACCCTATTGGACTTCTGGAAAAAAAGGTGATTAATAGCTTGTTTCAAATATCTGGAAATTAAATGTAAACACAGTTTCTTCTATTGCCAGAATTGGTCTTGTTCTCATTTGCATGAAGTATTTAAATTTATGTAATCTTGCTATAACAAGCAGTCAGTCCAATTTTTTCCTCTAAAATTGAAAAACTTTTTCCTGATGGTAGACTTATGAAATAAAACCACTTTTAAATTTATTCATAGAATAGTGTTGCTATACTTGCATACTCTAAAGTTGAACAAAGTAATCCCTTGATTTTTTACTGCAGTTCATCATCATTATTATTATTATCAATATTATGATTGCAATTATTACTATTACTAATATAACAACCAGAATTATATTGAAAGGTTTTCAAGCCAGTGTCATGTCTGCTGCACGCTTTCTGTGTATCTACTATGCTTGTAAGAAAATGGTTGAGACCCCCAGCTTTTCAGGCACAAAACTCTTTTGAAAGTATAAGAAAAAAGAGATTGTTCTTTCTCAAGTAAGACTCAGATAACTGGGCAGAAGAGGAAGAGGATATCTGATTAATATGGACAGTGACACTTTTGAAGAAGACCCTTGTTTGGAGGGGCCAGATATACTTTGAGGTTAGTAGTATAGATTGAGTGTAGAGAGAAGTATTTAATCTGTAACCTTTTCTGGTTTATAGACATTCATTTTTATTGGTAGTATTGGAGTATATTTTTACCTGTGAAAGAAACAGTCTGCTTCTAAAAATTATTTTTTTAGTATTCAGGCTAAAGGAAAAATTATCACCCCTCTTAGCTGTTGAAATGCTACTAGTTTGCCAGTTGGCAAGGAATGCTCTTTTCCCCTCTACTATTCCATATTGCAAGAAGTAAAAGGTTGAATAAATGCTCAATTGTATGATGTTTAAGTAAGAATTGAGTGGTGGTATTGTAAGTCATGCCATTTAAACAGTTTTTGGATGATTGTAGCTTTATTTTTTTTCTTAGCCTATCTGTTTATGAGAAAGCATCAATTGAATATACAGGACATTCATTGTAGAATTGAATTGGTGTCTGAAATTCATCAACCCATATCTATCATCAGAAGAATAAGAAATCAAGTCAGGCTAATACAATTTTAATGGTAACTTTTCTAGCAAGTGTCACTGCCTTAAAGTGGCTCTCTTTTTTTTTTTTTTTTTTTTTTTTTTTTTTCCTTTAATTACTGGGGGAAAACCCTAAAACAATGGATTATTACAGTGTGAATTTGAAAATAAATTGAAACCCAAAAAAATGTAGTGTATGTAATTAATGTTAGAATGTTCTGATATTTACACAGATTTTTTTTTTTTTTTTTTTTGGCTTGATAAAAAGTAATAATGCATTTTGAAAAGGGAGATACAGCCAGTACTTCTGGCATGTAGAAAGATGGGTAACATTTGTTCATATGTATTTTAACTGCTAATGTCCTGCACAGTGAAAACTAAATTTTTTCACAAAAATGGTAAGGTGAAAGAACAGAGATGTTTGTCCCTTTCAGCCACTTAAACCTTTTTCAGTTCCTTTCTGCCTACAAAGTGCCAACTTCATAAATTGTACCATAAATACAGAAACTACTAGGGGTTCTGTTAAAAAGCTTACTTTTTGAATGCATATACTTAAGAGTAGATCTTAGCTATTAGTCTCAAAATTTGAGTGGTCAATCAGATTTAGAAGAGGGTAGGTAAAGTTTTGGGACTGAAATTAGGAGAGGAACCCAGGAGTGTTGTTCCAGCAGCAGTTCTTCTAGGCAAGAATATGCAGCTTGAGAGTTGAAAAATGAAGTTTTTGTGCTTCTATTCTGTTTCTATTACTGCATGCTGCTTTTTGCTGGGCTTTTAGTGTGTGTTCATTGTTGTAGAGAAAAAGTTACCATAAACTTAAAACTGGTGAAGTCAAATATAGTATTTGATATACTGGAAGTGGTACTTTTCCATCTTATCTGTGTGCTCAACTGTGGGGAAAATAGAGAGGAGATACAGAAAAGGCTACAACAAGCAATTGCCATAATGCCATTGGTATTTATTAGTTAGGTTCTGGAGATACTTGAATGGCCCACAATTGCTGTGAAATTTGGCTGCTGTATCTTAACATACAGAGTACTGACTAGTGAGTCAAAGAACTGAAAAATATAAAACTTTTGTCTGGAGCAGTTCTTGGTTGGTAATAATTTTGTAAGCAGAAAAACAATATATGTGTTTTGAAGGGGAAAGGAAAAAACAATCTGTCATCTTAGACAGGATTCATTTTCCCCACTACAAGGATCTGTATAATTAAATAGGAAAATATTTCACCCTGAATAGCTGAGACTGCTGTTCAGTGTTTGACAGTCTCAGGGAAACATTCCAGTTTTATAATGCACATGCAATCTTTTATTTTGATTTTAGAGTCTTTTGCAAGCCTTCAAAGTCCTTTATAGTAGTCTGCCAAACAATTACAGTTTAACTGTTTAGAATTAGGAGCCAAATTGATACAAGTATATAAACTATTCATACAGATTATGAATTGAAGGGATTATATTTCTCATGAAAGTAAGACTTCTTTTCTGTATATTTTTGCAAATCTATGGTTTTTGTAAAGCAAATTCTAAGATTGCCTCATACAAGTAATTTTCATTAAGTCTTTTATTTTAACATGGCTGAAATACACCTGTCCAAAGAGTTAGTGCCGAGCAGACCTAATTGACACTAAGGGGTGTGGTGTGAGTATCCTTTAAATGTTTGGTAACTAGAAATGTGGAGACTAATACTGATAAGAAGCAAGCAGAAACAATGCAACTGATGACAGCAAAATAGCAAATCCTGACTCACTTCTCTGGAGTCATATATTCATTTCCAGTGGTCCTTACCTCCCAAAAAGTGATCAGAAATTAAACTGAGTAAGTGATCTGAATGAGCCACAGGCACAGGTCATGGACAAGATAAAGCCTTTGGGAATTAGTTAAGTATTTTGATCTTTGGCTAGAAAAACAACAGAATTATAATAATTTTAGGACTGTATAGGATATTCAGGGTTCTTTCAGAATCCTTACATTATTTGTGAGCAATTTAAAAAATAATATCACATTATCAATGCTAATTTTGTTATAACATGATTGCTGTAATGTTACAATGTATAGTTGTTTAGTTTCTCTGTGTCTTCAGACTTCAAATATACACAGACAATGCAATAAGTTGCAATTTTCTCATTGATCAGCTTTTTAAAGAAAAATTTCCTTTTATTCTGAAGAGGGATAAGGTTTTAAAACTTTCCAGTGACTTATATTCAGGACAGGACTTGGGCTTTGTCTAAAGGAAACTAAAGGCTGAATCAATGCTTGGTGGTCAGTATACCCCGTTCAGAATGTGGAGAAGGTCTCATGTTGACCTTTTTATACACTGCTACATGCGTTGTTTGTCTGCTTGTGAAATGCTTACGAAGATCAGTTCCAGATGCAAGTTTATGTTTTCCTCTTCTTATCCTCACTAGTCAGCACTTTGTACGTGTTTTCTGCCGGTCTTTGTATGAGATGCTAAACATTTGCAAGTGATTATATGAACAATTCAGTTTGGCCTTTTGAAACTGGAGTAGGTAGCTGCCATCCTCTATTTAGTATGTTTAAATGATTTGGTTTTGTTCTCAAACAAGTGCCAGTGTAAGCTCAAAACAGAATGTTTTGGGCTGAGATATTTCAGATGGAATTCCTTTAAAAATGTCAGTGAGAAACTTTATGAACAGATGCAGAAAATTGCACACTAGTGTTCTTGTATACTGTGTTAATAAGGAAGAGGAGATATGGAAATGGAAGTGGGGTTTTATTGTGGCAAGGTGCTAAGTAAAATTTGTCAGTTTTTAAAAAAAGTATTTTATGTAGTGTTTTTGCTTGTGGCTTCCTTATAAATGGAATGCTTTAGCTTTACTTGGTTCAAGTTACAGGTATTATCTCTCAGTAAGAACATGCTTGTGACAAAGGATTAGTCACACTGGAACAAACAAAAGTAAGTAAGCATTTGAAGCGGGAGTAATAGCTGAAATCACTATAGCAATGACTTAACCCTTAGAATTGTACTTTACCATTTTGTTTCATTTTGTTTTTCTTTTGTTTGCTACTAAACCTCTCTTTGAAATCTCATATTTAATGAAGACTTAATTTGATTTAGGGCTTTATTTACCTTGAAACTGGAGTTTATTTAAACTCAATCTCTTAATTCGTTCATTATCAGAACTAAATGTTCAGAAGTATTAGTGATGTAATGTAGTCTGCTTTTAATATGAAGCTATGGGAGGCAGAGGGGGAAATGTTCTTCCTCATCTCCATGTGAAAAGTGCCATCAAAGAACAAAAAGGCAGTCAAAAGATACTCTTACTTTCTAAAAGGAAAAAAAAAATATTTCTTAAATATTGGTGCTAGACAGTTTAAATAGAAAACCATACATCAGAAGAGTTTTTTGGTCTGTAATTCATGAAGTATTTGCAGGAGAGGTAAACATTGTTATCTGTGCGCTCATGATGCAAACACAGATATGAGGAAGAGAAATCTTTTGTTCGAGATCATCCTCCACGCCAGTAGCAGAGCTACAGGTTGGATCAAGTCTACTGAATCATACTCCAGCACCTAACCAAGGCACGTAACATCTATGGCAGTAATGATCTTGGTTTACAGAGCATCCTTAGGCTGTGTGGTACCAGTGCATCATGTTATTTGTCCACATCTCTACCTAGCCACTAATGTGCAGGGTGGCTATAGTGGATTTTTGGCTGTTTAGTGCCCAAATTATAATCCCTTCACTCATGGGGAAAAATAGACATGTAGGATAGTTGGAATGGCCAGCAGGTTGGATTAGGACTGTGAGTGCAAGTTAAACCACTGTGAACTAATCATTAGGCTAACTGCTTTTATTTAGTAAGATGTCTTATAGTTGCCAAAGTTGTGCTTCATAAAATCACTTCATAAAAATAAAATCTGTATTAAAAAATTATAGGCCAGCTGAGGCTGGAAAATGAAACAGAACTGGCCCCTTTTGAATTTATCATTGGGCGTTTTGTTTCGGATACTGAGAGTATCTGAAAAGGTTGCTGATGTGTTGTTACACATGGCCATACTTCACAAATAAATAAAACTAATTTTCAAAGAATGAGTAATAGGATCCACTTGTCTTGCAAGTAACATATAGACCATAAAAGGTGAGATGCTGTCCTCTCTAAAATGAATCCTTCTAAGCTGGTTTTCTGTTTCAATGGAAAATAGATGTCAGACATCCTGTAGTCAGCCTAGCATTTTGCAATTGCCAATACTTTCGCCAATGTTCTGTAGTAATAAAGTACCTTGGTGAAGGAAAAGGAGATTTGGCTTCTAAAGAAGTTTTTTTTTTGTGCTGTATTTGTTACTGAAAGACTTTCTATGGTGATCAGCCGAGAAAGACCTGAGTTACTTACAAGTGGAAACTGCAGGGTTAAATTACTGGGAAGTTTTGGGGTATGTCAAAAAGTTTCTAGTTTAAGTGTTTTACTTTACAAAATAGCTCATCTACAGTGAAAAGGGGTTTGTTTTAATAATTGATCTGGAAGGTCAAACATTGGACAAGTCAATGGATGTGTGCTTTGTGTAGCAATTGGCATTCCTCAGCCTTTTGCTACTGAAACAGGTTTGACAGAAAAGATACTTGTTTTTTTGATAGAAAATAGTCAAATTCCTTAAGATTTAAATATGCTCCACTATTTATCTTTCCATGACAAATGTTATTTTGTGGTTTTATTGAATAAGATATTACAAAATTTAGCTGCAAAGTTGGTGAAGTTCAGAAATACACCAGCATTAACATTGTTAATTTAATCATATAGATACAAATTTATTTATTGAATATAATGTTCATTAAAGATTTTGCTTTTCTAGATTATGGCTGTGAGTTATTTACCTTACCTGTATGTTTCCTAGCCTGCATATTTTTATTCTAGTGTTTGTACGCACTGCTGGACTACACTTAACCATGAGATGCCTCGTACCTAAGTAGGGTGTTTATTAAAACAGAGGACAAAGGGTGAAGAGAAACCTTCTGTGTATAAAGAATTGTAAATATGATTTGTATTTAATGAGTATGACATTTTAGGAGAAATACAAGGCAGTTTCTATGGTGGCTATCAGACTTTACCACAGTGCGTGTTCACAAGTAGTGAACTGAGAGTGTCTAATGCCCATTTCCACTGTTGCTTGGGCATGTGTGGAGAAAATTCTGAGAAAAAAATTGCTAAAAAATGAAAATTAAAGCTGTGGAAGCTGTACTTTGTCTCTCTGATACTTTTACATGCATGTAGGCTTTACTCTTCCATATTGCATGTGGTGGACTTTAATGTGAACAGATTTGCTATGCAAAATCAATTGTAAAATTGTAAATTTTAATTTGTAAATCAGTTGTAAATGGTACAAAGAATTGTACAAATCAGTAAGAAAGCCATAGTCTTAAATCGGGAAGACATAACAGATTTGTTGTATGCATGTTTTATAACAACTGGACAGTGTGGTAGTTGAAAGGATCTGAGCAGGTTATCTAGCTGATGTGCTGTCTTCAGTGAGGCATTTCTCATCGTTATTACTTTGGTTTTCATTTTGGTAAAGTTTGTTATCAGCCTTGCGTGCAAAGCTACTATAAATTTAAACAGCATGAAAAACAAAAGTTCTGATGTGGAATTGCATTCACAAGTCAGTTATAAACAAACCCATATCTTAGGTTTTTGGTGAAGCTTTTTAGAAATTACCAGATGTTATTTCTGTCATACCAAATTCTGGGGGTAGGGCCAGAATTTCTAGGAAGTAAAGTGTCTGTGTGTGGTACTCACTGCATCTTGTTATCCACTTTTTATCAATCTTTATAGCATTGTATCAAAATACCTATAATAAGTAGTTGCCATGCTATTACTTCAAAGACTTATTCTTCATGTGATCAAATGTGGAAGGGCTTTACAAAAGCAAGAGAGAAGCAGTTTGACTCTTGCACTCTTTGATTTCTGTACACTGTGCAGTGTTGGGGTTTTGAGAAATAGCTCTTTCTTTCTGTGGCTCCTTAGGGAAGGAAACAATGTTAAGAATCAGCTGTCTCTGTGTTTAGAAAGACATTGCACACTCTATTTCTAGCACAAGGGAATAATGAAGCACATGTGGAAATATATGGGAAGATGATGGAGACAGTAGATAACCACTTCTTTTTGGCAGAACCATATAAATTGCAGTGAAAGTGTCTCAAAAAGGTGACCTAGGTCTGTGGCACTCTTATGCTGAGTTTTGGTGAGTCTTGGATATCAAGCAAATTCCAGACTAAAAGAATATGAATCCTAATCTACAGCACTTTTAAGCAGGCAAGAGAGAGGTGGGCAGAAATCTCAGCCTCCTATTCAGTATGCAGTGGAAAAATTCACCATAGATTTGTTTGATTAAAAATTGAGAGAGGAATGTGACAATTCTGGTTTTCTGGAAAATATGGAATGATATTGGACAATATCATTCTTTAAAACTGAATTTTTTTCTGGCTTTGCCAACCAAAATTACATGTTTCTACTTACGCATTTGACTTCTAGTATTTGGTGTTTTAATTTTAAAAGTGAACAATATGTGTGCAGTTTATCAGTGGATGTTAGGGGGATTGAGTTATAGATGACACAAAACAATGGTTAATTAATTAATGGTTAAGCCTTAGGAACACATGGCACTCCTAAGGAATTTCAGTAATAACATGATAAATCCTGTATGTTCAAACAAGAATAATTTTACAGGTTAATTTTGCATGGATAGATATGCAGGGGTAAGGAATGCTACAGAAAAAGCTGTGACTTGGGCTATGTACTCCCAGAGCAGGGTGTGATGGTGAAATGGGTGAGATACTGTAAAATTCTTGTCTGATGCTGTGTCAAAAAGGCTATTACAATGGCCTGAAGTGGCTTTGAAAAATGAGTGTAGTGAAATCATACTTCATGTCTGTGTACAGCTTTGTTGATGCTAATAAATTTTTTAATGCTGCACATGCTTCTGATGTCTACATTTGAAGAAACATGCTGAAAAAATAATGGGCAGAGAAAAGGAGATTTAAAGAACTGAAGTAAAACAACTGTTAAAACAAGAATTAAAGTTGACATGATAAGTGGCTTTAAAACTCAATGAAGAGAAAGTATGAACTGCTAAAGCACTCTTTAATTTGGTGAAGAAAAGTAGAAAACAGCATAGAGCTGGAAGTCAGATGTTCACCTTGGAAATAAGGAAAACATCTTGACAGAGTGATTAACCAGTGGAACAAACTACCAGAGAAGGTGATGATGTTCCGTGTCTTGAAGGCTCTCAAATAAAGAATAGATCCTTTTCTGTAAGTTAGGCTTTAGCCAAGTGCTAGTTTGCCATGAGGGAGTTGAGGAACTCTAAGGTTGTACAACTCTTTGTGCCTTTGGCATGAGGCTCACATGTGGTGTAGGGACTGTTAACATTGAAAGGTCTCCAAGGCCAAACTCATGAGGCACATGTCCAGAGTGGTGTGTGCCTAGGGATGAAAAGGCTTGAAGGGCTCCAAGTGTTGGTAAGTGTATTTTTCTTCTTGAGCTCAGTACGGGCTAACTGTGGAGAATTGAATCACCTGGGACACTAGAACTCAGACTAGATGATCCTAAACGTTACTGTGAATTTATTAATTTCCATTTCCTTGTGTTAATACATGCCAAAGACTGAAGTGGAAATGATTGCTGCTGCTGGCTGCTTCCATCTACGTAGCTGCGGTCATAGACGACAGAGGTGCTATACAACCAGCAGCTGCCCTGCTTGATAGTTTTTTCCACTTTTTAAAATTGCAAGTGCCTGCTGATGGTCCTTCACCCAAATGCCAGACAATGTCACTGTCTGACACTAACAGATGACTGACAGTGTCAGTGTTTCCATCTCGTTTTGTTGGTTGCATTTAAAGTCTTTAAAGACTCTGAAGTCTTTTAAAGACTTGAAATGACTTTAAACCTCAGAGTCTTGTGCCCTGTTGATAGTTTTCCTGGTTGGTAAGGATTTGCTAGTAATTCTGTGGGACTACAAGGAGACAAGCAAGTATGTATTAATGGTACAAGTGAAAGACTGTATTATAGAGGGCAAATAAATAGAAAAGCATGGAAAAAAGGGTTTTCAAGCATGTGTGCAAAATGCCTCTTTGGAATTATAAAAGTATTTACTGGCATCTCTTGCCCATTACACTGTTTAAGGGAAGGGTAATAATTGTGCTTTTGATTGCTGATAATGTGTCTTAATGTTGTTACCTGTTTTGATGGGGACAGCTTGGGCTGCCTTGCAGGAAACATTCTTCTGTAGAACAAAAAAAAATCCCCAACAAAACCCCTAAAAGCATCACAAATGTTTACACTTGCTAGAATATTTCTTCTCTTAATATAGAATAACTACTTTCAGTTTTTAACTTTTTGAAAAGTCACTTCATACAGAATGAAGCAAAAATAAATACATCTGTTCTCCATTTGGTTTTAGTTTAACTTTTATTTTGTAGCAGAAATCCTGCATCAGCGTTAATCTCTTAACAGCAATAAACAATGAAACATGAAGACAGACTGCCAGACAACTCAAGAGTGGTGGGGGTGTATAAAATACCCTTTCCTCAACATCTTACAGTTTCTTCTGTTGTTTCTTATTTCAGTAGAACTGGATACCTCACTTCTAAAACATGTCACGTTCTTATTTAGGCAAGAGTGTCGTGTCATAAGTTCTTTCTCTGTTAAAAATAACATGGAAATCTGTCTTTTGTGCTTCTGTAAATCTGAGATAACCCTCAGGTTCCACTCTCACAGTGGTTCTGAGGAAGCTTCTGCAAGCCAAGAAGCTTTGCAGCTCTCTCTCATGTAATCTCTACACACCCTCATCTGCTGACATTTCCCTCATGGTGGGGACAAAGGTGATTGCAGAAGAGGGTTACTGGTGAGTCGCTGATATTTATGATGCTCTTAAAAGAGAGAGAACACTTTTCAGTGTTTATCTGAACAGTCCAGTGATTTTGTAAGCACACTGTGTACTTTGTGCATTAAATGCCACTAAGTTTCCTAAAGTGAACAGGCCTCAGAAAGGATGTTCAAATGTCAAAATAGATGCTATCAAAATAAATGTTATTGACAGGATTTTATAAACTGTTTCATAGCTTCTGAAAACATCTGTCTTTCTGTTTGCTTGGCTATTATTTTTTTTGAGAAAAAGTATTACTGTATGGTAAAAAAAGAGTAAAAATAATTCCGGATGTCAAATTAAAAATTGGAAGATTATTATCTGAAGTGATCATAATGAATGTCCAGAAAATTGTTATGTTTAAGAAGTACTTTCATTACAATTTTAGCCCTTACCACAGCTAAAATAGATGTAGGTATCCATTTTGAGCTCTACCTTCAGATTTTCATTTGAAAAGCAGTAACCATAATGTTATGTGATTAAATTCAACATCTCTTACTAGTTGTTTGCTCCTCAATGTTAGCATCTAACTATAATATGAAATTGTTCTTATTATGGTTCATGTATTTGATGACTGAAAAATTCCTTGGGAAGCAGATAGCAGTTTATCAGTGAATTACAGGAACATATTTCATATATTTCGTAGCTTTTATTCTCTGTAGTACAAAATTATTTTTTAATAGGATCTATATTTTATGCTTAAGTTAATGATTTCTTCTTCACCAAGAACATTCTCTGAACCAATTTTGTTGGTATTAGCAAAATTCATTTTGACTGTGAAAAATTTCTTTCTGTGAGCTATTAAGAGTTGACAACCCTGAGAAATGGTTCCATGATCAGAATAGTAAATCTGAATTTTTAGCTGTAGTTGTTTCTTGTAATTTTTTTAAAAATATACTGTGTTAGGCTTGGTAGTCACTGTGAAATCCTTTCAGAAATCTGGTTCATTGTTCCTTGTATTAAATCTTAGATTCTTGAACTTAGATTTATCTATGTGTTACCTATTTCTTACTCTTCACCAACCTCTGAAATCTTCATCTGTATTCATAAAGTTACTTCTTTAATTGTAGCACAACTAAAAGAATATAAGCTAGTTTCTATGCATTAAGAAGAAAAGATTATTTGTTACAGTAGGGAGAGGGACTAGAAAATAGAGTTTCAGAAGCAGCACCTGCTGGGTTTTCATACATTCTCATATGTTGGTGTTGACTGTCTTTAGATGATAGCTATGATACTATTCTCTAAGTCTCAATAGCCAAAAATAATTTGGTAAAACACTCATATAGCATTTAGTCTGCTGCTTGTGTAACTGGTGTCTTTCCACAGAACTGCAGAACCATGAATTCATACAATAGTCCAGCTTTATAATTAAACATTTTAATTGTAGTTGTTTTCCTTTCTTTCTAGAATATTTTCTTTCTTGGACATAGTTACTTTGTGTCGCTGTGCACAAGTTTCCAAGGTATGTATTTTTTTGGGGGTTTTTTGGTTGTTGCTTATGTTATTCTCTTAATTACGTGCAAATAATAGAATTCATTGCAATTTGCTTACTGTTTAAAAAAAAATAAATTCTTGGTCTCTTAGTTTATTAAAGCAGATGAACAATTTTCAGCAAAAGGTCCCAGTTTTGCATGTAGATGTGGACTTAGTTGCTGTGTACAGGAGTTCTGTCTGAAGGCTGTGGAAAAGATATCCAGTCGTGTATGCTCTGTATCTGGAGAAGAGATTATGCCCAGTTTGGCATGATGACATTTGCTTTTTATAAAGCATGTGGCTGTATAGCACTATTTTTCAATTGTAATTGCTGCTTAAGATTCCATATAGTTTGGTTAATGTGTGCCATGTGTCTAAGAAGTACATCCATCATTTTCTTGCCAAGTACAAAAGGTGTTAAGTAGATGAACTACTAGTGGAGGAAAAAGGCAGAAACAAGGTATTAGTGAAGGCATGCTAAGTAAGTTTTTATGTTTATCTTGTCTTCATTTTTTTTCTTGAAATAAAATGAGTAATACTCCATTTCTACATCAACTGTGTACAATGAATTATGTTATTATATAACTTGGATGAACTTTATTTCATATTTTTCTTCCTTCTCTTACAGTTGGGCTTGGTTTGCAGTTTAACTGGTTGTTTGTTTTAACGTATAATTGTGTAATTATTTCATTCTTGACCCATTTCACCCTGTCCTGTAACTTCAGTAAGTCTTGTCAGTCAAGTAACATCAGGTTTCATCTGAAACCTACAAAACTGCATAAGAAAACCAAAATAAATTTTATCTTTCTCTGAAAACTACCTATCAGTTGGATGCAGTATTCTTTTTTTTTTTCCTCATTTTCTGCATATATCTATGTTTCTCTGGCTTTTTAATTTTGCTTTACTTTGAACAGCTGTTGCTTCGACAGTGAAGAACAAGCTCTCAAACATGTACATGTAACTTAGCACGTGTAAAGGAAAGGCCTGGTCCTAATAGTGGAAAGTCAGCAGTTTTCTGAAAGGTTTCTGTTTTCTCAGAATAGTAACTAGTGACGTTGAGGAACTGTGGTTTTATTGAAAGGAATCTCATCTGCACCTACTTTTTTTCCATTTAGATCTAGCAAAAGTAACTCATTAGAAAACTTTACAAAAGCTTTTTAAGAATGGAGGGTTAATTCTTTCCGTGTACATGCTTCACATTTAATATCTTGCTTTCCTGTATGTTTTGTAGCCACAAGTTAACATTTGAAGTGTAATCCATTTAGGAGATTTGAGATTAATTTCTGTAAATTCTATGTTTTTAGCTACTTTGTACTGTATGAGTACTAATATCTACAATTCTTTCTATTTTAAATGCTGTCTGAAATTGTCAAGTTTGTAATATTTGTGTTACTGAGAGGAAAATGAAGGGAGCGGGCGGTGGAGGTAATAAACAAACTATTAATGTATTTCTTTTCTAGGCATGGAATGTTTTAGCTCTGGATGGAAGCAATTGGCAAAGAATAGACCTCTTTAACTTCCAAACGGATATAGAGGTTAGTGTCTTTTTCATTTTTAGGATATTTTTCATTCCTATTGAGATGTTTAAGAGCATAGCCCATTTTGAGTGCCCCACATACTGTGCTTGGTTTCACATCTTTTAAAGACGAAGTTCAAGAAAATAGTACTGTGAAGGTGCAAATGAAAAAGAACTCTATTTGCCTTTTTTTTTTTTTCTGTTTGCATGTTTCAGTTTTGGTCGCCAGCTGTGTATCAGATGATTCTCATATATCATATACATATAGGGCTCTAAAAATCCAAGCCTGCTCATTTCCAGAAAGGAAAGGTGTAAATGGTGCCTCTGGATGGAGTGAGATTCTTGGAATCACCTTTATGATCTAGAGGATGTTTTTGCTGTTCCCAAATCCCTCTATGAGGGGGCCACCTAGTGCTGGAAGCTCACTGGACACCTGGCTATAGGATTTGGAGATTGAAGCACTAAAATGCTAGACAGCTTTTCTTACTGCAGATTTCCCTAGATTTGATTTGGTATTGATATATTGGTGTACTCAATTACCATTCTATGACCATTTGTTTTATAAGGTTTCCACCTTGTGTGAAATGCAGATACGTGTGAAGTAAAGTTGTTTCCAGTGTATAATGAAAGGTTTTAGGGCAGACTTGTCTTCTGTAAGAAAAACATGTCTACATTAATGCTGTCATAGTTGTGCGTAACAAAAGAAAAGAGAATATCTGAAAATGAAGAAAAAAAAATAGTGGGTAACACAAATTCCTTGATTCAGTCTGAACTGGTTTATTATTTGTTGTTAGATACAAATTAAATATAGACAACAATAATAGATTTGCTTCTGTATTTTATGTTTTAGCTTCTTAGCTGCATAAATAAAATCCAGATGTGTTTCATTTGCTATATTTTGCTAACCATGGTACAAACTGTTCCTAAAGCTTTACAGTAATATAGAGGGTAAATTTTTTTCACCGCTCTTTTAAAACATCATTGCAAACTCTAGTGCTCTACTCATCTTAAACAAGAGGATCTTGCAGAGGTAGGAGAAAGATTTTTGGCATCTGCCTCGATCTAAATGTGTCAAAGGATACTTGGAGCTTTGAAGTCAGGTTTTCTTTCAGTTGCCTTTAAAAATCTTGTGTTCCTCATTTGCTAAGAGATAAAGTAAAACATGACAGGTCTGCAGTTCTTCCTGTTGATAGGCCTTTTCTGTGCTTGCAATCATTTTGGTATTTAGAAACACAGTATTGTATTTTCAAGTTTTCAATATTTTTGTCATTTTACCTAACGGTGTTGCCCTCTGAGATGCTGAGATATCTATGGCATGGGATTCAGGAGGAGTGAAACGAAGTTATGATCTTCTTTTTCTATAAAAAGCTATTGTGGTTTGGAGCAATTCAGTTACTTCAGCATATTATCTTTAAGTACATTTATAGTATATACCCTTTAAATTTACTCCTAAAAGTGTGTTCAGCAAGAAGTTATTACACTAATAAAAGTTCTTCAACAAAATAATTTCACATTTGGTGTCTAAGAACTCTGTTTAGCTTCTTAGTAATGTATTTTTTGTCTGTGAATTTAGCATAGGTAAAAACTCCCAATTGTATTTGACAACTTTGTGCTCAGTTGGACGAGCTGTTTTGTGATTTTTTAGTTAGTACTTGACCTGAGAATATCAAATTAAGAAAAATTAGTTTTTGGGAAATTTTCTATATTTAAGACTTCACATGATAGAGAATAAGGTGTGTGTGGGGGAATCCTATAAAAAGTGTTTCTTTTATATCAAAAAGGTGTGATCTTGAATTTAAATGTAGCTTCGGATTTCTTGGTATGTGGAACCAATTGTACGCTGGGGTAGGTTGAAAAACTAGTTTTTTTGAGTGACAAATTATTCAAACAGCTAAATGCATTTGGATGCACTAAAGTTGTCTTCTTTAGTATGCTGGTTTTTGTAAGGTTTTAGGTGATTAAAGAAATAAATGGGTTTGGGAAAATTTACCTTATTATTTGTTTGTATTTTCTTTGAATAGTTCTTTAGGATTTGGCTTTTTTCTGCAATGTAAATTGAACTTGCATTATATGTTATTCATTCAAGAATTTATCCTTACAGTAAAGGTATTTGGCATTTGCTGAGAAATAATATTGATTAATTGAAAAGATTTTAAAAATATATGATTTTCAGTTTTTTTTTTTTTTGGTGTAAATTCTTTGTAGTAAAAGACAAGCAATGTTACTTAGAGACCAAGAAACAAGCACTGATAAGAAAATATTTTCCCATAGTGAAGGCCAGAATGTTAATATTAGAGAAGGACAATAAAATATAACAACATAACAACAAAAAAATCCCCTAACCTGTAATTCTATACATATTTCTTCTTTCAAAAGTAAAGGGAGAGAAAAAAAAATGCACAGTGCTGTTGGTATTAGTCCTATTGTTGGCTGCTCCCACCAAGGTGCTTGGCACCTTTCAATTGCAAGTGTCCCTATGGCAGGAGCTGTAAAACAAGGACTTACTGGAGGCTGTCATGATGTACTGGCCTGAGCAGGTCTCTGTGGGCAGTTTCAACTTACGTGCTGTAGGAGTGACTGAGAATGAAGAATAAAGAGGCCAAGCCTTCCATTCCACCTCTGCGCAGTTCCCAACACATCTTAGAAAACTTGAAGCTCATTTTAGTAGTCTTAGTGGGTAGAGTCTTCTGTGACAAAAAGTTGAGCTGTGTGTGATTGAAGGAAGAAGAGAGAATTAAAGATTGAATTGAAGAGCACCTGAGTATGAGTGGAGATTCTCAACAGGTAACTGTTCTTTCTTAAAGCAGCAAAAGAAATTCAAGTAGTTCTAGTGGCGTATAGCTGAGGCTAGTCTTAACTCCTGGGATTTTTAATTTGGTTAGGATATTATGTCAGAATAAAACTCAGCTGAATCTTCCTTTTATTTGGTTTAAGGGTCGTGTTGTGGAAAATATATCAAAAAGGTGTGGTGGGTTCCTGAGACAGCTTAGTCTGAGAGGATGTCTTGGTGTTGGAGACTCCTCTTTAAAGTAAGTAAAATTCTCTATTAAGACATCGCTTGTTTCCTAATGTGCCTAAATGCAATTAGATGACTGTTACATGTTTGTATTTCTGAGTCCTGACTGATGACCAAAATGGGATACTTAGATAAGTACTAAATGCCTTAATGTTGATTAAATGAATGATCAGTTTGAGATCGAAATATAGCTTCTGTTATTTTCCAGAAATTAACTAAGAAATTAAAGTTGTGCTTTTCTGAAACATTTTTTTCTTCCATTGATTGATATTTTCAAGTGGTTAAAATGTTTTCATACAATACTCTGGCATCCTACAACAGTCAAATTATCAAGATTAGTGGTCATTTTATTGTTTATCATCTAGTCTCGACAAGAGATGACCCTAGCAATTGGAGAAAGGATAAAGACTAATACAATTAAGCACCTACAAAATCAGAAAACATCTGGGATTCTCTTCCTGGTCTAAATAAGAACAGGCAGGCAACAAGACACATCTTGGGAGGCTCTAGAGAGGACAGAGACCCTTCTTTCACGCAGTGTATGAGCTGAACTGTGCAGTTTGTTCCCGGAAGAATGTTTGAATCCATAGAAGCTTTTTCCAATGCAAACTGTTTAGCCAGGTTCCTCTGGATATTTCTGTGAGCATTTAAATCTGAAGATCCTACCTCCAGCTGATGGTCCCTAAACCACAAGTGCTTTAGGGCTTAAAGTACATTTGGAGGAAGGCTTTGGGGTCTGGCCTTTTGCACTTAGGGTTTCCTCCTCTCTCCCTGGAGTCTGGGCTGGATGGTGTTCAGTCTGATGTAGTGTGACCATTCTTAAGTGGAAAATATAAGCACAATGATTTTGTTAAGCAGTGGATATTAAACTAGTGTCCTCTGACCTTTAGCTATTTCTAAAATTTACAAGCAAGTCAATTCATTGACTTTTGTCTCTAGAGTAAATTCTAGAGTAAATGCAGGATTAATTTTCAGGTACTTGTTCTGAAAGTGATTTTTGCTCTAAGGCTATTTGTGTTTAGTTTTTTCCAGATAGACTACTTTTGTGGGTGATACTAATTTTTCTATTTATCCTTCTTCTACATCAACTTTTGAGTAAAATAACCAATTACTGATGTAGGTGTTGGTTGTGTAAGTACCGAATGCTTGTGGCAGGTCTGTCAGGACATGCCCCATGCTTGAATCTCAGAGGCAGTTTGCTGTTCCTCCAAAGTGTAACATCTTTCCAAGTGATTTGAAGGGTGTCTTGACTGTAAATCTTCCTCCAGTATATGAATTTTGGAATAGCTGTTTTGAGAATTCAAGTGGAAACTCTCACCAGTATAACTGCTTGCCGGGATTTTTTTCCATTGTTTTCAATTCACACTGGAGAGCCAGAAGTTGTTACCAGCTGAGCATGTAGTCGGATCTGTTAACCAGGGCAAGACTCCAGACAAATTGTTTTTGTGTGTTTCCTTCCCTACTGCCAATAAAGTCCATTTGAAGGAAACATGGGCATAAAACAGTGTTCTGAAATGCAGTGCAGCTGTAAATATTACTTTGCACAGATGAAAAGAAAGTGTATGTATTTCTTCAGGGTAATTAGTATAATGATACATACAGGCTCTCAGCAGTATAGGAGCTCCAATCTTCCTTAAAGTTCATACTCAGTAGAGCACACTGATACATTTAAATTTTTAAAATAATGAAGAAGCAGTTTGCAGTCGACAGAGCTTTCCACTGATGGTTCAGTAGGCTTAGGTTACGCTTTGGTATTGCACCAGGTGTGTGCCTTTCCATTTGCTGTGGGAGCAAGCGTCTTATTAAGACTTGCAAAGGCTTCAGTAATGAGATGTGCAGAAACTCTCCCCAGAAGCCTAATGTTTTACTGATGTAACACTTGAAGCTTTCTGTTTATGCCCTTTGAGTTTTTTGTTACAGTATTTGAAGCAAGATATATGCTTATATATGCTTATATATGACAGAAATAACCACCTTGCCCAAGTGGTGTTTGAGAGAGAAAGAACACTTTCCTAAGATCAGAAACTGGTCTTAGCTAGGAAAAGGAAGAAGCCACAACTGAGACAGATGTATTTGAGCCATACTTTGCAGTTGCTCTGGGGCTTGAAGATCAGGCTTTTTGACCAAGGTGGGAGGAGGTACGGGACAGAGCGCTCTCTAGTGACTGCATTGCACTAGGACATTATATTAATTCAGCTTTTTGTTGCTGTTTTAGGACCTTTGCACAGAACTGCAGAAACATTGAACACTTAAATCTGAATGGGTGCACAAAAATCACTGACAGGTAAGTCAAAGAGGTTTTTTGATTGATGGGAAAGTTTGGAAAAAGAAGTAGCTGAAGGTATTTTTAGTGTGTCTGCTGTTTTGCAGCACGTGTTACAGTCTTAGCAGATTCTGTTCCAAGCTGAAACATCTGGATCTGACATCCTGCGTAGCCATCACAAACAGTTCTTTAAAAGGCTTAAGGTAAGAATATTCAGTGTTCTGTGTTAAAGAAAAGTGTTTAAAGAGCTGCTCAGCATTTAATAAAGTTAAAAAATTGGTGCTGAACCTTTATACTGTGAATCAGCACTGGCTGTATTCTATATCTAGGACTTCTGGGGTGTAGACTGTGGTGCTTGTGTGTGGTCTTTTCTCATGACTTTTCTGTGGACGCCTGGCACAGTCCACTGGCTATCATTAATTTCTAACAGTGTGTTTAATTTGGGTTTCCCACTGTTATGACTATTTGAAGGCTGGATTTAACTTTATGTATTTTTTTAATTCTCCCAGTGAGGGTTGCAGAAATCTGGAACATTTGAATCTTTCCTGGTGTGATCAGATTACGAAGGATGGTATTGAAGCACTGGTGAAAGGGTGTAGTGGACTAAAAGCTCTATTTCTTAGAGGTTGCACACAGGTACATAATTGCTTGGGCGATCCTTTAGGAATAAAATTTTATTTTGGGTTTTTGAAATCTCCATGAATTAAAAAATGTCATTTTTGTTATAGTATTTTGTTCCATATTGCAAGATGTGTACATTTTTTGGGCTGCTTTGCTGTGCTTTTAATTTCTTGTTTCTTTTCCTATGTCCAATTTAATTACTAAATCCAGTTAGAAGATGAAGCATTGAAACACATTCAAAATCACTGTCATGAGCTTGTAATCCTGAATTTGCAATCGTGTACAGTAAGTATTTGAAACTTCTAAAGGTACATTCTTTAAAAATCAGAAATAATTTTTGAATGCTAATGAATTGATCTGCTTTACACTTAAGTAAGATGGTACATTTCTGCAGTTTACAGGATTTTGTGTGAAATAGTAGCTTTAAATGAGCTGGTTGTTTCTACAGCTGAGTTTTGACATGAAGTGTTGGGTTTTTTTCCCCCTCATTACATCTTCTAACTGTGGTAAGCTCCAGAGTAAGAATTAACTGCATTCATTCAAATTTCATTAACTGTATAGCATTTTGGTCTATTCATAATTCTTAGGTTTCAATTGAGCAGAAGTCATATTCTGGGCTCCATAATAGAGAGTAAAATGTAATGGCATCATAACTGAAGATGATTCAGAACTGTCTTAAGTGGCAGAAGGGCATGTCTTTTCAATATTAATGGAGAACACATTCATTAGTAATGAAATGACTGGGAATCATTCATGAACTTTTAATTCTACATAGAGAACACAAATTTTCTTTGCTCTGGTTCTTTTTCATTGTTACTGATGTGACTTTTCAGGAATGGGAAAGGCTTTCTTTTAGATTTTAAATATATCTAAGTTATTCTTTCCCTGCAATTAAGCCTTAAAATATATTGAAATAAATTAGAATTTCGTTGTTTCAGGCATGCAGAGTTAAATAATGAAATTATATTTTTGTTTGCTTGTTTTTGAAAAGTTTTCTAGTTTTGTTGCTAAAAGGCATCATAAAAACCTGCAAAACTTTCAAATCTGTTTTACAGATTATTGCAGAATGAATGTGGCATGGGAACATTTTTTGTTGAGTTTGAACCTAATAGATTTCTTTAAAGTGTTGAATATTTTTGAGTGTTAGGGATTATTAAAAGTTACATTAAAATTGCAGAAAATAAGAACAATACAAATACAAAGCTTGACCTTCCATGAGCTAGATGTTTAGTGAAAGAGAATTTTTCAGTCTGAATGTAGGTGCTCACTGAAGCTGAGCACTTAAGGATAACAGCAGTGAAGGGAAGTTCCTTCTTTTTGTCAGAACCACACTTAAATAAGCTCGGTAAGCAATCTCTTCCCCTCTTACTCTTCCTTTTGCTGTCCTTCTCACATATTCTTTTTCTGTTGTGTTTTGCCTGGGACTAATGAGATAGATCAAGGCCAGCCTTTTTTGACTGCTTTTGTGGAAGAATCTCAAGAGGTCTGATAATAATCAGTTCTTATCTCCCCCACTTAACAGTAGCATTTGCACAGAACTGCACCAGAACTTCCCTTGGTCAGGATGTTTGTTGTTATGTAGTGCAAACAAAAAAACCTCCCAAGGGAAAGTATTTTCTCCTTTGAGTTTTCTGAGTTGCCAGTCTGTGTGTCCTACCTAATACTGTGCTCTAAAGCTGTGTTTCACTGGAGGTGTGTCCTGCTTACTATGGCTTGGAAGCACACTTCCAGAAGCATCCAGGCTCCATATGATCAAAGGGATTTTTACACAGCAGGTCTCCTTATGCTTTATATGACCCCCCACTGTAATTCTAGTGACTCTGTTTTGTGGGCCCTGTAAAAATGCCAGGCCAGCTCCAGCAGCTATGGAATGAAGTTGTATTAGCTTTGGAAACTGCACATCTGAAAGGTTCCATCTTAAGAGAAAGATTTTTAGAAACTTGCAGGCATTTTTCAAACACTTTTCTTTCTTGACAATGATATGGACATTTAAATTACAAGCAATTTCAGAGTGGAAAATTTTCATATATGACTTGAGGGCTTTTTATAGCAGCATAAAATTTACATAGTCCTTGCCTTCAAAGCAGTCCCTTTTCCCAGTACCAGTGTCATGAGTATTTCTCAAAGGAAACAGAACAGTTCCAGAAAATAACATGATTTTGGAAAGTCAAATCCAGAAGTACCTGTCTGATTTGGACAGAACTCCAAAACTTATCTTCTGTCTGTAGATTATACAAATCCTTCTGTATTCCTGAAAAAAAACAAGACTTCTGTTTTCTGCTGAAAGTAATTTGACTGAACTAGTTGCAAATCTAAACTTCTGATATTAAAAAGTGCTGGGCTAGGGAGGGAGGATCATAAGGTAATCTGCCTTTGTGCTGAGCTACTGCTCTTTCTCATCCTGTTTTCATCTAGGAAAGGATATTTTTGTGATAATAGCATCAGAAATATGCTACAGTTGTATGAGCATTCTCAAATGAGAGGCTTATACAAGGCTTGTGTCTTTTCTATTAAAAATACAGTGGGGCTCTTTGCTACTATTGCAAGAGTATTATTAAGCCAGGAAATAAAACAACCTATTCCCCACAGCAGAAAAATTAATTTCATAGTGTTAGGAGGAGGAGGAGAGAGCTTTTTCCAGAACAGGAGACTTGTAAACAAAATCGTTTTTGTACACACACAGTAATCCAGTTCCTGTTGCTATTTTGTGTGCAATGGGGCTATTTCTTACAGTTCCTGTTTTAGAGAGAAAACTTACTCATTCATATTCTAAATTTGGAGTTACTCCTTACAGAATATCTACTACAAAATGTTTCTGAGAAATGAAAAGTCCTCTTTTGAGTTAAGTCTTTCATCTAAAGACAGCTGTATAGGGTAGGGCAAATCTGGCTTTTAGCCTTACCTTCTGTAAAGAATGGATTATATGTAATTGTTTCCCTGTAACTCTTGCTTCAAAAATTATCAGAAGGTGAAGGATTTTGCCTTTGGATCCTACTGCTCCAGTGCAAATTAGGTGCTTTTTTTTTTGTCTCCTGCTATGATGCTTTAAAATCTCTTTTGCACTGTTCCCAAATTTACACATTCACTTGATCAAAAGACATGGACCCCAGCAATATATAAGAAGTGAGCACAATTTAAAAAAAAAATTGTAAAAAATAATAAAACAAAAGCAAAGTGAAAGAGGAAGACAACAACAAACAACTCTCACTTTGTGCTTCAGAATGCCTTAGAGTAGGACTTATGGTCTATGGAAAAATGCATAATTAAGTAGGAATTGTAAATGTTGCTTTATCTTCAGTGTTACCATTTTATGTGGTTTCACAACTGTATTTTTTGGTTGAAAATCCAGGTTGCCTTGGTTATATGGTGTGATAGTAGCAGTTCAGTAGCAGTGTCTTGAGTTTTTTTCTTGGCTGATTGCTTGATAAAGAAGTAACTTCAGCCTTCTTCTGTGTTGCAGCAAATTTCAGATGAAGGCATTGTGAAAATCTGTAGAGGATGCCATAGACTGCAGTCACTTTGTGTTTCAGGCTGTAGCAACCTGACAGATGCTTCTCTCACAGCACTTGGTCTGAACTGTCCAAGGCTGAAGTAAGTATGTCATGAGTGTGTTGTATATCATGTTCTCACTGGCCTGATCTAAGAAATTCACTTCGGAAGATGAGCTGCATTTGCAACCAAAACATTAAGTTATGAGTACATAAACTTGAGGGCTGGTCCTCTGTAGCGTCATATGAATGTAGTTCACTGTATATCAGAAAAACAAGAGTTAATATATAACAAATAAAAGGTGCTGAACCCAGCAGTTCAATTCTGTGCTTCTAGCTAAATATTTTAAGTACTAATTACAAGTGAGAAAAAAGAAGATAAAAAGCCCATTACTTTTTTAAAAGCTAAAAATATCTGTGGTTGTGTTGTGTCTTGTGATGTTTGTACTCTGATGTGGTTTTATTTTTATTACAAAAAATAGCTAAATTATATCTGATTATTATATTTAAAGTTTTTATTATAAAAGTGCTTTTAATATGCTCTGCAGTACAGCCTGGTGTTCTTAAACTCTGAAATAAAGTGTGCTCATATATTTGCAAGCATTGAGGACTGATATTTATGAGAGATGTTTTGAACAATAGGGGCATGTCAGTTAAAGATAATATAAACTTCCACACTGTGTAATTTGTGCAAACATATGTTATGGTGGGCTTTAAAACCAAAAACCATCAGCAGCTCCCTGATTATGCAGATATATTGTAGAGACAGATAATACTTCTAATTTTAATGTAAATTACATTAAAAAGACAAGATTTTTGGATGACAAATTGCCATTTATGACAGCAACATGCAGGAGTCAGAACTTGTTATCCTTAAGTCACAGATAGTGGAGAAATGAGTAGTTTTTAAAATTTAGGGGATTCTGCATTCAAATTGCCAGTGTACCATATGCTGACACACAGTGTTCCTTTAGCTGAATGGGTGAAAAAGAGCTTTTGTTAGTGTAGAAGACCTGTCCTTAAGACAATTCCAGGCTGACAGTCCCCTTTGTCTTTGAACGGGGACCTGTTCATATTTATTAGTGGCTTAGGAGTCTTTTGGCACCACTTACTGGCATTCCCTAGAAAGCTGTGCTGTTACTGCTGGTCTTTTTCCAGCATTTCTCTCATTTTCTCTATTAGCATCTCAGATGGGAAATAAAAGGAGGTCTAAACTGCTGTTAGTTGTGCAATTGTTTTCAAGGACACCAGGAATTGTTTCGACTTCGGTAGGAAAACTGTCAGCCACAAGGGGGAAGGCGTCCGCTGCTCTCCTCCTGTAATGAGGAACAGCACAGAGAAAGAAAACGACCCTTTGCAATGATTACTGCTGAGGATTATTGCACGTTGGAAGAACAAACGATACAGCTGGTTACAACTAGACTTTGGGGATCATGGATGGAAAGGAGTTGATAAAAATTATGTTGGAAATCAAAGGGAAATGTAATTCCACACTTGTTCTGTACCTTATGAATATTTCAGTGTTGAGTGTGAAAGAAAACTCTGCTGCCTCTGTTGGACTTGCTGGCTCTGTTAGGAAATTTTTGAGTATTTTCTGTGCTGTGTTACTCTCACTTCACTTCAGGATCTTGAATGTTCTATATGTATCTATGCTGCTTTCCATAATACTGCTGATTTTCCTTAATTTAGTTGTTACCAGTCACAAATATCTCCTTGGACAAAAATTTAGGCCTAGCTTTCAGCAGACTCTTCAGCTATATTTCTTATCTCACATCAACATACAGGTGTCATGTCATCCCTCTTTACATTTGCTCTTTCAGGTGCTTGGTGCCCTCTCTCTTTTTTCCTTTATTAGCACTTTTTAATGCTAAACTACTTGTAGGTATTTTGGCAAGGCTTGTCAAGAAAAGCACCTGTGAACCATGAATGTCTTTGGGTGGGGCTGTGAAAGTTAGGATCATATTCCTTTTAGCCCCACCAGCTGCTATTCCACAGGAGGAAGGAGGTGCTGAGTGCAGACATTCCAGGTGTGCCCAAAAAGCAGCTGTAGGCAATGAATGCAACTCTGTCTTGGAGAACATTTCTTCATAAGAGTGGAGAATCTGCTTTGAATATCATTTTGCCTCATCAGCTCCTATGTTAGCTACTTTTTCACAAATCACTGGGTGGGAAATTCATGTCAGCTGTTACAGGAAAAAAGAGCCCTCTGTATTTAAGCACAATCACTAAAACAAAAGCAAAAATTAGAACTTTGCTCATTATTTCCATGCTGCCCCAGTGCCTTCCCACCTGTTTTTTCATTCTGGGGCCTGATTGATGCAGCATGTGTGTATACAGCTCACTCCCATTCTCCTGCCCTGACTGTCTGCACACCCAATTTCAGGAAAGCTAGAGCTGCTTATCTTCTGGTTTCTTATTCCTCTGTTTCTATAGTTGTCTTTTCAACTGGGTGTGCAGGAAGTAGCATCCTCACTATTTTGGATATCATTGCAGATGTCATTCTCTCTCCAGCCCCTCTTTAAAGTCAACTATGTAATGAGATGGGGTTTGTAGAAAGTAATAGATGAAAGGAGTTAGAAGGGTGACAAATGTGACCTCAATCATGAGAGTTTTTTTTTTGTGGTGGTGGTGGTGTTTCTCCCCTTCCTATTTGGTATTATAGGCAATTTTTAGAGTAGCTGAGAGTATTTTATGATAGGCTGCTAACTGCCCTTGATGTAAGGGCACAGAATTCCTGAATGTGAGTCTGTAAAGTAAGTCCCAGAGGTATTAGAACCATCTATTTGGGAAGAGGTGCCTGTCTTGTACTTGGCTTGGCTTTTCCCTCATACTTCAGAACCTTGTTGAAGACTGTAACTCTTAAAGTGGCTTTTCAAGCCTATGGGGCTGCTCAGCTCTAAATTGGCTGTCCTCTTGCTTTTGGCTTGGAAGGGGCTGATCCAGCAAAGTCGTAGTCAGAGCCCCACATCCTGTACTTCGGTGGGGTTGTAATTAGTTCATGTGCCCAGTGTGGCTTTTCTCTTTGCACTTTCTCTCTAGAGAGAGAGTGTTCTAATGACCTCCTAAGCCAGTGGAAGGATCTGGAGGTCTCTCAGTAGTGCCACAAAAAATTCTTTTGTCCCTCTTTCCCTGCCTCCTCCCCACCAGCTCTGGTATAGCAGCAACGGTTGCTGTGGTTGCACTTAGTTTGTTCTGCTCATCCCATGGCTCTGTGATTTCCCCTTATTCATCTTGATACTTACTCCACCTGCAAAGGAAAGTGTTCATTAAAAAAGGGCAAAGAAAACAACAACAAATCATTAGTGGGATGGAGTCCTGGTGTGCATACTAGTGGTGTTGTTTGGGGCAGTTGACCTTTTGGGGTTTTTTGTCAGTACTGCTTCCCAGTGCCTCTTGGAAGAATGTTAGGATTATCTTTCCAAAACACTGTCATTTCCTTTAAAGTTCTGTTGATATAGTTTGTTGTTCTTACTGTGGGCTTGGAGATTTTTAGCTCCTTGCCTTCTGGTAACTTGCTTCACTGTGCTTCATGCAGAGGCTCTGAGGGGATTTCTAGTAAGCACTTTCTCAGTTTTGTGGCTTCCCAGCAGCCTGTGTTTAGATAACAGGTTTTAGATGCAACTTTCTTTAACTCAGGGTTTATTTTCCCATATCTTTCCTTAGATAACGCATGAGAAAACTTGGTCAGTATGCTTTTAGTGAAACAAGAGTTTAAAATTGCTCTAATTGTGAATAATTTTTTTCCAGTAAATATTCTGTGACTGTCAGAATCTTCTGGTAAACTGGATTAAAAGTCTGTTCTTTAATTTCAAATCACAGTGAAAAATGGCAGGGAGGGTGTATATGTGTATATGTACGCATACTTTAGCTATTGAGAACTTCTAAGGTGCAGAAGACAGATTTGTATCTCAAATGCTTTTGCTTTTCTCTATCTTAATGTTTTCTTTAACATTTAAAACTTTTCCAGGATTTTAGAAGCTGCAAGATGTTCACATCTCACAGATGCTGGGTTTACCCTTCTGGCACGGGTAAGGGTCATTTCAGAAGGTTACAGCTCGCCCTGTTTCATTGCTGCTGAGCAGCTGTGAATTGATGTATTCCTGCTGGGAAGCAATATGAGAAGAGGAAAATTAAAGCAGAAATAAGCCAGTGGAGGAGGGGACTAAAAAGCTATTTCATTTCTGGATTATACTTAGATCTGCAACTTGATCTAATTTACTATCTATCACTGCATTTTTCACTTTTTTCCCTCTCTTTTTCCATTTGTTTCAGCTGTATTTATTGCACTTAACACAATTCTAAACTCATGTCATATATTCTAGCCAAATTTCCCTTATATTGATGGCCCTTGTGATAGCTACATAAAAAAAATCAGTGTATAATAGATTTTTCTGAAGATAACTTTAAATTAAAGAACACTTACATTATACATTATACATTATAAACTAAAAGCACTTGTGCCCTGATTCATGCTGTAAATATGTACAGTAAGCATATTGGTGGTATCAAATTCTTCATATTAGACTTGTGTGCTTGCTGGTTAGGAAATCTGAATGCAAAAATTATACTCTGTAAATGGGATTTATGCTGCTGATACTTAATCTGAATGAAAATGGTTCTTTTTGGTAGCCAGAGTGGTTAAAGTGGTTTTCTGATTGTCCAGCACTACATCCTCAGGGTCTTGGTAGTCACCTCAAGCCTGCTCTTAAACCCTTTTTTTTTCTGTTCCTGGAAAAAACAGATTGCGAATTGAGTCGAGGTTTGGCACTGTGTGGTCTGCTGCAAGGTCACAAGGTTACATCCTTTTCTTGAAATTAGTCATGATCATATATTGAAAACATTTCTGAAAGCTTGCTGGGGGTCTCTCAGAATGTTGCTGAGAAAATTGCTTGTGTAGGTATGACATGCAGCTTCCCTCCACCATTAAAGTAGACCCTATTTTAATATTTTCAGCATTCATTGGCAAAGCAGTTTGGTTTTAAGGCTTCTTGCTAATTTATGACAATGAAGAGAAATGTGCCATGGGCTTAAGAGTATTCCAGATGAGTTAGGTGCAGCTGATAAATGCACAAATGCTTTAGTGCATGGGCTGTAAATACCATGGGTTTGGAGTGAGGGAAGCAGGGAAGCAGGGCTGCTGAGCACTGGTCTGTCCTGTTCAAACCTTACAGAACAAGGAAGAGACATTTCACTTCACAGGAGAAGGGCTGAAAATTAGACATTTCAGAGGGAGGTGGGGTATTGCTTATTAATTTATCTGTTTATTTTAACAGGTTTTTTTTGTCTTTTGATGGTGATCAAATATTTGAAGGGATTTAGATTACAGTTTCCTCTTGCAAGCTGTGCTGTCCCATATTATAAGTCCTGTGCATGATTTATATCTATATGTTGTTTTATTTAATTTCTTGTTTATCTGTTCATTTTTTGTTTATTGTAGAATTGCCATGAGCTGGAGAAGATGGACTTGGAAGAGTGTGTTTTGGTGAGATTTAGTATGAAAAGGAATATTGAATGTCCAGTGTAATGCAGTACATTAACACCTTCATCTAGATGTTCTTTGGTTTTTATAAATAGTGTTGTGTTTTTGGTAGGAAATAAAAATAATTATTGGGAAACTCTATACAGGGAAATACTTGGAGAGTAACAGGTGATGGGTTGTTTCCAGAAATAACAGAACCCTCATCTGGTAGAGGAAGAGATACCTTATTTGAGGGTTGCAGTCTGTTGCTTATGGCTGACGTTTGTTTTCTTTTATTCCCAGATAACTGACAGCACATTGATACAACTTTCCATACACTGTCCTAAGCTGCAAGCATTGGTAAGTGTAACTCCTGGTCTGTGGCCTCTGATGCTCCCCCCAAATGGCACACACTCCTCCTGCAGTACAGACACAGGCTGTTCACTCTGTGTCTAGAAATAATTCCTGATGTACAGTGACACTGTGCAAAATATGTGCAAGTTTCATAAGTATTCTAATAGCAGCACATTACTTCTAAAATGTTTATGTGCATTGTGTGATTAAAAAAATGTTACCAAATCTGTGAGTAAAAACCAGAAAGCTTTTATTTTACAATTAACATCCTTCATATTTGATTCCTTACATATTTAATTTAATTTAAAGCACTTAGATCCTTTATGGATATTCTCATGTGTTCACTAATGGTTTTCTTTGGGAGTATGACACTTCACATCAAATATTGAATAAACAAAAGCACCCAGAGATGACAAATGCAATCACTCTGTAAGCAGTTTTGCATGCAAGCACTTTTTTGCAAGGACTACATTTACGTAATAAATTATGGAATGTTTCCTTGGACTTGACTTTTGAACATAATTGGAGAGGATTGAGAGTGGGGTACCCTGCTTACTGGATTTCAAAGCACTGTTTTCTAGGGAGTGGTGGCTTAGATCTTTCCGATCATCAAAACCAATTTGAGGTAACATAAATTTGTCTGTTCTTCAATCAAGATACTTGAAAATTGCCAGATTGTTCTTACAGTAGGAGCTCCTGTACTTTAGGCCAGTTGTCCTTTAGCGTAGATTTGTTATAACTACTTAGAGCTACATGAGAGAACAAGTATCTTTATAATCTGTTCTTAGATGGGATTAAAGGAAGGTGTTCTTCTTCCTTAATTAAATTGTGTTATGATTAGTGTTACTCAGTGTTACTAAGGTAGCAACATGAAGAAAGATGGCTTTTAGAAGGAGCTTGTTCACTATTTTATATTGTTGTTTTTTTATTTTTCCTTATCAACTGGCCAGCTTCATTTCTGAACCATTATTCTTGATGTTAAACCGAATGAGTTGTCAGGAGATGTGGAGCCATTTACATGAGACACGTTTTTGTATTGTAATCTCAGTTGTAGCCAGTTCTTGCAAGAGATCTTTTGTATCAGTTCTGTCAGTGCTTCGACAGAGATACCATAAAACCTCATAAATCCCAAGCACTTTTTTCTGAGCCTGCTTCTCTCTGCTGGCCTTTGTGTATTTGCCCACGGACAGGGAAGTGTGGCATTGGTAAAGCATCACAGCTTTTCTAAGGGAACTGGATAACTTGATTTCTTTGGTGTGTATATATATATATATCTTTATATATAAACCTGTGGGTGGGAAGGATGCATACTTAAGAGGTTGTGTGTGAACAGCAGTAGCTGAGAATTACAGGAAAAGACAAGACAGGCAGGTGCCAAATACAGTGCAAGAATTAATCTTGGTGCTTCCATGCTTCCAATTTTGCTTCCAATCCAAGTTTGCTTCCTGCAAACTTCTCTGAAGATGTGCTTTAGTTTATTTGCAGTTGGAACAAACATTTTGGAGTTGCAGAGATCAACTTTGGATTTGCTTTTGTCATGTTTGGAGACTCAGTAGATGGTGGAAATATGAAAATCTTCAGTATCAGAGTGCTTTATTGCTTAATGTACTTAAGAAGTAATTTCTGGTTAAAGTATTTAATAGTATATTTAAATTAGTAGAGAAACTGTCAAATCCTCATAATAGTCCTGAAGATGAGAAGACAATTGAATTCTTCACAGTGTGTGAAGCTCTCATAGTATGTCATAAAATATTGATTTATGCACAGCATTTAGTATGTATTAACAAAACAAAAAAATAATTTGACCATATGTCTTTGTTCTTACAATTTCAAGCAATTGCCTTTGTAAAATTCCACATTATAAATGCTTTTTAGCAGGCTTAGGAAGTCACAAAAATCCTGTGGTTTAATATGGAGTGTGTATAATTTGGCATATTTGTTCTACAAAGTTCTACGAACTCGGCTGTACATCCTGTATTGTCCTTGCAGTACCAAATATCACGTCCCATGAAAGCTGATTTTATAAGCTGCTTACTTCCTGGGATGGAATACTCCTAATTAGCCAACAGCTTCACAGAACCTCCTGTCCTTCCTTGGAAGAGCAGGTGTGTTATGAATGTTGGTTAACCCTGCAGCTGCTGATTGTTCCCAGGCTCTGAGCCAAACTAAGTGCTCAGAGCACGTACACAGAGAAAGGATCTACAGGAGAGAGCTGACGTGTTTGAAGACTTGAGAGACTGCCTGAATGGGTGTCAGGAGTTAAAACATTGTTGATAGGAGTAAGCACTTCATTTCTGCTGTCTTTTGGAGACAGTTTGTCCTCCTGGTGTTGCTTGGAGTCCCTGCTGGCTGCTCACACTTGGTGTGTAAAATTGGACCAGCTGGAGCTGAAGGGAAGCTGCCGAGGCAGCTCCCATCAGACTCCAGGGGAGATGCAGACCTGTCTTCCAGCCTTCCTTGGGTTCCCTGCTCCTTCTGTAGAGCAAAGGCGAAAAAAGTTGAGGGCAAATTGTTTCGAAGAGCAGGACAGACCCTATGTGTCCGGTAACAGGAAGGAAATGCTCATGACTGTAGCTGAGGTGAAGTAAGGCTGGAAGTTCCCAGGGTGGAATGAAAAGATGTGTTGTACCCAGAGAGGGGAAAGGTTACATGTTAGCATTGGGGGATTGGCAGGAGGTCCTTTGGAGCAGTGCTATGTGCTTGCTCTGAGTAATTAAGTGCTTTTGGACTGCTACAAGTGTTTCTTCATCAGTTGTTGTCTGAAAAAGACAGCTTGGGGGAAATGCTACTTCAGGCACTGTTAGACTTAGGTACAAGTACAGGCAAAGCACAGGGCTGAGCATAGAGCAAGGCGCTAGATCGGAGCCCAGGGCAAGAGGATTAGAGTTCACAGATCCTGCACATTTCACTGGGGAAGACTTGAGAGCATTCATTTCAGTGGTGACAAAGAGTGGTTTTTTAAGCCGCCTCTGAGGAATGTCTGTTTCCTGTTGTTGTCATCATCCGTGCTTCTCCAAAAGTCACGAATTCCCTAAAGAAATGAGGAGAGTGCTTTATGTGGTGCCACTGCCTAAGATGCAACATCATTTTCCGTGTTCTTGAAATTCAAGGGAGTGAAAAAAATGTGCTGAAGAGGAGCAGATTTTTTTGGTTTATTATGCTGACTGTTGCAGAAAAGACTGCTCCTGCAGCTGTACAAGATGTTTATTGCTCTTTGTCTGTACAGCCTGAGGTGCCAAATGTTCGTGGCTTGGGTTTTTTTGAAATCATTATTTGGCAAATCAGTCCATTGTGATTGTTCTCTATCGATGTGGACTTGCACAGGCTTGGTCCTGGTGTATGCATGAGAACATGGCAGCTGTGAAACAGTAACCCCTGAGCACGCTCATCTATTCCCGTTTGTTCTCCATCATCCTTTAAAGTTGTTTCTGGCACAATGCTGTTTGCACTGTGTGGGACAATTGGAAAAGAATTCCCACATTCATAGAGAGCAAAGGGGCCCGAGGAGTTTTGCCAGTGATGCGTTTTGGGACTCAGCTTGTTTTGAAGCAAAGTTAAAATCAAGTACAGCCGTTTTGTTAAGTAAAGCAGTTTCTTTTTTTACTCTTCTGGATTTCAGCCATGTATTATTTGTAGCTATTTAACCACTGGAGTGAAGGAGGTTGAAGAGGACTTCTGATGTCCAGAGGCTCGAGCAGCTTAGGACTGCAGGATGTTGTTAATTGTTTGCCTCTCTGTTTTAGAGCTTATCTCACTGTGAACTGATCACTGATGATGGGATTCTTCACCTGAGCAACAGCACGTGTGGGCACGAGAGGCTGCAGGTGCTGGAGCTCGATAACTGTCTCCTCATCACAGACGTGACTCTGGAACACCTGGAGAACTGCCACAACCTGGAGAGAATTGAGCTGTACGACTGTCAGCAAGTCACACGAGCTGGAATCAAACGGATCAGAGTATGTGTTTCCTGGCTTGTTCCATGGAAAAGCCTGAGCTGTCGGTACTGCTTGAGATTGTAGGAGTCCTACAGGTGTCCCAGGCAAGGAAGGCTGGATCAAGAGTCTGGCTGTCCTTCTGTTAGGTCCCCATGGTGTAACATCCCTGGATGAACAGCAATAATTGTCAGTTCTGACTTGTGGCATTTTGCTCTTGGAATGACGAGCTCTTATCTTCTTTCTGTATTTTTTCAAATACAGGCCTCCATTTTTAGGATGGTGTTGGCATGCTTTACCCTAAAAATATGTTATATACATATATGTATATATCCTAAAATACATGTTAATACACATTGCCAATAATGAAACAGCTGCATGGATATTTCAGTTGGTGGGCTGTAGGGCCCTTAGGCCTGGAATCCAGCCCCAAACCTTCTCCCTGTGTAAGTCACCTGTTAGGTCAGGGACCACCTGCCTTGTGGGGGCAGTGTTTTAGCCTTGAAGTTAAACCTGCCTGCAGCTTTGTAACCAAAATTGTGTCCAAACACTTTTGCAACTGGAAAGCTCATGCCTGATAGTGACTCAAATTGAGGGCAGAAGCAGAGTTCTATTTCATGCTGCTTTCCAGGATGAGAACAGTGGGAATACCGGAGACAAGGTTCAGACAAGTTGTCCCTCAGTAGCCAGGGTTCATCCCTCTCACCCTGCAGCAGAACATGTGCCTCTCCTGAGGCAGAGCTTTATTGGGGAACCAGGGGGAGCCCTGTGCAAGCTGAGTGCCCAGACGCTGGGTGTGCCTTAGCTGGATAGGGCAAGAATTACATGGAAGGAGACAGCTTGGCAGGTATCCACTGTGGAGATGCTTTCTTTATCACTAACTAACCTTAATGAGATACTATTTGCTGGCACAACAGTTGAGGTGTGCTGCTTCTCTTTTCAATTCTGTTCTTTCTCTCCCATGATAATGCAGCCTTTTCACCCACAGGCTCATCTACCTCACGTGAAAGTTCATGCTTACTTTGCTCCAGTAACACCCCCTCCATCCGTCGGAGGGAGCGGACAGCGCCTCTGCAGATGCTGTATTATCCTCTGACAGTGAGTGCAGCCACACAGAAAACGTGGTTGAAGAATGGGACAGCAAGTCAGAGGAAGGAGTCGGTTTCCTGACAAGTCCTAATGGTGGTGTTTGGTCATCCAGTTTTGTGACAAGAAAAGCGTTTTTTTTCCCGAGGTAAAAATCTTAACGTAATGTGCAGCTGTGGATTAAGTTGGTGATGCTTTGGTTTGTATTAGTAACTCCTTCCTTCTGTTGGCATGAGAACTGCGGTACCGTGTCAAACATGTGGGCATTGCAGCGTAGCAGCTACGCAGTGGAAGTTCACGAAACTTGGAAGTTAATTTGCGTTTGTCAGCACTACTTGGTGTGAAGTTCTGCTGTAACGTGGGCCATGCCAAGGAACTGAGCCTGCTGTTCTGTAATATACACCACAGATCAAGTATCAGGTTTAAGGACAAATCAGCTTTAGCAGATGTTGACCAAAAAATGCAAAGTAATCATAAGCTCTTACAGTGAAACAGCAGCTTGTTCTTTTTCATGATTCAGCTTCATATTTAATTATGTAACAGGAGCTAATAGGTAATGTCAAAAGGTAAGGTAGTACCTCAAGATACCCATAGAACTAGAAATACTTCCCAAGTTTTGGACTTGGTTCAGTTGAACTCTGCTCTTACAAAGCTTGCCCGTCGCCGACGCACGTTCTGCCCGATGCCATCGGCCTTGAACAGGGTTAAGAAATCCACTGTGGTAGAGCCCGTGCACTCTACTGTACCTGCTGCCACAGCCATCCATGGTGCTTTCGCCAACGCCATCCCCGCGTCCTCCGGGACCGCCGTGGAGTGCAAGGAGAGGATGCTTCCAGGAGGAGGGGTAGCACACATGCTTTTCTACAGATGAATGGAACACAGGATGGAGCAAGGAATTCAGTTTGGCCCACCCATTTTAGGGAAAAGCATCTGGGCTCATCAGTCTGTAGGCAGGAGTTGAACCACACCAGACCTGTGGTTTTCAAATGTAGAAAGCCAAACTCTTCACATTTGGTTAAGAAGCTGTCAACGTCTGAATGATAATGATGATGATAAAAATCTATGTATTAACTCTTAAGGCCATGCTTTCATCTTTAGTTTTTCAGTGCTAGACAATTAGATAAACTTTTTTTATATTAAGCAATTTAATTATCTGAGAGAAACTACTTGACAGTTCAGAAAGCTTTTCTTGTGTAAGTTTGACTTTCTCCGTGTGTGTGTGTGTTTTAAGAGTTCAGGGCCTGTGTTTACTGAAAATTAAAAAGCAGTTGGAAAAGCTACTACTGGACAGAACTGCCATTTCCCCCCTGCAAATTTTAAACCACTTCTAAAAAGGATTAAGTGTGAACATGAACTTCTGTGGCCAGCAATGGCTGGGTTGTGTTCATGACTCACAGAGAATGGGGACAGTGAATTAAGACCTGAGCTTTGGGATTAAATTACACTTTAGACTACAGTACATGGATTTATTACTACAAAATAAGCCAGTCTGGGCTTCTTTTGCACAGTAGTGGAGTGCTGTTACAATCATACTTCAGAGTTCCATTAAGACACTGCTGGTCTAATGAGAGTTTGAACCAGATTTTATTCTCAACTGTACCAGGGCAGTCATTGGTACCAATATGTCAAGATGTGTTGCCTTTTGTTGGCTCATTTTTTTTTCTAAGACCATAATGAACCTTGTAAGTCTATTGCATTGAAGATGTACAAAAACCAATGGAACCTACTCTGATATAGGACACGTAAATAAACAATCAGCTGATGTCAAACTTGAATTTGTTGGAATTATTTCAAATCTAAGCAAGATTTCTGCTAGAAGATCCATGTGAATGCACTGTGTGCAGGATATACTGCAGAGCTGGTTTACTTCCCTTCCTTACCTTGACCTACAACTCTTGCTAGGGCAGGTCTTGCAGTTAATCTGAACCTTAACAATGGACTGTCTCTAATGTGGGCATTGGAAAAAAAGTAAACAAAAAGAAAAGCACATTTACAAAATTATTGAAAAACATTTATTATACTTAAATTGAAATGTGTACATCTTATTAAAAAACAAAAGCCATTTGCTGGTGCCATAATTTAATTCCAATTTCAAGTGAGCTGGACAAACTACTGTACAACTTTCAATATTCTTTAAAATTAGATATTTGGATACTTTCCAATCAAGGATTTTTCCACTTTTATAAAACATTTGGATTTGAGTATGGTGTGAGCTAAAAAGACACAAGTGTCAGTTCAGGAAAATACTAGGACCAAACAATACCCAAAGATGAACAACTTATAGGCAGAAATGTTTAAGAACATAAAATTTTACTTTCAGTGCAGAAAAAAAAACCAAACCAAAAAACCAAAAATAGGAAAAATCCTCTAGGTTTGATGAATTTAAATTTTCAAAATGCTACAGCTTTCAGAAGCTTTTCTGCTAAGCATTTGAGCCACTTATGGAAGGGGAAATGAAAAAGTCAAAAGTTGCTTTTTTACATGCTGTAGTATTGGTTTACATGGAACACCGCAGCATAAAAAGCAAACTATTCCCAAGCTTTTAAGCCAGAGATCAAGTTGGAACTTGCCAAAGGCACAGAATAACAGCTCTGAAACTGTCACCTACCTCTGTGTACCTCTGGAAATACTCCCCTTTAAGTACCTAACCAATTGCCACTTAATGTTAGCCTAGGAAATGCTGTGCCATGACTTTACAAGACACATCCAAAATACCAAGAAAGCACATTGCCTGTTTCAGAGAAAAGTAAATATTTGGTCATATGGAAGAGGCACTGTAACAGGTGTACAGTATGGATGGATGGAGGGTGCAGGAAGGGCAACTGAAAAGGTAAGAAGAGATTTGTCCAGAATAGGAGCGCCAGCAGGGCATTCACCTGCTGAGAAGGAGACTTACAGGGTGTGTATTTAGTGTTTCTCAAGCAATTTATTCGATGCTGCTGAAAGCTATGACAGCCCTGTGGTGCCAGTGGGTCATCTTCCCTCATCAGCATAATTCCACTGAAAACCCCACTTCTCACTGCCATTATTTTTAAACCCACAATTTTACAAGCAAAGAGTTAAACTGCAGCAGTGCTCCGCAGAGAACCTAGGAAACTAAACATAAAGGATGCATAGGCAATTCTTTTCCATTAAATTCATTAAAGCAAAACACAATTACTTGGTACCCCATAGGATTTATATTAATCCCTCCAATAAGGTACTATTGATAATGCAGTTTGCTGCATGCATATATTGCATCTGTCTAGGGCTTCTTAAAAGCCCTGTTCTGGCATTTACACTTCTTACATACACTCTTATACACAATTTACACGGGAAGCTGTTTTGACAGCTTTACTCTCAAAGACCTGACAACCTGATCACTATCACCTTAACTACTCATCTTCACACAGATTAGCATGTGCTCTGCTAACATCAAAAAATAAAATCAGCGTAAGGTACAAGCACGTAATAGACAAACTGGCACAGAAAGGTAAATGCCCCAAAATAAGTCTACATTCATCTCCAACTGGATACAGATAATAGAAAAGCAGCACTGCTTCACTTCTATAAACTGTATCTACTGGCCATAGTTTGCCTTATTTCAGTGAAGGGCAAGCACCTTTGCTTACATTGTCTTTCATGCCTGTACAGAAGCTGTCATGGCATTATACCTCTCATGAGGACACTTAGCTATGGCAGTGATAAGAAAGTTCACCTATCAAACAGCTCATTAGAAAGGTCATTTTGTGTTTTCAATATGAAACATCTTATACAGTGAAGTTAGATCCTAAGGTTTTGGATGATCTTCATAATCTTTAGGCAGGACTTCATTCTGTGTTGGAGTATCAGTCTAGCAAGTGTGTGATGTCACTTCAGAATTATATGGAAGCCTTCTCCATTTTCAGCTGAAAAAAAAAGAAATGTCAGTCTTTCTTGAACAGAATCACAGAACTACAAGCCACTTCACCAAAACACCCAAGTATGGACTTGGTTTTGAAAATAAACTCATCTACAGCAAAAACTTTAAAGTTTCCTACTTGTGCTAAACAAAAAGGTTATGATTAATGATTTGTAACTGGATCTTCAAAGAGGGACAGTTTCTGTAGGTACAGTTTGCACAGAGTCAAACTTGTCCGTTAGATTTGTCCAACTTGATTAAAGCCATTTGCTGACACCTTGTATCAGAAATAAACTGGAGCTGTAAGGAAGAGTGGGATTCAACAACAGCCTACTGAAGATGACTACTGACTAGCAGAGAAAGAACAAAATGTTATGCTCAGTTCTGCTGACTCTCAGGACTCGGTTAAGATTAAATTTCTGAACTTCAGAGTTACTACTGCCAGGATTTTTAATATTTTTTTTTAGCCTATTTTGACACTTTACCATTCTCAACAATTATTAGCAGCATAACCGTCCAGTGATGGCTGACTAAATTTTACATAAGGTTTGTTACTGAGTCCTGCACTGGTTGTGAACTGAAAGCTTGAAGAAGAGCCTGAGATGCTACACAGAGATTGGCTAGGAGAGGAAGAACTCTGAGTATCTTCTGCCACTGTGTATGCAAAACTTTTATAGTTCTAAAGAAGGCTTGTTGCTGGAATAAACAAGTTTTAGACTGTCAAAAGAGGCAACATACCTTTTATTGTGGTGAATAAGAAACAACTCTCATCTTGAAAGTTTTGAACCATCTACAAAAAAAAAAGTTTCAAAACCTTCTGAGTGTGACCAATGCAAAACACAAAACAAAAACACTCCTCAACAACCCTGATATTAAACACAGCCTTTTGTAAGCAATTGTGTATTTTTGGTTGTGTTCAGGAAGTGACAGGCATATACCAAATTAAAATCCATTACTAGTAAAATACTGCTTTTTTACTCTTGTGACAACCAGCTGGGAGCCTATTACCGCTGGCTGTGTTTTTGGAATTCTGTGGAGGAGACACTTGAACAAGCAGAGTTCAACAGTGTTTAAATGCTCCCTGCCTTTGGGTGTGCTCAAAATAAATATGTACTAAATAATTGCTGCAGCTTCTCAGAACTACATAAACCAGCTGCCTCTGTCTTCTCAGTTCAGTAAGGCAGAGGAAGAGTCACATTTAAGGAATCCTTCTGTTCATTTTATTGTAAAGGAAAAAATAGTCTAAATGTCAGAAAATACTAGGGTTCCATTATCAAACAGAAAAAACAGTAATAAATAAGCAACCATAAGAAAACCCTCCACTCCCAGTCATAAATAAAATGCCAGGAAAACAGAATTTCAATTACCTGATCACTAACAAGAATGTGGATGCCTGTGGGACCCTGTCTGTAAACTTGGTTGATCTGATGCAAAGGAATATTAAATGCCAAAGCAAGCTTGCGTGTGACTTCTGAGGCTGCCATCTCCTCTAAGTAGATTGCATGATAAACTACAAGAAAAGAAATTATTTACATAAGCATGGTACTAATCAATAACACTAATAATATTAAAAATATCTGAATTTGTTGATATTCAAGGCTTTCAAAAATTTTAAAACCAGAAATTTTTAGTTTACTCTCTCCCTGCTCTCACTAAAAGCATGAACTGCCCTAACTTTTCTTTCAGGGAAAAGTCATAAACACAACTCTGATGGGGGAGGCTTCTATTTGCTCTGAGACTAAAGGCAACTTCCACGATTTTTCCTGTATCCTGCACAAAAAGGCACAGTCATGTCAAACAGACTTAAAAATGGATCTTTAGAGTCACCTAAAGATGGTTTTGAAAGCAATTTTGGGCAGTCTCAAAAGAATCAGGTAATACCTACATCCCACTTATGTGCCTATGCTATTGCTTTAAATACAGATGTAGATTTTGGGGTTTTGGTAAATAAAGCCTTCTACAACTGAATAAACTTTCTACAGATCATCTCAGAGCTGAATGCAGCACAGCAAACAGAACAGTAAGACAAAGCAGCTGTTCAGTTTGAAGCTGTATTTACAGTTCTGTATCTTTATTTAACAGTGCAAGAAACTCTTGGCAGCTCCAAGGTTGCACGTTCTTCTGGCTGAAGATATCCTGAGTGTAAACATGTATTTGACAGCAGCAGTATTTTATTTACAGATCCTCCTCCACCTCAATACTTGCATGGAAAATCCACAAGCACTATTGAAGTAGCCTGTGCAGATTTCAGCTGGGGAGAGAGGTCTCTCAAAGCCAAGAGCAAGAAAAGAATCATTTCAAATAGTTCCATTCTCGTAATTTTAAGAGTGACATGAATTTACGAATAAACAGTTACGTTTCCATCTGTGTTGAATCAACAGCTGTCAGGGAAATAATACCAAAATCAAGAGCCCATTCACTACTTGGTTGTTTTTCCTTGTCCAGGCTCTACAGTTTCAGATCAGTTGCACAGAAAATGACAGCAGAATCTAACAGAAAATGGGAAAGAACTGTTTTATTTGCATGTGGCTTTTACATGCACCTACATTTATATGGTTGATACCTTGTCTGTAACAACATGCACAGCTGATTCCAGAGCTCCTTCATTCATGACCCTGTAATTACAGTTAGTTTTATCAACGGACTGAAAATGCTCAATGGTTTACCCTTGAGAGGTTTCAGGTTCTGTTTGCTCTGTGCTGTTAAAGCAGCAATACTGTTGGGATACAACTTCCCACAGTTGCTTTGTACACCAGGATCAGCAATTCAGCCTCTTCACTGTTGTTTTCCCTTTCCCACCTATCCTGTTTTCCTGCTGTAAGCCCCAGCCGTGTCCTGCCACGTGCCGTACCGTATATTGCACCGTTGCTGTCTCCGCTGCCCGCCTCCTGGCATTCCAGTTGTATGTTCCGTAAGGGCTCCTGGCACACGTAGATTGTTAAACGGGGCCTCACGGACCTGCAAGCCAAGGAAATCACACGTCACACAAAAGGCTATGTGCCCTGCAAATACAGAGGCTGATATGCCACAACTGTAGGTTTGTTATCAGTACACTTGATATGTTTTTTATCGCTGAGACCAAAAACATTAATCTCTAAATAAGTGATCTCTCACATGCAGCTGAATTTAAATAATATTTCAATCCATTCAGAGCTCCTACAGCGTACAGACACCACTTGTTGGATTCCTGCAACAAGACTACTGAATAACAACAGCAATTCCTCCAGGAGGGCCAATGGTACCAAACACACATTTCAGACAGAATCAGATGGGATGCTCCCTGTGTTAGCAGACAATACCTGTAACCTCCAAAGGCTTCAATTTGTTCTTAGCCCCCCAAATGACCAGTTTTGTGGCTTGGCAATAAATCCATCCATATCCAAGAAGCTGGCAGGGCCCAACTGCATTGGTGCAGCCTTACAGCCAACCTGCACCTCACCTGGGCCTGCCCTGGAGGTGTGCACAGGAGGAGAGTTTTAAACATACTGCTGCCAATTCCTGAGGCAGATGACACAGGCACCAAGGCCCACCCTGACACTAACTGCCCAAATGTCTCAGTTCTAGAATCCCCCACCTAAACCCACTCGGCCTCACAGTCAGCACATCACCTGGATTTCAGTGCATTATACAGCCGAATTCCATCGGCTGGACCACAGATTTGTACCAGATCTTCTCTTGTCAGCTTTAATAAATCAGCACCTGGACAAACACATCAGGATTTAATGAAGATTACTGTAGAACATCAGTTTTTTCTAAAATAAATTGTAGGTTCATTTAAACTAAGAGTAACAAACTTCACCACGTCCAAAACGGAATTTTGGACACAGGAATAAGTAAAATTCAGACCAGGCTCTAGTGAGTGCTATATAAATCAACCTCTTTTCCAAAAGTGGTGAGTTACAGTTTATGGGGTTTACATCTTTGAAACAGCACAAGTCTGCAAGGCACACAACTTCTGTGGAGAGAGATGACTGTTCTAGAGACAAACAGTGATTTTTGCTGGCACCCATGGTAGTGTATTCTGAACACATGCAAAATACAGAGCGAAAATATTCCATGGTTTGACACACGGTGAATTACCCCAGACATTCAACTACCCATCCATCTCTTCCTCTGTGCACTTAAGTTGTAACAATGCACTTGTGTATAGAAGATGCTGCTGAAGCAAAAAATGGGAGGATAGATTCTTCTGAGAAGCAGCATGAGTGTCAGCAAAGAAAGCAACACTCCAAAATATCAGTCACTGCAACAGATGAGTGGGAAAACAGGGAAAAAAATAGTCTTTATGCATGAAAATACTCCACAGACTATTCAGGAATGCACAAATAAAAGCCAGCAAAAAAGACTGATCATAGCCCTTAAATACTATAGCAATAAAAAACCCCAGACCTGAGACAGTATAATAAAAGTCACATATACCACACCTCTTGCTTAAAAAAAAATGCCAGCCAGCTAGTACTTGACTTTTATAAAGATAATAATGAAAAAGAAAAAGTTTTCCAAGAGTCTTTGTCAGAAATTTGGCACTAAAGTTTATTGAGAAAGCTCAGCAACCCTCATACAAGAAGCACAGGTCAAAAACTAACCAGCAGCAGAAGAAAAAACCTTCCCAGAAAAAAAGCCTGGTACAAAGGGAATCCTGACAAAAGCATGAGCTAAGCCGAGAGGCAGAGAGCTGGCATCGTTCACAACACTGTCCCCAGCAAGTGTCACCAAAGAAAAAGGAATTTACTTTTGGTGAATACTGTGTCATGCCACCCTTTGCACAATTCTATGGAAGACTGAAGACGTAAACAGCAAAACACAGCCCCACATAGTCCATCTATTGCCATGTCTTGTGGCCATATAGTGGGAACTGCACTGCTCTTTAACCAGCAAATTAGTAAATAAATATGCATAAATATGTATATTATAATGCTCTTAGAGAACTCTTTTCCCACACAGAACCTGTTCAGTAACACAAAGAAAGAAAAAAAGTAAACTACAGATACCTGAGAAATTTGAAAAGAGCCTTGTATAGGCAGAGAACCTATTCTTGAGCAACCATTGCTGAGTTTCCTGGATTGTGGCTGAAGGATGAAGCTGCTGTAAGAAATGAGATTGGATATGATAATTTGGTTACTAAAAAACCCAAACAAAACCCAAGCAATTAAAAAAATCTCCCTCAGTTCAATACTTTCTTAGGACCTCTTAACATCAAGTGTAAATCAAAATATTCTGACACAGCTATACAAATACACTTACAGTCAATACCAGAAAGCAAATACTCACATCTCCTGACCCTTGAGAGGTTCCATCTCCTTGATGATTTGGGGAGGAAGAATTGCTACAGGTTAAAAAACAATACCAAGTATTACTAGAATTCTATAAACCAACATATTTAAGCATTGTTGAAAATTAACTTGAAATTTCCAAAACAACAGGTATCACAGTTGAAGCAATTAGAAGATTGCAACTTGTTAAACTTAAGAGAGAGAGCATTCCACAGTCTATGGATCAGACTACACCACTGTCAATTATTTTTGGATGAAGTGCAGGTTTGGTTACAGTAGATTAATTAACGCCTCAATACAAAATGTTTTCACCAATGCAATTTTTGTTTAAAACTTTGGAAAATATTTGTTGGGGCTTTTTCTTGCAAATTATACTAACTGTGTATGATGGAAATGAAGACTGTTGTTACTGAAAACAGCTAAAAATAATTTCCATAGACAAGGACAAAATCACAATAGTGAAAAGGTAAAGAATTTGCTATATGACAAAGGACAAGAAGTTGTTTTAAAGAATGCATAGTAAGAAAGAAAGGTGGTGAGGCAGAAGTAATTACATTATAACTGAACCATATGATAGAAATGCCATACTCTAAAATGGATATATAGGTCAAAACAATCTCCCAGCTCCCCAGTAGAAACAGAACACAGTTGAATTTACTCAGAAAACATTTTGAATAAATCTGTTTAAAAATGCTGCCTTCAATGGGGATACAGAATAGAAACTTACCTGTCTGGGACACTGTAGGTGTTATGCTGAGCAGAAGTGAAAGCTGGAGCAGGAGTAGGACTGTTGTTTACAAATGTTGTAGGAGTATCAGGCCATGGTGAGCACTGAGGATAAAGAATTAAAACTTAAGTTTCTCTTGACAATATCTTTTTTACTCTGATGCACACTTCTGTCATTTAAAGCCAGGGGTTTATCCACAGAGTATTCTGATTTGCACTTTCAAATAAAGACTCCCTCTATCCCACATATTACATGCAGATATTCCAGGTAAAAATCAGCTCTGTTTTATCTTGTTCTTTTATGAAGCCTTCTATTTATACTGTATTCTCTTTTAAAAAATGAAGGTATTATTGGTCAAAGTGACAAAAGACCTGTACAGATTATTCAGTTTAAATGAAAAATGACCAACCCCCAACCACCTGCTGGAAAAAGATTATTTTATCCTGCACAGGATGAAAGGGCTGTTTAAACTGCAGGGATAATGACATGACAAAAAGTGTTCTGTAATAGTTAAGTAAAGCTGTGATGCTAGATTGCACCTTATGGATAAATTTTATGTCTCTGCCCTGAGAGCAATCAAATACGAACAGAATTTTCAGAGGAAATTTTGTGAATTCAAACTTTTTAATAACTTACTGCAGGACTAAAATTCTGCTTACTTACATGGACTGATTTTTCTGAACTGCTTGGCAAACTGGAATTTTTTAAACAAGCTTAAGTCATCACAAGTATATGATATGCCAGCTGTCCAATACTGTCAGTCTTTTTTTGGGTATTATTAAAAATTGTCATGATAAAGCTTTTAGAAACAAGGCTACCTTTTAGTGCTTCCAACAGCTAAACTAAAAACCCAGTATTTTAAAGAAAAACAAAAACCAAACAAGTTTTGATATGTTTAAAGACATAATTTAAACAAGCAAGCAGCTCAAGATCAGGTAAGTTAAGACCATGCCTGTTAAGACAACAAAGATTTTTGATATACTTATCATGTACCAGCTAAATACCTTGTAAGAAATTTTCAGATTTATATCACAGCCTTGTAGAACAGGCTGGGGGGCAACAATTATGACTTAATACCACTGGAAACTTGTTTCAACACATTTGTGTTGAATAATCCTTCCTTTTTCTGAGGGAAAGAGTAAATAAGGGAAGCCACCACCTTCTGTAAGAAAGTTAGCAACATTTCTGTGCTGGATCCCAGTCTTCACTTGTCAGCAGAAGATGGCAAGTTCCTCAGCATGGCACACAGAATTAAAATTCATTTATCTTGCATGTAAATAGCTTAAAAATGAGGAACTTTCTTTATCTCTCTGAGATTTGATTCAAACCAGCATTTTTGTTAGCCACAGCATGCACAGCCTTTGATTACAAAATCAAAGCCACCCTTTTGGGCTACGGTGTCCCCACACATTCCTCCTCCAAATCTATATATTCCCACCTGTTGTCTCTCTTCTCAAACTCATTTAATGTTAACCTCGAAGACATTACATCAGATAGTTACAACTAGCCTTCATTCCCTAAATATCTGATCCAAAGCTTTAATTTTAGAAGGAAAGCTCGACATAGAAACATTAACTTTGTTCTTCTGAAATACTTGAAAGTGCACATAAAAGTCTTTAATTTTGTGACATTCTCTTCCTAAATTTTAATGCAAGATGTTTATGTGGACACACAGATGCAAGTTTCACATCCTTGGCTATCATTCCCATACAAGATTCTAGCCACCATATATTTAAATTTGGGGGCAGAGAAGACTGCACCGGCGCCAGAGAACACCTTTTGAACCATTCCCATCCCAAGGTAGGTACTGCAGTTGGTGTTTCTGTCCTTCAAACCCAGCTGAAGTTCCTCACAACGAAGCTCTGGGTTTAAATCCAGGAAGAAGCACATTTGAAATATTCAGAAAAATAAAATCTCAACCCAAAGCAATTAGCCTTTCTTCTACCATAAACATGTTTTCCCGCCTCATCTCCTATTCCAGCTAAAACACCACTAACTATCCACTGAGACTAAATAGCCTGGTTAAAAAGAAAAAAATAAATAGGAAGTATAATACCACAGCAACACATCTATTATCTGTTTTCCTTGTTTCTGCCTTACAGGTTGGGGAGGGAAAAATGGGTATTTGAGCACAGAGGTACTTAATTCTGAAAAGTTCAAGAAACAAAAAAGTCTTCCAGCAATTAACCGAAGCTGATTATGCTTTTGGAATCACTCTCATGCACAAGTGTCCTGCACTTCACAAACTGGATCAAGCAAATGCCTGGGCACCAAATCCATTAACACTACAAAGACTAAACAAGGATGTGTTTTCTAACATCCTGCATGATGATTCTGGATTGAGGGGGGGTGAGGAGTACAAGGGGAAAGGATCACAGAAAGTGGCACTGTTTCCCTGAAAATGCACCTGCCATTATCACATGCAGGGACAGAACACTGAACTTCATCCTTGTGGACTGATCAATCAGGATATTTCATACATTCCTAAGCCAAAACTGAGGACAAACCAAAGAACATTCAGGAAGCTAATTATACTAATACATAAGTCCCTGACCAGTAGACACAAACCTAGGAGAGAATGTCCCTCTGTCACAAGGAAGCATTCAATTCTGTAAAAAGCCATCACAGAACAGAAAGAAGATTGGCACGATACCTTTACCGGTAATAAATAATTAATATATACTGATGCATTTACCAAGATCCTGTTTTTGAGATGTCAAGATTAAATGCCCTCTATTACTAGCACACTGATACAATGCTACTGATACTACTATACTCCAGAAACTATGTCTTATTTCCAAATGTGGATTAATTCAGAAGGAGAAAACTGTTTTGGTTTCAGATGTTTACCAGCCTTCTGTAAAAGGCCTTGAATTAAGTTTTACTGAGTTAAAAAGAAATGTAAAAGATCTAAGTATGATTTATCAGATTTAGGATATATAGCATTTAAACTCAAAACATTCCTAACTGCAGAAAAATTGCAAAATCTCAAGTTATTCTAAGTCATGGTTTAATGTAATGTCCCTTTCTACCTCCAATATACTGGAATCTGCCCAAATTCATGCCTTAAGAGAATAAAGCTGAACCTTGGCAAAGAACTCCATACCATAGTCAAAGACCAAATAAACATGAAAGCAAAATACAAAAACAAATTACAGTAAGTCTAATTTGTTCTCCAATTTAGACTTGATATATCCTTGGGCACACAGCACCTTCTCAGAGGATAAACCATCAATTTTCTTATACATGGTATGGAGCTTTTTCCATCTTTCATGTCTACAACTTAATGTTCCAATTTATTTCAAGGTCTATACCTGGAAATCTTTTAACTTGCATGTGCTCTATAATCAGCTCTATCTGCAAAAAATGACCATTTGACCAACTGTAATCTGTTTGTAGTTTATATATTCTAGCTTGTGACATATAAAACACACTACTATAAAAATCAACCAAAATACCGCAGACAGAAAAAAGTGCAAAGACCCAACTACTACAGCCCAAATTTTCCAGCTTTTACAAATTCAAAGCAGGGGAAAGAAACTGGTGGTGTTTTTTTCTCCTTTCCATTAGATAAGAATTAACCTTTATATACAAAGAGAGAGAAAAACAAAGTGCCTCCTTCATAAAGTGGCCCCTGATTGAAGGTCACATGTATGTAAACATCCACTCTGAGGTCCAGAAGGCAAGGTTAAATTTGTAGCCTTTTTCATCTACAGAAAAAGTTGATGCTTCATAGTGTGAAGAGTCTAACAATCTGTTTAACTGTGTCCTGTCAGTTTGGACATACTGAGATAAACACTGCAGAAACTACAGTGAATGCACTGAATTTTGATACATCAAGTGAATTCAGAGAAGCAATGGAAAAGCTTATCTAGATGGCATTCTTATGAAAATAAGTGATATGGGAAAGATGGGTGATGGTAGGAAAAGAAAAACCCTGGTTCTTTGAAAGGACAGAAGAGCAGAGCAGAGCTATTCAGAAAGGAAGCTTCGCCAAATTCCTTATATTATGTTAGAAAGACATATGAATTAAACTGGAAAGAAAACATACTAGATTCAATGTTTTCTGAAGGAAGCATAGTAAGAAACCATTCTGTCCAAATCCAATTGTGACTGAGCTGAAAATAATCACATAGGAGAAAAAAAAAATAAAAATTTAGTATCTAACAAATAGAACAGCAGAATCTTGGAGGGGTAAAATAAAAAACCCAACATACAAAATGAGATCCAAGAAGCAAGTAATGAAAGGTTAGGTTAGGTGTAGCAGGAAGATAAGAATTCACAGCTTTAAAAACAACGAGAATTATAGACTGGATCAACATTAATTTCTGGAATTCAAGAAAAGGTAACAGACTATTATTTCTGGGCAACTAGTAAGTGGCACTGACTAAGGAACAGTCAGCAGTCTTGACTGCATCTAGTAAAAATACACTTCAAACAATTCTGGTTTGGTTTTTTTAAAAGAGCTACAGCTCCTCTGGACATGTGAAGTAAAAAGATCCATCCTATAGAAACACATAACATGTGAAAGACTGTCCATCTCAAATGTAGGGAAACAGGTCTTCACTTTTTGTGTCTTAACACCTTTGTGAAAACAGTACCACACATATGGAACACTTGATCTGCATGTCTGAGGGAAGTCTGGAAACAGCCAAAGCTTCTGATGGCTACATTTGGGAAGACAGATTTGCAAGGACAGAATTGCTTTAAGTAGAAATATTTATCATCACTGTCTCTATTTACAGGGCCAACAAAAATAACCCTGTCTGGTGACAAGTGAAAGAGGTCCATGAATTTGCCTTCAAAATGTGTATCAGACACTGTTTTTCTGCATCAAGCAAACAAGTTTTACATTGAACTTCTATAGCTAAAACCGATACTGACTGCATAGCTATAACCAAAGCTTTACTATGAATACGGAAAAAAATAGTGTTTCTTGGTATTTTTTATGGGCTTTGTGATTTCTAATTATTTTGCTAATGATGAAAATCATTGTAATGATAGAAATACCATATGTTGAAATCTGCAAACAATACCAAGTTAGCAAGGCTGAAAAGATTTTATCCAATGTGGATGAAATTCAAAATGGCCTCAACGAACCATTTTGAACAGTGAAATTATCTCAAGACAGCACTGTATTACAGGCAAATGAGAAACAGGAATAGTGAGCTGCACGATTAAGAGAACTGGAAAGCTGTACATAGCTGCTATTCAAAATAGGCTGTGGGTCATTATCCTTTGTGTGCTTTGGGAAAGACATCAGAAGTCCAGAACTGTCCTATATAAGGTCTTCTTCACTACAATTAAGTTAATTCATAGAAGCTTAGTATTCCAAGGGATTGTTAAGGAAAGGTTATACAACTTCAAGGTATGATTTAGCTACAGTTCGTCCTATTGTGGACAAGGAATTTATCTTGTCTGCTTAAAAATACCTTTTTCTCTATCATTCTTCCTATAAGCAACAATCATTCAATGAGATACTTCTAACAGCAGAAGAGAAAAACACAGAAATCCCTCCAAGGACAAGCTTCAAAGGATGCCTTATAAGCAAAAGTGATAAAAGTCTGTTTTCTCCTGCCTCTCCCCCAGGGCCAGCTGGAACAATTAAAAGAATGCACTGCCAAAGAATCATAAAGGTGCGCCTTAAAAGAAAGAACAAAAACCAAAAAACCAACAGCCAAAACCAGAAGAAATTCAGACAGCTCAGTGCATACAGTAGTTTTGGGTGCACAAAACAAAACATCCAAATATCCTCCAAAGAACCCATCTGACTAATACTGCTTGTTCTTCCCACCATGGGTTATAAACAACAAGAGGCATACACTGCAGTATTTTATAAGCCAAATATAAAACTTTATACATCACTTTCACCGATCATAAATACGAACCAAATTATGCTTAAGGGACAGGAATCAGACAGTCATTGCTTAAGCACTGCTAGGAAAGCACTTCAGCACAGTATGCCTGTTCAAAGAACAGTCAAATAATGGCCTTCCACAGTCACATTATTAATTGACATTTAAACTTGCCAAATAAAAGATGTGGAATTGTTCCTCTTTAAGGAACAGCATTTAAGAAATCCAAAATGCTAACCCTTGGCAAGATGACTGTACAGGACGTATGTCAGGGAGGACACAGGATATATGTCAGATTCCTTCTGAGGTGCACAGATAGGGTTAAGATAATACAGATCATGAAGATGAGCTGACTTCTGAACTGCATTAAACCTGCTTGGAGCACAATAGGTAGATGGCTAAAGGAAAAATCACTAACAACCACCTGCAACATGACATAGCTTTGTAAAAATACTGATGTACATGAAAACTTCTACTGAATATATGTACAAACAGGAACAAACCACTAAATTTCACTATTCTTACTTCCACTGATGACACATGTATAGCAAAGCAAAATGCTACTTCATTTAAAGTCATATAAACTGAAAGTTCTTGACTCAAGTTACACAGTCCCTCTGCAACAGTTTAAGTGTTAGATTTAGGAAGGATTCCTTTGCTGAAAACAAACATGGAGCAATTGGGATACGTGGAAGTGAATAAAATTACGACACAGCAATAAAAGTATTTTTACTTTATATAGTGGAAATTTCTCCTATATCTAACACTGCACAAGGTATCTTGCATAATCAAAAGGTAAGCAGAAGTCCCTTACACTGCCTCGCTTTGCCAGAGAATCACCGTAGTCTGCTGGCAAAGTCCGCTTGCTGGACTTTTTCTGCTCATGTTCAACTGCATCTTCAATTATAGGCTCAAGCCTCATCTGGACAAACACCAAAGATGTGGATCAATTTCTTTTCATTAAACAGTGAGGAAAGATCTAAAAGCCTTTTAAAAACTTCTGAAATATTTAGAAAACTGCACAGAACTCACTGATGTTTAAATAAAAAACCCAATGAGGCTCTGGCCTTAAATTCAGTAACATCTGATAGACTCTGAAGCTCAAATTTGGTAAATACACTTTAGGAGTACCCCCCTCATTTTTTCACTTTTTTTTTTGCTTTTCAGCTGTAAGATTTGGAAATCTTTATCAAAAGCCTTGCTAAATGGTTCACTACAGTCAGTCAAACAGTGTTCAATCTAAAGTGTGTTTTAATACAGCATCTATTGAGTATCTAAATCCAAGTTTACTAAACAAAATCTTAAAACTGAATGTTGCTGCTTGCTGGACAAGTTTTTCAAATAAAAAGTTTATCTCTATGCAGAACTAATTCTTCTCCAACCCTTCCAGGATTGGAGCTAAGTAATGTGTTGTATCTATGTATATTCTCCTCAGTCAGCAGATGCAATTTTATTTTGTTACCTCTGTAAGAACTGTGGTGTCATATGAAGGCTGATACTTCTCTTTTTCATGTGCAGTTCGCTTTTCCATCTTTTCTCTGTCTGTTTTCTGTTTTCTGTCTGCTCCTTTGGGCTAAAAATGAACAGTTATGTGAACATGAACACAAGTGGAAAATGGTTCCGTAACTGAAATCTGATCTCAGACATGAACCGTTACAAGCAGTAATATAACGATTTCCCGTATCTTTAAAAAAACTTAGAGACTGCAGTATCTGTTTTCTAATGTTACCTTAAAAACTTTGATTTGACAACTGGCTGAATGCAGATGATCTGTATATTCTCCATTTTCAGTCTGTTTAAAGGTGTCAACCTGAATCCTAAAAGGAACTCCTTTTTCTCCTCCATGTTTACGAGGGGTAAATTCAGTGCTGATACAATGGACCTGAAAATAAACAATGACCAAACAAAAAGGACCCTCAGAAGCATTTCAGGCTTGAACTTAATTATGTTACCTACATCACATGAACAGTTTATTGTAAAAAAAATATAGCAAAGCTATAAAAGATCACTGACTGGAAGAGTTTTTCATCTCATGCACCCTCATCTCAGAGTATTTTCAAATATGCTCAACTCCTTTAAAAATCCACAGATATTTTAAACAGTGTGAAATCACTTCAGCTGCTACATCAGAATTAACATAGTGTTTATAAGCTATAAAGACCCCTTAAGGGTATCTAAGAAGAAAATAAGTGCAATAGGAGAAATTATGAACAATCTCACTGGACAGTGCTCCCAGTTTTCTTTTGCTTCCTTATGGAATTTTAAGCAAGCCTTTAGAACAACTGAACTGTACTGGCATAATATCAGTTCCATTTTCAGTCTGTTATCACTTCTTCTAAGGAAATGCATTAACAAAACTGTTCCATAATTTATCTCACAGTTCTTCAAGAAGACTACATTTTAGCAATTATGTAACTCTTACTAAAAAAAGTATCTTTTATTGTGATAGATCAAAGTTAATTTTCTGATAATACAGAATTTAACCTATTTTGACAGCCAGAGTAAGAAACGTTGCAACCTGAAAGTTTACAGCTATACTTGTTTATAACGAAATCAGATCTGAGACAAAAGTAAGCAAGGTGAATATGAACATTCCATCTAAATAATTTTCAAAGAAAGCATGCTGAGTTGTCCTGAATATCAAATACACAAATAGAATTCCTACAAGAAAGCCTACTGGCATTGTAAGAAACATCTTTTGAGTGCCTGATTTAAAACCCTTTTCTTGTAGCAAAATACTTTCAATTTTGAATCCTTAAGCCAAACTTCTGCTGAAAGCAGTAGTAAGAGTTATTGAGAGGAATGTAATTTAATTCTTAAATTTCATACAACTAAATATTTTAACTCTGACAGTGTTCTTCAAAGAGCTTTTTGAAAAATTTTGTTTAAATTTTTCTATAAACCGAAATTAAATAGAAAAACCTTACTAGGAGCTCTATTAGACCTATGAACTGGTGTATTTTCACCAACATGGTATTTAATGGCCATCCCACAAATAATAAACCAAGAAGCTTTGTAGTTCAAGCTGTTTGTGACCTGAAAGGAACCAAACACAGACATCCAGTCAAATAAAGTTTCAAACCTGAATAAAAGCAGATGTACATTTTGTTGGATCCCATAAAAATTCAACTGCGTTGAGCTGGCTTGGATTTGTCTTGATATCAATGACTCCAACAGACATTGGAATATCTATTGAAATAAGTAGCATATGTTTCAGAACAATCATACAGCAAGTAAACAATATAAATAAATTCTAATATAAGGTTACCATCAGCATACACAACGTAAGGTAGAAAATGTTGGCTTTGGCGACTTGACCAGCTTCTTAGGACTGATACAAAGAATCTTAGTAGATTCAACATACAAAGTACTCAAGGTTTTGGGTGCTGTTTTATTCTCCTCCCCAACTGCCACCCCTGAGGTCATGCACCAAAAATGACCAAGTTATGAAAAGTACAGAAACCATGTTGGCAGCATTTTCACAGACTAATAGAGAAAGTTACTTCTGTGTTCTCCTAATCACTGCAACACTTCACAGTCTAAATTAGAAAGACAATTAAGTTAAATGCAGAGTCGCTATCTTACTTTAATAGCACTTAAAAGTTTGAAAAGAATGTGGAAGTGATAAGAACCTTTATATTCAAAACACACAGCAAGACAAAGAAGCATCCAGAAATCTGGTCTGTCCTTTTTCTTGAACCTCAGCATAAATGTGAACACAATCAATTTAAATTTGGAAACTGAATTCCATACAGTGGCAACAACCAGAAACAATTATACCTAAGTCCAGCAGTCTGTCCCCAGGGCGGTTCCACTTCCAGCCCTCTAGCTGCTGGTGCTCTGTGTACTGCAACCTTCTGTCATGGAACACAACTCTTATAATGCTCTAACAAAGAAGAAAACAAGCCTGTGATGAGCCACAGATTCACTACATGTTTAGAAACAGCCTAAAGATAAAGTAATAAAACACCCCAAAATAGTCACAGTGCCAATAAATACATATTTACAGCAAAAATTTGGCAAGCATCAGTATCCCAAAATATTCCAGAACACAGAAATAGAACTGAGCAGCAGGAGATATTTGAAAATGTGGTAAAAATGCAAAGGAGAATTACATCTGATTGGATACACTAAAGGTCACTACGAATTACATACAGTGAACTGTGCAACAGTGGCAGCAGAGTATCAACACTGCGTAGGCAACACCAAATTATTTTAGAAAGCAAACACCAAAGATTTAATTTCTTATGAAAAGTGGTGACTGTTACTTGACCATTCCTTCACTGGGAATTCTGTGAACTTTTGTAGGACATTTTAAGAAATAAAATAGGAAATTCCTTTCCTAGTACTTATAAGGTATTTACAAAAAAATCTATGATTTTACTTAACAGAATTAAAAAGTTCCAAACTTTCTCAACTACTCTACATGAAATATTCATCCAGAAAAACTACAACATGATTAACTTAATTCAGCTAGAAGACATTATCTAACAACACTTATTTTTGTGGGCAGTTTTGGAACTGCTAAATGAATGCATATAAAAAGCAATTTGTTACACAGAGGCTGGAAAAAAAACTACACATTGATTGTTACCCAACAAATATAATGCAGACAGATTTGTATATTTTTTTTAACCTTATCCTACAGTCCTCCTTGAATTAACAACAACTAAAAAATGTCCACAAAACCCAAGAACTTTTAAATGGAGTGCATCCTCAAGATGGATTTCACTTCCTTGGGTTTATTTCAAAGATAATAGAAAGCAAATGTGTGTGCATGAGTGCATGTACATGAACAAACACAAACACACAAACGCACCATTCCTTCTGCACTGTAAAATGGCATGTTTGGGACTTGGCAATATCTGCAGCCACCTTCACCCCCATTAAATGATTTCTTTGGTAAAATACTAGGATTCCAATATTTAATTGTCCCAAATGGAAAATTCATTGATGCAGCATTACATGGTAATTCCTTGCTATGGTAAAATTGACTTTTGTAAACTTTTACCGTGCTTTTCGCTGTTGTACCTTCCAAATGACTCATCACCCACATACAAACCTAGAAAATTATGGAAGAGAGACACCCCAAGCCTACAAGAAAATAGCACCTAAGGGGGCAAAAAGTCCACATGCTTATTACAGCAGAGCACCATGCCAGATTGTAAAAAGTTTAATTACAGAGCTCTCAAATCCCACTTTTATGCTCGTGCTTAACTCCTCCTGAAATGATCTCTGAACAAGCATTCCACAGACACATAAGAACAAGGCCTAGGACTATACAAGCAAGCCAAAGTTCACAAATTACACACCCCAAAGCTGGCAAGTAAAGATTCAGCCTCCCACAGGCACACTGCTCTGGTGCATTTATCAGCACCACTTTCAAAGTGACTTTAATTGAAGTTTTTCCCTTCTTTCCTAATACCTGAATAAGATTTTTTTTGAGAATTCAATAAAATCAATACTCATCAGGTGCTTAGAAGAAATATCCAGACCCCTCCATCAATTCTTCTAATCATCTGTACTCCAAATTGGGTAATTTTTCAGTTTGCCTCATTTTCATGCTTCATATAATACCTCAGATCCACAATACTTTGTACTAACATTGAAGCACAAGGAGACAAATCTGGAACTGAAGAAAGGGGCTCAGCTGTGGAATAAACTGCTCAACAAGCAGCAAAATTAGAGATCCATTTTCCTATGGATGCATCTCCAATATCCCACTGCTGCAAAACCCACACGCTGGCTCCATGTGTTTTCTGTAACACTTCTTTAGAAACACGCTTACAATACCTCCACTTCTATCTAAATGATCCTCTACCTTCCTCTCACCTCTCCTAATCACTTGAAATGGACAGTGTGCTGGATCAGAAGATACTGGATACAAAATCTACAGACATTGGATACAAATATCTACAGACACTGGATACAAAATCTACAGACAACTATCTTAAACTTTGCATAAATACTTAGGTCTTCAGTGCACACAAATGTATATTGGGTACTTATATCCATACATTTTTTTTTGGTAAACCATCACTGGTCTACATATTCTGACCAATACCTAGTGACAGCAGAAGGGAAAAAAAAAATCAATAAAATATACAGTCTCTAGCTCATTAGTAACACTATCTAGTGAACTTAAATTCACCTTCACCAGTTTTCCATTGATCTCTGGTATGTCTCCAGCTTTCCGATTATCTAGCATCCGGATCTCATAGGACTGACCTTTAAAGAGAAAAAAACTGCATGGGTAAAAGAGTAAGAGCACAAGGCTATTTTGTGTTTAATGCATTTAGATTAGCTTTTGGTTCACAGTACACTAGAATACCAGTACCTGAAACTTGAGTTTGAGAGATCCAGATAGCAACGTGCACTTCACAGCATACAAATTAACAAAACAAAGTGACACTTTTTGGTCCCCTTCAAACTAGAGATATTTTCAAAGTTTAATTATTTCATTTTGTGTCAAGTGTAAGCACTTGCCTCTCTATCTTTTTTGCTGAAAAAAAAAAGAATTTCAAGGTTGAATTCCTTTCTTTTTTTAAAACTGCTGAATGGCAACATACTAAGAACCACTGTCTTCCCAAACAAACTCCTGCAGAGTTTTCGTACTTTCTCCAAAACATAAATACTGTTCTCCCATGTTTAATACCTGTTGCCTTTGTATGATCTTTATGCTTTCTATGATTTCAAAAATAGACCTTTAAAAGAGACAGTTACTGCTTACATTTAACAGTATGAGCAAACCTCTTTTCCAGTGAATATGATAAGCTTTTGTGCTGCAAAAAGCAAAGCTTACAGCAATTTATTTAATTAGAAGGATTTTTTTCCTTCCAGAGTAAGCAGCACATATTCATTTGCAAAATCACATTTCCCTAACTAAAACATAGGACAAAATAAATTTCAACATCTTCACTATGATGAAATGCAGTAAAATCATCACCTACAATGCCCTTCAGACTACCTTTATGGTGCAGTGTATAACATATTTAAGACATTCTGACTTGCCCTACAAAGCAATAACCCTGTGGATGAGCAAATGATTTCTTCATCTCCTTTCACTTTTCAGACTGATGTTACTTCCAACTATGGACTGTTTCGGGGGGGGGGGGGGGGTTTCCCTCAAACACAGGGAGCATATTTATGTACATATTCTACATGTGTAAAGGCTTTCTTTACCCAAGCAACATGTGAACATTGATACATTCATTGATGACACAAATCCATATGAAATAAACGTTCACTTAGTGCAGCTGAGTAAACAATATATAATTTTTCCTCCTATATTTAACGGGAGGAAACTTTTCCTGTTAGTGTGATTCATTCAATTACCAGTTTTTCTATTCATATAGATATACTGTGTAAGTTCAACTATATTTAAAGTCTGCATTTTTTAGCTCTAGTAATATTAATAAACTTTCTCAAGTATTTCTCTGTTCTCTTGAAACATTCTTTTTGGGGCTAAGGAGGTGGGTGAAGAAAAAATTCTGATTGTTCCTCCAAGAAGTGTGGCTAACCTTTCATAGGTACAAAATAGTATTAAGACAATAGATTTGATAAAGGTAAAAAATAAAGAATACAAGACTTGAAAACGTAAAATCATCTCCTGAAATTTTCAAGACAGAGGTACAGATACATTCAATTTTTGAGTTTTGGACACATAGCTGCTCTGAAAGTGTGAAAAGCACCACAGT